>NC_138109.1:83267038-83825427 GCF_964146895.1 Miniopterus schreibersii | reverse complement strand
AGCATGCAGAAAGAAGGCTTGTCATTTCAAAGAAAGAAGAGGAAACCAAAATCCAGGTAGTGAAACGAGCACACCAGTATGGGAGATGTGCATGTGGACAGTTTCAAGCAGCAGCTCTCTCTGGACACTTGGAAACAGCGCTGTGAAAAAATTTCGTACGAAGGGGGATTTAGGCAAAGTTGAAAGACCTTCCAAAACCAACCCTAAGAAGTTAGCCAAACGATGAATGTTGCAATAACCTCCTGCATGAAAGGTGCTTCAATGACACAACTCCCGAGCAGGTAGCTACATTCTGCACACTACAAAATGCATATGAGATCCTGGCTGAAAACTCACTCCAGAAGGAAGAAATGCGTGTGTTTCTCCCTGAAAGAACACTCACCCACTAGCCTTTTGCTTGCTCCTTCAAAGTCTTTGCAGAAACGTGTGTTTTCACGGCTGGAATACGTTTTGGGATGCATTGTTTCAATCTCCTGCAAGCCTCATGTTGTCTCTTTGACAATGTGGAAAAACAAGGAGTATGTTTCCCAAATCACTTGTAATCCAGAAAAACGGACACTGCATCACTCTTGCTCAAACACGGCCAATCTCCTAATGCGTTGGGAACATTCAAACAACCAGAAAAGAAGGGCATTTTGCAGTGAAATTCAGACGGGTATGACCAAGAGGACATTTCTATTGGTTGCAGAGTGCAAAAGCATGATTGACTTCTTGGTCACGATGAAAACCTTACATTTCCAAATGACCTGAAGTAGGACTTTCACAAAACGATGTCTTTGCGTGTCTGTGGTGAAAGGAGCTCTAAGTTGTGTATTCAGTGCTGGAGAGTGACACACTCTACATTGGTTACACAGCGTTTTGAGAGCACCTACATGGTTCAGACTGAAACTGCTACAAGGTGTGTGTAGCATGCAGAAAGAAGGCTTGTCATTTCGAAGAAAGAAGAGGAAACCAAAATCCAGGTAGTGAAACGAGCACACCAGTATGGGAGATGTGCATGTGGACAGTTTCAAGCAGCAGCTCTCTCTGGACACTTGGAAACAGCGCTGTGAAAAATTTCGTACGAAGCCGGATTTGGCCAAACTTGAAAGACCTTCCAAAACCAATCCTAAAGAACTTAGCCAAACAATGAATGTAGCAAGGAGCTCCTGTAGATAAGGTGCTTCTATGGCACAACTCAGGAGCAGTTAGCTACATCCTGCACAGTACAAAATGCAAATGAATTCCAGGCTGAAAACTCACTCCAGAAGGAATAAATGCGTGTGTTTCTCTCTGAAAGAACACTCAGCCACTAGACTTTTGCTTGCTCCTTCAAAGTCTTTGTAGAAACATGTGTTTTCACTGCTGGAATACGTTGTGGGATGCATTGTTTCAATCTCTTGCAAGCCTCATGTCGTTTCTTACACAAATTGGAAAAATACGGAATATGTTTCCCAAATCACTTGAAATCCAGGAAAAGGCACACTGCATCACTCTTGCTCAAACACGCTCTTTCTTGAAATGCAGGAAAACGCACACTGCATCACCCTTGCTCAAACACGCTCTTTCTCCTAATGTGTTGACAACTTTCAACGAACCAGAAACGAAGGGCATTTTGCAGTGGAATTCAGACGGGTATGACCAAGAGGACATTTCTATTGGTTGAAGAGTGCAAAAGCATGATTAATTTCTTGTTCTCGATGAAAACCTTACATTTCCAAGTGACCTGAAGTAGGACTTTCACAAAAACATGTGTTTGCTTGTCTGTGGTGAAAGGAGCTCTAAGTTGTGTATTCAGTGCTGGACAGTGACACACTCTAAATAGGTTACACAGCTTTTTAAGAGAACCAACATGCTTCAAACTGTAAGTGCTACAAGGTGTGTGTAGCATGCAGAAAGAAGGCTTGTCATTTCAAAGAAAGAAGAGGAAACCAAAATCCAGGTAGTGAAACGAGCACACCAGTATGGGAGATGTGCATGTGGACAGTTTCAAGCAGCAGCTCTTTCTGGACACATGGAAACAGCGCTGTGAAATATTTTCATATGAAGTGAGATTTGGCCAAAGTTGAAAGGCCTTCTATAACCAACCCTAAAGAGCTTAGCCAAACAATGAATGTTGCAATAAGCTCCTGCAGGAAAGGTGCTTCAATGACACAACTCCCGAGCAGGTAGCTACATTCTGCACAGTACAAAATGCATATGAATTCCAGGCTGAAAACTCACTCCAGAAGGAAGAAATGCGTGTGTTTCTCCCTGAAAGAACACTCAGCCACTAGCCTTTTGCTTGCTCCTTCAAAGTCTTTGCAGAAACGTGTGTTTTCACGGCTGGAATACGTTTTGGGATGCATTGTTTCAATCTCCTGCAAGCCTCATGTTGTTTCTTAGACAATGTTGAAAAACAAGTAGGATGTTTCCCAAATCACTTGTAGTCCAGAAAAACGCACACTGCCTCACTCTTGCTCAAACATAGCCAATCTCCTAATGCGTTGAGAACATTCAAACAACCAGAAAAGAAGGGCATTTTGCAGTGAAATTCAGACGGGTATGACCAAGAGGACATTTCTATTGGTTGCAGAGTGCAAAAGCATGATTGACTTCTTGGTCACGATGAAAACCTTACATTTCCAAATGACCTGAAGTAGGACTTTCACAAAACCATGTGTTTGCGTGTCTGTGGTGAAAGGAGCTCTACGTTGTGTATTCAGTGCCAGAGAGTGATACACTCTACATTGGTTACACAGCGTTTTGAGAAACCAACCGGCTTCAAACTGAAACAGCTACAGGGTGTGTGTAGCATGCAGAAAGAAGGCTTGTCATTTCAAAGAAAGAAGAGGAAACCAAAATCCAGGTAGTGAAACGAGCACACCAGTATGGGAGATGTGCATGTGGACAGTTTCAAGCAGCAGCTCTCTCTGGACACTTGGAAACAGCGCTGTGAAAAAATTTCGTACGAAGGGGGATTTAGGCAAAGTAGAAAGACCTTCCAAAACCAACCCTAAGAAGTTAGCCAAACGATGAATGTTGCAATAACCTCCTACATGAAAGGTGCTTCAATGACACAACTCCCGAGCAGGTAGCTACATTCTGCACACTACAAAATGCACATGAAATCCTGGCTGAAAACTCACTCCAGAAGGAAGGAATGCGTGTGTTTCTCCCTGAAAGAACACTCACCCACTAGCCTTTTGCTTGCTCCTTCAAAGTCTTTGTAGAAACGTGTGTTTTCACGGCTGCAATACGTTTTGGGATGCATTCTTTCAATCTCCTGCAAGCCTCATGTTGTCTCTTAGACAATGTGGAAAAACAAGGAGTATGTTTCCCAAATCACTTGTAATCCAGAAAAACGGACACTGCATCACTCTTGCTCAAACACGGCCAATCTCCTAATGCGTTGGGAACATTCAAACACCTAGAAACGAAGGGCATTTTGCAGTGAAATTCAGACGGGTATGTTGAAAAGGACATTTCAGTCGGTTGCAGAGTGCAAAAGCATGATTGACTTCATGTTCTTGATGAAAACCTTACATTTCCAAGTGACCTGAAGTAGGACTTTCACAAAATCATGTGTTTGCGTGTCTGTGGTGAAAGGAGCTCTAAGTTGTGTATTCAGTGCTGGAGAGTGACACACTCTACATTGGTTACACAGCGTTTTGAGAGCACCTACATGGTTCAGACTGAAACTGCTACAAGGTGTGTGTAGCATGCAGAAAGAAGGCTTGTCATTTCGAAGAAAGAAGAGGAAACCAAAATCCAGGTAGTGAAACGAGCACACCAGTATGGGAGATGTGCATGTGGACAGTTTCAAGCAGCAGCTCTCTCTGGACACTTGGAAACAGCGCTGTGAAAAATTTCGTACGAAGCCGGATTTGGCCAAAGTTGAAAGACCTTCCAAAACCAATCCTAAAGAACTTAGCCAAACAATGAATGTAGCAAGGAGCTCCTGTAGATAAGGTGCTTCTATGGCACAACTCAGGAGCAGTTAGCTACATCCTGCACAGTACAAAATGCAAATGAATTCCAGGCTGAAAACTCACTCCAGAAGGAATAAATGCGTGTGTTTCTCTCTGAAAGAACACTCAGCCACTAGACTTTTGCTTGCTCCTTCAAAGTCTTTGTAGAAACATGTGTTTTCACTGCTGGAATACGTTGTGGGATGCATTGTTTCAATCTCTTGCAAGCCTCATGTCGTTTCTTACACAAATTGGAAAAATACGGAATATGTTTCCCAAATCACTTGAAATCCAGGAAAACGCACACTGCATCACTCTTACTCAAACACGCTCTTTCTTGAAATGCAGGAAAACGCACACTGCATCACTCTTGCTCAAACACGCTCTTTCTCCTAATGTGTTGACTACTTTCAACGAACCAGAAACGAAGGGCATTTTGCAGTGGAATTCAGACGGGTATGACCAAGAGGACATTTCTATTGGTTGAAGAGTGCAAAAGCATGATTAATTTCTTGTTCTCGATGAAAACCTTACATTTCCAAGTGACCTGAAGTAGGACTTTCACAAAAACATGTGTTTGCGTGTCTGTGGTGAAAGGAGCTCTAAGTTGTGTATTCAGTGCTGGACAGTGACACACTCTAAATAGGTTACACAGCTTTTTAAGAGAACCAACATGCTTCAAACTGTAAGTGCTACAAGGTGTGTGTAGCATGCAGAAAGAAGGCTTGTCATTTCAAAGAAAGAAGAGGAAACCAAAATCCAGGTAGTGAAACGAGCACACCAGTTTGGGAGATGTGCATGTGGACAGTTTCAAGCAGCAGCTCTTTCTGGACACATGGAAACAGCGGAGTGAAATATTTTCATATGAAGTGAGATTTGGCCAAAGTTGAAAGGCCTTCTATAACCAACCCTAAAGAGCTTAGCCAAACAATGAATGTTGCAATAAGCTCCTGCAGGAAAGGTGCTTCAATGACACAACTCCCGAGCAGGTAGCTACATTCTGCACAGTACAAAATGCATATGAATTCCTGGCTGAAAACTCACTCCAGAAGGAAGAAATGCGTGTGTTTCTCCCTGAAAGAACACTCAGCCACTAGCCTTTTGCTTGCTCCTTCAAAGTCTTTGCAGAAACGTGTGTTTTCACGGCTGGAATACGTTTTGGGATGCATTGTTTCAATCTCCTGCAAGCCTCATGTTGTTTCTTAGACAATGTGGAAAAACAAGGAGTATGTTTCCCAAATCACTTGTAGTCCAGAAAAACGCACACTGCCTCACTCTTGCTCAAACATAGCCAATCTCCTAATGCGTTGAGAACATTCAAACAACCAGAAAAGAAGGGCATTTTGCAGTGAAATTCAGACGGGTATGACCAAGAGGACATTTCTATTGGTTGCAGAGTGCAAAAGCATGATTGACTTCTTGGTCACGATGAAAACCTTACATTTCCAAATGACCTGAAGTAGGACTTTCACAAAACCATGTGTTTGCGTGTCTGTGGTGAAAGGAGCTCTACGTTGTGTATTCAGTGCCAGAGAGTGATACACTCTACATTGGTTACACAGCGTTTTGAGAAACCAACCTGCTTCAAACTGAAACAGCTACAGGGTGTGTGTAGCATGCAGAAAGAAGGCTTGTCATTTCAAAGAAAGAAGAGGAAACCAAAATCCAGGTAGTGAAACGAGCACACCAGTATGGGAGATGTGCATGTGGACAGTTTCAAGCAGCAGCTCTCTCTGGACACTTGGAAACAGCGCTGTGAAAAAATTTCGTACGAAGGGGGATTTAGGCAAAGTTGAAAGACCTTCCAAAACCAACCCTAAGAAGTTAGCCAAACGATGAATGTTGCAATAACCTCCTGCATGAAAGGTGCTTCAATGACACAACTCCCGAGCAGGTAGCTACATTCTGCACACTACAAAATGCATATGAGATCCTGGCTGAAAACTCACTCCAGAAGGAAGAAATGCGTGTGTTTCTCCCTGAAAGAACACTCACCCACTAGCCTTTTGCTTGCTCCTTCAAAGTCTTTGCAGAAACGTGTGTTTTCACGGCTGGAATACGTTTTGGGATGCATTGTTTCAATCTCCTGCAAGCCTCATGTTGTCTCTTTGACAATGTGGAAAAACAAGGAGTATGTTTCCCAAATCACTTGTAATCCAGAAAAACGGACACTGCATCACTCTTGCTCAAACACGGCCAATCTCCTAATGCGTTGGGAACATTAAAACAACCAGAAAAGAAGGGCATTTTGCAGTGAAATTCAGACGGGTATGACCAAGAGGACATTTCTATTGGTTGCAGAGTGCAAAAGCATGATTGACTTCTTGGTCACGATGAAAACCTTACATTTCCAAATGACCTGAAGTAGGACTTTCACAAAACGATGTCTTTGCGTGTCTGTGGTGAAAGGAGCTCTAAGTTGTGTATTCAGTGCTGGAGAGTGACACACTCTACATTGGTTACACAGCGTTTTGAGAGCACCTACATGGTTCAGACTGAAACTGCTACAAGGTGTGTGTAGCATGCAGAAAGAAGGCTTGTCATTTCGAAGAAAGAAGAGGAAACCAAAATCCAGGTAGTGAAACGAGCACACCAGTATGGGAGATGTGCATGTGGACAGTTTCAAGCAGCAGCTCTCTCTGGACACTTGGAAACAGCGCTGTGAAAAATTTCGTACGAAGCCGGATTTGGCCAAACTTGAAAGACCTTCCAAAACCAATCCTAAAGAACTTAGCCAAACAATGAATGTAGCAAGGAGCTCCTGTAGATAAGGTGCTTCTATGGCACAACTCAGGAGCAGTTAGCTACATCCTGCACAGTACAAAATGCAAATGAATTCCAGGCTGAAAACTCACTCCAGAAGGAATAAATGCGTGTGTTTCTCTCTGAAAGAACACTCAGCCACTAGACTTTTGCTTGCTCCTTCAAAGTCTTTGTAGAAACATGTGTTTTCACTGCTGGAATACGTTGTGGGATGCATTGTTTCAATCTCTTGCAAGCCTCATGTCGTTTCTTACACAAATTGGAAAAATACGGAATATGTTTCCCAAATCACTTGAAATCCAGGAAAAGGCACACTGCATCACTCTTGCTCAAACACGCTCTTTCTTGAAATGCAGGAAAACGCACACTGCATCACCCTTGCTCAAACACGCTCTTTCTCCTAATGTGTTGACAACTTTCAACGAACCAGAAACGAAGGGCATTTTGCAGTGGAATTCAGACGGGTATGACCAAGAGGACATTTCTATTGGTTGAAGAGTGCAAAAGCATGATTAATTTCTTGTTCTCGATGAAAACCTTACATTTCCAAGTGACCTGAAGTAGGACTTTCACAAAAACATGTGTTTGCTTGTCTGTGGTGAAAGGAGCTCTAAGTTGTGTATTCAGTGCTGGACAGTGACACACTCTAAATAGGTTACACAGCTTTTTAAGAGAACCAACATGCTTCAAACTGTAAGTGCTACAAGGTGTGTGTAGCATGCAGAAAGAAGGCTTGTCATTTCAAAGAAAGAAGAGGAAACCAAAATCCAGGTAGTGAAACGAGCACACCAGTATGGGAGATGTGCATGTGGACAGTTTCAAGCAGCAGCTCTTTCTGGACACATGGAAACAGCGCTGTGAAATATTTTCATATGAAGTGAGATTTGGCCAAAGTTGAAAGGCCTTCTATAACCAACCCTAAAGAGCTTAGCCAAACAATGAATGTTGCAATAAGCTCCTGCAGGAAAGGTGCTTCAATGACACAACTCCCGAGCAGGTAGCTACATTCTGCACAGTACAAAATGCATATGAATTCCAGGCTGAAAACTCACTCCAGAAGGAAGAAATGCGTGTGTTTCTCCCTGAAAGAACACTCAGCCACTAGCCTTTTGCTTGCTCCTTCAAAGTCTTTGCAGAAACGTGTGTTTTCACGGCTGGAATACGTTTTGGGATGCATTGTTTCAATCTCCTGCAAGCCTCATGTTGTTTCTTAGACAATGTTGAAAAACAAGTAGGATGTTTCCCAAATCACTTGTAGTCCAGAAAAACGCACACTGCCTCACTCTTGCTCAAACATAGCCAATCTCCTAATGCGTTGAGAACATTCAAACAACCAGAAAAGAAGGGCATTTTGCAGTGAAATTCAGACGGGTATGACCAAGAGGACATTTCTATTGGTTGCAGAGTGCAAAAGCATGATTGACTTCTTGGTCACGATGAAAACCTTACATTTCCAAATGACCTGAAGTAGGACTTTCACAAAACCATGTGTTTGCGTGTCTGTGGTGAAAGGAGCTCTACGTTGTGTATTCAGTGCCAGAGAGTGATACACTCTACATTGGTTACACAGCGTTTTGAGAAACCAACCTGCTTCAAACTGAAACAGCTACAGGGTGTGTGTAGCATGCAGAAAGAAGGCTTGTCATTTCAAAGAAAGAAGAGGAAACCAAAATCCAGGTAGTGAAACGAGCACACCAGTATGGGAGATGTGCATGTGGACAGTTTCAAGCAGCAGCTCTCTCTGGACACTTGGAAACAGCGCTGTGAAAAAATTTCGTACGAAGGGGGATTTAGGCAAAGTTGAAAGACCTTCCAAAACCAACCCTAAGAAGTTAGCCAAACGATGAATGTTGCAATAACCTCCTGCATGAAAGGTGCTTCAATGACACAACTCCCGAGCAGGTAGCTACATTCTGCACACTACAAAATGCACATGAAATCCTGGCTGAAAACTCACTCCAGAAGGAAGAAATGCGTGTGTTTCTCCCTGAAAGAACACTCACCCACTAGCCTTTTGCTTGCTCCTTCAAAGTCTTTGTAGAAACGTGTGTTTTCACGGCTGCAATACGTTTTGGGATGCATTCTTTCAATCTCCTGCAAGCCTCATGTTGTCTCTTTGACAATGTGGAAAAACAAGGAGTATGTTTCCCAAATCACTTGTAATCCAGAAAAACGGACACTGCATCACTCTTGCTCAAACACGGCCAATCTCCTAATGCGTTGGGAACATTCAAACACCTAGAAACGAAGGGCATTTTGCAGTGAAATTCAGACGGGTATGTTGAAAAGGACATTTCAGTCGGTTGCAGAGTGCAAAAGCATGATTGACTTCATGTTCTTGATGAAAACCTTACATTTCCAAGTGACCTGAAGTAGGACTTTCACAAAATCATGTGTTTGCGTGTCTGTGGTGAAAGGAGCTCTAAGTTGTGTATTCAGTGCTGGAGAGTGACACACTCTACATTGGTTACACAGCGTTTTGAGAGCACCTACATGGTTCAGACTGAAACTGCTACAAGGTGTGTGTAGCATGCAGAAAGAAGGCTTGTCATTTCGAAGAAAGAAGAGGAAACCAAAATCCAGGCAGTGAAACGAGCACACCAGTATGGGAGATGTGCATGTGGACAGTTTCAAGCAGCAGCTCTCTCTGGACACTTGGAAACAGCGCTGTGAAAAATTTCGTACGAAGCCGGATTTGGCCAAAGTTGAAAGACCTTCCAAAACCAATCCTAAAGAACTTAGCCAAACAATGAATGTAGCAAGGAGCTCCTGTAGATAAGGTGATTCTATGGCACAACTCAGGAGTAGTTAGCTACATCCTGCACAGTACAAAATGCAAATGAATTCCAGGCTGAAAACTCACTCCAGAAGGAATAAATGCGTGTGTTTCTCTCTGAAAGAACACTCAGCCACTAGACTTTTGCTTGCTCCTTCAAAGTCTTTGTAGAAACATGTTTTTTCACTGCTGGAATACGTTGTGGGATGCATTGTTTCAATCTCTTGCAAGCCTCATGTCGTTTCTTACACAAATTGGAAAAATACGGAATATGTTTCCCAAATCACTTGAAATCCAGGAAAAGGCACACTGCATCACTCTTGCTCAAACACGCTCTTTCTTGAAATGCAGGAAAACGCAAACTGCATCACTCTTGCTCAAACACGCTCTTTCTCCTAATGTGTTGACAACTTTCAACGAACCAGAAACGAAGGGCATTTTGCAGTGGAATTCAGACGGGTATGACCAAGAGGACATTTCTATTGGTTGAAGAGTGCAAAAGCATGATTAATTTCTTGTTCTCGATGAAAACCTTACATTTCCACGTGACCTGAAGTAGGACTTTCACAAAAACATGTGTTTGCGTGTCTGTGGTGAAAGGAGCTCTAAGCTGTGTATTCAGTGCTGGACAGTGACACACTCTAAATAGGTTACACAGCTTTTTAAGAGAACCAACATTCTTCAAACTGTAAGTGCTACAAGGTGTGTGTAGCATGCAGAAAGAAGGCTTGTCATTTCAAAGAAAGAAGAGGAAACCAAAATCCAGGTAGTGAAACGAGCACACCAGTATGGGAGATGTGCATGTGGACAGTTTCAAGCAGCAGCTCTTTCTGGACACATGGAAACAGCGCTGTGAAATATTTTCATATGAAGTGAGATTTGGCCAAAGTTGAAAGGCCTTCTATAACCAACCCTAAAGAGCTTAGCCAAACAATGAATGTTGCAATAAGCTCCTGTAGGAAAGGTGCTTCAATGACACAACTCCGAGCAGGTAGCTACATTCTGCACAGTACAAAATGCATATGAATTCCTGGCTGAAAACTCACTCCAGAAGGAAGAAATGCGTGTGTTTCTCCCTGAAAGAACACTCAGCCACTAGCCTTTTGCTTGCTCCTTCAAAGTCTTTGCAGAAACGGGTGTTTTCACGGCTGGAATACGTTTTGGGATGCATTGTTTCAATCTCCTGCAAGCCTCATGTTGTTTCTTAGACAATGTGGAAAAACAAGGAGTATGTTTCCCAAATCACTTGTAGTCCAGAAAAACGCACACTGCATCACTCTTGCTCAAACATAGCCAATCTCCTAATGCGTTGAGAACATTCAAACAACCAGAAAAGAAGGGCATTTTGCAGTGAAATTCAGACGGGTATGACCAAGAGGACATTTCTATTGGTTGCAGAGTGCAAAAGCATGATTGACATATTGGTCACGATGAAAACCTTACATTTCCAAATGACCTGAAGTAGGACTTTCACAAAACGATGTCTTTGCGTGTCTGTGGTGAAAGGAGCTCTAAGTTGTGTATTCAGTGCCAGAGAGTGATACACTCTACATTGGTTACACAGCGTTTTGAGAAACCAACCTGCTTCAAACTGAAACAGCTACAGGGTGTGTGTAGCATGCAGAAAGAAGGCTTGTCATTTCAAAGAAAGAAGAGGAAACCAAAATCCAAGTAGTGAAACGAGCACACCAGTATGGGAGATGTGCATGTGGACAGTTTCAAGCAGCAGCTCTCTCTGAACACTTGGAAACAGCGCAGTGAAAAAATTTCGTACGAAGGGGGAATTAGGCAAAGTTGAAAGACCTTCCAAAACCAACCCTAAGAAGTTAGCCAAACGATGAATGTTGCAATAACCTCCTGCATGAAAGGTGCTTCAATGACACAACTCCCGAGCAGGTAGCTACATTCTGCACACTACAAAATGCATATGAAATCCTGGCTGAAAAGTCACTCCAGAAGGAAGAAATGCCTGTGTTTCTCCCTGAAAGAACACTCACCCACTAGCCTTTTGCTTGCTCCTTCAAAGTCTTTGTAGAAACGTGTGTTTTCACGGCTGCAATACGTTTTGGGATGCATTCTTTCAATCTCCTGCAAGCCTCATGTTGTCTCTTAGACAATGTGGAAAAACAAGGAGTATGTTTCCCAAATCACTTGTAATCCAGAAAAACGGACACTGCATCACTCTTGCTCAAACACGGCCAATCTCCTAATGCGTTGGGAACATTCAAACACCTAGAAACGAAGGGCATTTTGCAGTGAAATTCAGACGGGTATGTTGAAAAGGACATTTCAGTCGGTTGCAGAGTGCAAAAGCATGATTGACTTCATGTTCTTGATGAAAACCTTACATTTCCAAGTGACCTGAAGTAGGACTTTCACAAAATCATGTGTTTGCGTGTCTGTGGTGAAAGGAGCTCTAAGTTGTGTATTCAGTGCTGGAGAGTGACACACTCTACATTGGTTACACAGCGTTTTGAGAGCACCTACATGGTTCAGACTGAAACTGCTACAAGGTGTGTGTAGCATGCAGAAAGAAGGCTTGTCATTTCGAAGAAAGAAGAGGAAACCAAAATCCAGGTAGTGAAATGAGCACACCAGTATGGGAGATGTGCATGTGGACAGTTTCAAGCAGCAGCTCTCTCTGGACACTTGGAAACAGCGCTGTGAAAAATTTCGTACGAAGCCGGATTTGGCCAAAGTTGAAAGACCTTCCAAAACCAATCCTAAAGAACTTAGCCAAACAATGAATGTAGCAAGGAGCTCCTGTAGATAAGGTGCTTCTATGGCACAACTCAGGAGCAGTTAGCTACATCCTGCACAGTACAAAATGCAAATGAATTCCAGGCTGAAAACTCACTCCAGAAGGAATAAATGCGTGTGTTTCTCTCTGAAAGAACACTCAGCCACTAGACTTTTGCTTGCTCTTTCAAAGTCTTTGTAGAAACATGTGTTTTCACTGCTGGAATACGTTGTGGGATGCATTGTTTCAATCTCTTGCAAGCCTCATGTAGTTTCTTACACAAATTGGAAAAATAAGGAATATGTTTCCCCAATCACTTGAAATCCAGGAAAAGGCACACTGCATCACTCTTGCTCAAACACGCTCTTTCTTGAAATGCAGGAAAACGCACACTGCATCACCCTTGCTCAAACACGCTCTTTCTCCTAATGTGTTGACAACTTTCAACGAACCAGAAACGAAGGGCATTTTGCAGTGGAATTCAGACGGGTATGACCAAGAGGACATTTCTATTGGTTGAAGAGTGCAAAAGCATGATTAATTTCTTGTTCTCGATGAAAACCTTACATTTCCAAGTGACCTGAAGTAGGACTTTCACAAAAACATGTGTTTGCGTGTCTGTGGTGAAAGGAGCTCTAAGTTGTGTATTCAGTGCTGGACAGTGACACACTCTAAATAGGTTACACAGCTTTTTAAGAGAACCAACATTCTTCAAACTGTAAGTGCTACAAGGTGTGTGTAGCATGCAGAAAGAAGGCTTGTCATTTCAAAGAAAGAAGAGGAAACCAAAATCCAGGTAGTGAAACGAGCACACCAGTATGGGAGATGTGCATGTGGACAGTTTCAAGCAGCAGCTCTTTCTGGACACATGGAAACAGCGCTGTGAGATATTTTCATATGAAGTGAGATTTGGCCAAAGTTGAAAGGCCTTCTATAACCAACCCTAAAGAGCTTAGCCAAACAATGAATGTTGCAATAAGCTCCTGCAGGAAAGGTGCTTCAATGACACAACTCCCGAGCAGGTAGCTACATTCTGCACAGTACAAAATGCATATGAATTCCAGGCTGAAAACTCACTCCAGAAGGAATAAATGCGTGTGTTTCTCTCTGAAAGAACACTCAGCCACTAGACTTTTGCTTGCTCCTTCAAAGTCTTTGTAGAAACATGTGTTTTCACTGCTGGAATACGTTGTGGGATGCATTGTTTCAATCTCTTGCAAGCCTCATGTCGTTTCTTACACAAATTGGAAAAATAGGGAATATGTTTCCCAAATCACTTGAAATCCAGGAAAAGGCACACTGCATCACTCTTGCTCAAACACGCTCTTTCTTGAAATGCAGGAAAACGCACACTGCATCACTCTTGCTCAAACACGCTCTTTCTCCTAATGTGTTGACAACTTTCAACGAACCAGAAACGAAGGGCATTTTGCAGTGGAATTCTGACGGGTATGACCAAGAGGACATTTCTATTGGTTGAAGAGTGCAAAAGCATGATTAATTTCTTGTTCTCGATGAAAACCTTACATTTCCAAGTGACCTGAAGTAGGACTTTCACAAAAACATGTGTTTGCGTGTCTGTGGTGAAAGGAGCTCTAAGTTGTGTATTCAGTGCTGGACAGTGACACACTCTAAATAGGTTACACAGCTTTTTAAGAGAACCAACATTCTTCAAACTGTAAGTGCTACAAGGTGTGTGTAGCATGCAGAAAGAAGGCTTGTCATTTCAAAGAAAGAAGAGGAAACCAAAATCCAGGTAGTGAAACGAGCACACCAGTATGGGAGATGTGCATGTGGACAGTTTCAAGCAGCAGCTCTTTCTGGACACATGGAAACAGCGCTGTGAAATATTTTCATATGAAGTGAGATTTGGCCAAAGTTGAAAGGCCTTCTATAACCAACCCTAAAGAGCTTAGCCAAACAATGAATGTTGCAATAAGCTCCTGCAGGAAAGGTGCTTCAATGACACAACTCCGAGCAGGTAGCTACATTCTGCACAGTACAAAATGCATATGAATTCCTGGCTGAAAACTCACTCCAGAAGGAAGAAATGCGTGTGTTTCTCCCTGAAAGAACACTCAGCCACTAGCCTTTTGCTTGCTCCTTCAAAGTCTTTGCAGAAACGGGTGTTTTCACGGCTGGAATACGTTTTGGGATGCATTGTTTCAATCTCCTGCAAGCCTCATGTTGTTTCTTAGACAATGTGGAAAAACAAGGAGTATGTTTCCCAAATCACTTGTAGTCCAGAAAAACGCACACTGCATCACTCTTGCTCAAACATAGCCAATCTCCTAATGCGTTGAGAACATTCAAACAACCAGAAAAGAAGGGCATTTTGCAGTGAAATTCAGACGGGTATGACCAAGAGGACATTTCTATTGGTTGCAGAGTGCAAAAGCATGATTGACATATTGGTCACGATGAAAACCTTACATTTCCAAATGACCTGAAGTAGGACTTTCACAAAACGATGTCTTTGCGTGTCTGTGGTGAAAGGAGCTCTAAGTTGTGTATTCAGTGCCAGAGAGTGATACACTCTACATTGGTTACACAGCGTTTTGAGAAACCAACCTGCTTCAAACTGAAACAGCTACAGGGTGTGTGTAGCATGCAGAAAGAAGGCTTGTCATTTCAAAGAAAGAAGAGGAAACCAAAATCCAAGTAGTGAAACGAGCACACCAGTATGGGAGATGTGCATGTGGACAGTTTCAAGCAGCAGCTCTCTCTGAACAATGGAAACAGCGCAGTGAAAAAATTTCGTACGAAGGGGGAATTAGGCAAAGTTGAAAGACCTTCCAAAACCAACCCTAAGAAGTTAGCCAAACGATGAATGTTGCAATAACCTCCTGCATGAAAGGTGCTTCAATGACACAACTCCCGAGCAGGTAGCTACATTCTGCACACTACAAAATGCATATGAAATCCTGGCTGAAAAGTCACTCCAGAAGGAAGAAATGCCTGTGTTTCTCCCTGAAAGAACACTCACCCACTAGCCTTTTGCTTGCTCCTTCAAAGTCTTTGTAGAAACGTGTGTTTTCACGGCTGCAATACGTTTTGGGATGCATTCTTTCAATCTCCTGCAAGCCTCATGTTGTCTCTTAGACAATGTGGAAAAACAAGGAGTATGTTTCCCAAATCACTTGTAATCCAGAAAAACGGACACTGCATCACTCTTGCTCAAACACGGCCAATCTCCTAATGCGTTGGGAACATTCAAACACCTAGAAACGAAGGGCATTTTGCAGTGAAATTCAGACGGGTATGTTGAAAAGGACATTTCAGTCGGTTGCAGAGTGCAAAAGCATGATTGACTTCATGTTCTTGATGAAAACCTTACATTTCCAAGTGACCTGAAGTAGGACTTTCACAAAATCATGTGTTTGCGTGTCTGTGGTGAAAGGAGCTCTAAGTTGTGTATTCAGTGCTGGAGAGTGACACACTCTACATTGGTTACACAGCGTTTTGAGAGCACCTACATGGTTCAGACTGAAACTGCTACAAGGTGTGTGTAGCATGCAGAAAGAAGGCTTGTCATTTCGAAGAAAGAAGAGGAAACCAAAATCCAGGTAGTGAAATGAGCACACCAGTATGGGAGATGTGCATGTGGACAGTTTCAAGCAGCAGCTCTCTCTGGACACTTGGAAACAGCGCTGTGAAAAATTTCGTACGAAGCCGGATTTGGCCAAAGTTGAAAGACCTTCCAAAACCAATCCTAAAGAACTTAGCCAAACAATGAATGTAGCAAGGAGCTCCTGTAGATAAGGTGCTTCTATGGCACAACTCAGGAGCAGTTAGCTACATCCTGCACAGTACAAAATGCAAATGAATTCCAGGCTGAAAACTCACTCCAGAAGGAATAAATGCGTGTGTTTCTCTCTGAAAGAACACTCAGCCACTAGACTTTTGCTTGCTCTTTCAAAGTCTTTGTAGAAACATGTGTTTTCACTGCTGGAATACGTTGTGGGATGCATTGTTTCAATCTCTTGCAAGCCTCATGTAGTTTCTTACACAAATTGGAAAAATAAGGAATATGTTTCCCCAATCACTTGAAATCCAGGAAAAGGCACACTGCATCACTCTTGCTCAAACACGCTCTTTCTTGAAATGCAGGAAAACGCACACTGCATCACCCTTGCTCAAACACGCTCTTTCTCCTAATGTGTTGACAACTTTCAACGAACCAGAAACGAAGGGCATTTTGCAGTGGAATTCAGACGGGTATGACCAAGAGGACATTTCTATTGGTTGAAGAGTGCAAAAGCATGATTAATTTCTTGTTCTCGATGAAAACCTTACATTTCCAAGTGACCTGAAGTAGGACTTTCACAAAAACATGTGTTTGCGTGTCTGTGGTGAAAGGAGCTCTAAGTTGTGTATTCAGTGCTGGACAGTGACACACTCTAAATAGGTTACACAGCTTTTTAAGAGAACCAACATTCTTCAAACTGTAAGTGCTACAAGGTGTGTGTAGCATGCAGAAAGAAGGCTTGTCATTTCAAAGAAAGAAGAGGAAACCAAAATCCAGGTAGTGAAACGAGCACACCAGTATGGGAGATGTGCATGTGGACAGTTTCAAGCAGCAGCTCTTTCTGGACACATGGAAACAGCGCTGTGAGATATTTTCATATGAAGTGAGATTTGGCCAAAGTTGAAAGGCCTTCTATAACCAACCCTAAAGAGCTTAGCCAAACAATGAATGTTGCAATAAGCTCCTGCAGGAAAGGTGCTTCAATGACACAACTCCCGAGCAGGTAGCTACATTCTGCACAGTACAAAATGCATATGAATTCCAGGCTGAAAACTCACTCCAGAAGGAATAAATGCGTGTGTTTCTCTCTGAAAGAACACTCAGCCACTAGACTTTTGCTTGCTCCTTCAAAGTCTTTGTAGAAACATGTGTTTTCACTGCTGGAATACGTTGTGGGATGCATTGTTTCAATCTCTTGCAAGCCTCATGTCGTTTCTTACACAAATTGGAAAAATAGGGAATATGTTTCCCAAATCACTTGAAATCCAGGAAAAGGCACACTGCATCACTCTTGCTCAAACACGCTCTTTCTTGAAATGCAGGAAAACGCACACTGCATCACTCTTGCTCAAACACGCTCTTTCTCCTAATGTGTTGACAACTTTCAACGAACCAGAAACGAAGGGCATTTTGCAGTGGAATTCTGACGGGTATGACCAAGAGGACATTTCTATTGGTTGAAGAGTGCAAAAGCATGATTAATTTCTTGTTCTCGATGAAAACCTTACATTTCCAAGTGACCTGAAGTAGGACTTTCACAAAAACATGTGTTTGCGTGTCTGTGGTGAAAGGAGCTCTAAGTTGTGTATTCAGTGCTGGACAGTGACACACTCTAAATAGGTTACACAGCTTTTTAAGAGAACCAACATTCTTCAAACTGTAAGTGCTACAAGGTGTGTGTAGCATGCAGAAAGAAGGCTTGTCATTTCAAAGAAAGAAGAGGAAACCAAAATCCAGGTAGTGAAACGAGCACACCAGTATGGGAGATGTGCATGTGGACAGTTTCAAGCAGCAGCTCTTTCTGGACACATGGAAACAGCGCTGTGAAATATTTTCATATGAAGTGAGATTTGGCCAAAGTTGAAAGGCCTTCTATAACCAACCCTAAAGAGCTTAGCCAAACAATGAATGTTGCAATAAGCTCCTGCAGGAAAGGTGCTTCAATGACACAACTCCGAGCAGGTAGCTACATTCTGCACAGTACAAAATGCATATGAATTCCTGGCTGAAAACTCACTCAAGAAGGAAGAAATGCGTGTGTTTCTCCCTGAAAGAACACTCAGCCACTAGCCTTTTGCTTGCTCCTTCAAAGTCTTTGCAGAAACGGGTGTTTTCACGGCTGGAATACGTTTTGGGATGCATTGTTTCGATCTCCTGCAAGCCTCATGTTGTTTCTTAGACAATGTGGAAAAACAAGGAGTATGTTTCCCAAATCACTTGTAGTCCAGAAAAACGCACACTGCATCACTCTTGCTCAAACATAGCCAATCTCCTAATGCGTTGAGAACATTCAAACAACCAGAAAAGAAGGGCATTTTGCAGTGAAATTCAGACGGGTATGACCAAGAGGACATTTCTATTGGTTGCAGAGTGCAAAAGCATGATTGACTTCTTGGTCACGATGAAAACCTTACATTTCCAAATGACCTGAAGTAGGACTTTCACAAAACCATGTGTTTGCGTGTCTGTGGTGAAAGGAGCTCTACGTTGTGTATTCAGTGCCAGAGAGTGATACACTCTACATTGGTTACACAGCGTTTTGAGAAACCAACCTGCTTCAAACTGAAACAGCTACAGGGTGTGTGTAGCATGCAGAAAGAAGGCTTGTCATTTCAAAGAAAGAAGAGGAAACCAAAATCCAGGTAGTGAAACGAGCACACCAGTATGGGAGATGTGCATGTGGACAGTTTCAAGCAGCAGCTCTCTCTGGACACTTGGAAACAGCGCTGTGAAAAAATTTCGTACGAAGGGGGATTTAGGCAAAGTTGAGAGACCTTCCAAAACCAACCCTAAGAAGTTAGCCAAACGATGAATGTTGCAATAACCTCCTGCATGAAAGGTGCTTCAATGACACAACTCCCGAGCAGGTAGCTACATTCTGCACACTACAAAATGCACATGAAATCCTGGCTGAAAACTCACTCCAGAAGGAAGAAATGCGTGTGTTTCTCCCTGAAAGAACACTCACCCACTAGCCTTTTGCTTGCTCCTTCAAAGTCTTTGTAGAAACGTGTGTTTTCACGGCTGCAATACGTTTTGGGATGCATTCTTTCAATCTCCTGCAAGCCTCATGTTGTCTCTTAGACAATGTGGAAAAACAAGGAGTATGTTTCCCAAATCACTTGTAATCCAGAAAAACAGACACTGCATCACTCTTGCTCAAACACGGCCAATCTCCTAATGCGTTGGGAACATTCAAACACCTAGAAACGAAGGGCATTTTGCAGTGAAATTCAGACGGGTATGTTGAAAAGGACATTTCAGTCGGTTGCAGAGTGCAAAAGCATGATTGACTTCATGTTCTTGATGAAAACCTTACATTTCCAAGTGACCTGAAGTAGGACTTTCACAAAATCATGTGTTTGCGTGTCTGTGGTGAAAGGAGCTCTAAGTTGTGTATTCAGTGCTGGAGAGTGACACACTCTACATTGGTTACACAGCGTTTTGAGAGCACCTACATGGTTCAGACTGAAACTGCTACAAGGTGTGTGTAGCATGCAGAAAGAAGGCTTGTCATTTCGAAGAAAGAAGAGGAAACCAAAATCCAGGTAGTGAAACGAGCACACCAGTATGGGAGATGTGCATGTGGACAGTTTCAAGCAGCAGCTCTCTCTGGACACTTGGAAACAGCGCTGTGAAAAATTTCGTACGAAGCCGGATTTGGCCAAAGTTGAAAGACCTTCCAAAACCAATCCTAAAGAACTTAGCCAAACAATGAATGTAGCAAGGAGCTCCTATAGATATGGTGCTTCTATGGCACAACTCAGGAGCAGTTAGCTACAAACTGCACAGTACAAAATGCAAATGAATTCCAGGCTGAAAACTCACTCCAGAAGGAATAAATGCGTGTGTTTCTCTCTGAAAGAACACTCAGCCACTAGACTTTTGCTTGCTCCTTCAAAGTCTTTGTAGAAACATGTGTTTTCACTGCTGGAATACGTTGTGGGATGCATTGTTTCAATCTCTTGCAAGCCTCATGTCGTTTCTTACACAAATTGGAAAAATAGGGAATATGTTTCCCAAATCACTTGAAATCCAGGAAAAGGCACACTGCATCACTCTTGCTCAAACACGCTCTTTCTTGAAATGCAGGAAAACGCACACTGCATCACCCTTGCTCAAACACGCTCTTTCTCCTAATGTTTGACAACTTTCAACGAACCAGAAACGAAGGGCATTTTGCAGTGGAATTCAGACGGGTATGACCAAGAGGACATTTCTATTGGTTGAAGAGTGCAAAAGCATGATTAATTTCTTGTTCTCAATGAAAACCTTACATTTCCAAGTGACCTGAAGTAGGACTTTCACAAAAACATGTGTTTGCGTGTCTGTGGTGAAAGGAGCTCTAAGTTGTGTATTCAGTGCTGGACAGTGACACACTCTAAATAGGTTACACAGCTTTTTAAGAGAGCCAACATGCTTCAAACTGTAAGTGCTACAAGGTGTGTGTAGCATGCAGAAAGAAGGCTTGTCATTTCAAAGAAAGAAGAGGAAACCAAAATCCAGGTAGTGAAACGAGCACACCAGTATGGGAGATGTGCATGTGGACAGTTTCAAGCAGCAGCTCTTTCTGGACACATGGAAACAGCGCTGTGAAATATTTTCATATGAAGTGAGATTTGGCCAAAGTTGAAAGGCCTTCTATAACCAACCCTAAAGAGCTTAGCCAAACAATGAATGTTGCAATAAGCTCCTGCAGGAAAGGTGCTTCAATGACACAACTCCCGAGCAGGTAGCTACATTCGGCACAGTACAAAATGCATATGAATTCCAGGCTGAAAACTCACTCCAGAAGGAAGAAATGCGTGTGTTTCTCCCTGAAAGAACACTCAGCCACTAGCCTTTTGCTTGCTCCTTCAAAGTCTTTGCAGAAACGTGTGTTTTCACAGCTGGAATACGTTTTGGGATGCATTGTTTCAATCTCCTGCAAGCCTCATGTTGTTTCTTAGACAATGTGGAAAAACAAGGAGTATGTTTCCCAAATCACTTGTAGTCCAGAAAAACGCACACTGCATCACTCTTGCTCAAACATAGCCAATCTCCTAATGCGTTGAGAACATTCAAACAACCAGAAAAGAAGGGCATTTTGCAGTGAAATTCAGACGGGTATGACCAAGAGGACATTTCTATTGGTTGCAGAGTGCAAAAGCATGATTGACTTCTTGGTCACGATGAAAACCTTACATTTCCAAATGACCTGAAGTAGGACTTTCACAAAACCATGTGTTTGCGTGTCTGTGGTGAAAGGAGCTCTAAGTTGTGTATTCAGTGCCAGAGAGTGATACACTCTACATTGGTTACACAGCGTTTTGAGAAACCAACCTGCTTCAAACTGAAACAGCTACAGGGTGTGTGTAGCATGCAGAAAGAAGGCTTGTCATTTCAAAGAAAGAAGAGGAAACCAAAATCCAGGTAGTGAAACGAGCACACCAGTATGGGAGATGTGCATGTGGACAGTTTCAAGCAGCAGCTCTCTCGGGACACTTGGAAACAGCGCTGTGAAAAATTTCGTACGAAGCCGGATTTGGCCAAAGTTGAAAGACCTTCCAAAACCAATCCTAAAGAACTTAGCCAAACAATGAATGTTGCAATAACCTCCTGCATGAAAGGTGCTTCAATGAC
This sequence comes from Miniopterus schreibersii, assembly GCF_964146895.1. Lineage (NCBI taxonomy): Eukaryota > Metazoa > Chordata > Mammalia > Chiroptera > Miniopteridae > Miniopterus > Miniopterus schreibersii. The sequence continues at coordinate 83,803,849 of NC_138109.1, read as the reverse complement.
ACAACTCCCGAGCAGGTAGCTACATTCTGCACACTACAAAATGCACATGAAATCCAGGCTGAAAACTCACTCCAGAAGGAAGAAATGCGTGTGTTTCTCCCTGAAAGAACACTCACCCACTAGCCTTTTGCTTGCTCCTTCAAAGTCTTTGTAGAAACGTGTGTTTTCACGGCTGGAATACGTTTTGGGATGCATTGTTTCAATCTCCTGCAAGCCTCATGTTGTCTCTTAGACAATGTGGAAAAACAAGGAGTATGTTTCCCAAATCACTTGTAATCCAGAAAAACGGACACTGCATCACTCTTGCTCAAACACGGCCAATCTCCTAATGCGTTGGGAACATTCAAACACCTAGAAACGAAGGGCATTTTGCAGTGAAATTCAGACGGGTATGTTGAAAAGGACATTTCAATCGGTTGCAGAGTGCAAAAGCATGATTGACTTCATGTTCTTGATGAAAACCTTACATTCCCAAGTGACCTGAAGTAGGACTTTCACAAAATCATGTGTTGCGTGTCTGTGGTGAAAGGAGCTCTAAGTTGTGTATTCAGTGCTGGAGAGTGACACACTCTACATTGGTTACACAGCGTTTTGAGAGCACCTACATGGTTCAGACTGAAACTGCTACAAGGTGTGTGTAGCATGCAGAAAGAAGGCTTGTCATTTCGAAGAAAGAAGAGGAAACCAAAATCCAGGTAGTGAAACGAGCACACCAGTATGGGAGATGTGCATGTGGACAGTTTCAAGCAGCAGCTCTCTCTGGACACTTGGAAACAGCGCTGTGAAAAATTTCGTACGAAGCCGGATTTGGCCAAAGTTGAAAGACCTTCCAAAACCAATCCTAAAGAACTTAGCCAAACAATGAATGTAGCAAGGAGCTCCTGTAGATAAGGTGCTTCTATGGCACAACTCAGGAGCAGTTAGCTACATCCTGCACAGTACAAAATGCAAATGAATTCCAGGCTGAAAACTCACTCCAGAAGGTATAAATGCGTGTGTTTCTCTCTGAAAGAACACTCAGCCACTAGACTTTTGCTTGCTCCTTCAAAGTCTTTGTAGAAACATGTGTTTTCACTGCTGGAATACGTTGTGGGATGCATTGTTTCAATCTCTTGCAAGCCTCATGTAGTTTCTTACACAAATTGGAAAAATACGGAATATGTTTCCCAAATCACTTGAAATCCAGGAAAACGCACACTGCATCACTCTTGCTCAAACACGCTCTTTCTTGAAATGCAGGAAAACGCACACTGCATCACCCTTGCTCAAACACGCTCTTTCTCCTAATGTGTTGACAACTTTCAACGAACCAGAAACGAAGGGCATTTTGCAGTGGAATTCAGACGGGTATGACCAAGAGGACATTTCTATTGGTTGAAGAGTGCAAAAGCATGATTAATTTCTTGTTCTCGATGAAAACCTTACATTTCCAAGTGACCTGAAGTAGGACTTTCACAAAAACATGTGTTTGCGTGTCTGTGGTGAAAGGAGCTCTAAGTTGTGTATTCAGTGCTGGACAGTGACACACTCTAAATACGTTACACAGCTTTTTAAGAGAACCAACATGCTTCAAACTGTAAGTGCTACAAGGTGTGTGTAGCATGCAGAAAGAAGGCTTGTCATTTCAAAGAAAGAAGAGGAAACCAAAATCCACGTAGTGAAACGAGCACGCCAGTATGGGAGATGTGCATGTGGACAGTTTCAAGCAGCAGCTCTTTCTGGACACATGGAAACAGCGCTGTGAAATATTTTCATATGAAGTGAGATTTGGCCAAAGTTGAAAGGCCTTCTATAACCAACCCTAAAGAGCTTAGCCAAACAATGAATGTTGCAATAAGCTCCTGCAGGAAAGGTGCTTCAATGACACAACTCCCGAGCAGGTAGCTACATTCTGCACAGTACAAAATGCATATGAATTCCTGGCTGAAAACTCACTCCAGAAGGAAGAAATGCGTGTGTTTCTCCCTGAAAGAACACTCAGCCACTAGCCTTTTGCTTGCTCCTTCAAAGTCTTTGCAGAAACGTGTGTTTTCACGGCTGGAATACGTTTTGGGATGCATTGTTTCAATCTCCTGCAAGCCTCATGTTGTTTCTTAGACAATGTGGAAAAACAAGGAGTATGTTTCCCAAATCACTTGTAGTCCAGAAAAACGCACACTGCATCACTCTTGCTCAAACATAGCCAATCTCCTAATGCGTTGAGAACATTCAAACAACCAGAAAAGAAGGGCATTTTGCAGTGAAATTCAGACGGGTATGACCAAGAGGACATTTCTATTGGTTGCAGAGTGCAAAAGCATGATTGACTTCTTGGTCACGATGAAAACCTTACATTTCCAAATGACCTGAAGTAGGACTTTCACAAAACCATGTGTTTGCGTGTCTGTGGCGAAAGGAGCTCTACGTTGTGTATTCAGTGCCAGAGAGTGATACACTCTACATTGGTTACACAGCGTTTTGAGAAACCAACCTGCTTCAAACTGAAACAGCTACAGGGTGTGTGTAGCATGCAGAAAGAAGGCTTGTCCTTTGAAAGAAAGAAGAGGAAACCAAAATCCAGGTAGTGAAACGAGCACACCAGTATGGGAGATGTGCATGTGGACAGTTTCAAGCAGCAGCTCTCTCTGGACACTTGGAAACAGCGCAGTGAAAAAATTTCGTACGAAGGGGGAATTAGGCAAAGTTGAAAGACCTTCCAAAACCAACCCTAAGAAGTTAGCCAAACGATGAATGTTGCAATAACCTCCTGCATGAAAGGTGCTTCAATGACACAACTCCCGAGCAGGTAGCTACATTCTGCACACTACAAAATGCACATGAAATCCTGGCTGAAAACTCACTCCAGAGGGAAGAAATGCGTGTGTTTCTCCCTGAAAGAACACTCACCCACTAGCCTTTTGCTTGCTCCTTCAAAGTCTTTGTAGAAACGTGTGTTTTCACGGTTGGAATACGTTTTGGGATGCATTGTTTCAATCTCCTGCAAGCCTCATGTTGTCTCTTAGACAATGTGGAAAAACAAGGAGTATGTTTCCCAAATCACTTGTAATCCAGAAAAACGGACACTGCATCACTCTTGCTCAAACACGGCCAATCTCCTAATGCGTTGGGAACATTCAAACACCTAGAAACGAAGGGCATTTTGCAGTGAAATTCAGACGGGTATGTTGAAAAGGACATTTCAGTCGGTTGCAGAGTGCAAAAGCATGATTGACTTCATGTTCTTGATGAAAACCTTACATTTCCAAGTGACCTGAAGTAGGACTTTCACAAAATCATGTGTTGCGTGTCTGTGGTGAAAGGAGCTCTAAGTTGTGTATTCAGTGCTGGAGAGTGACACACTCTACATTGGTTACACAGCGTTTTGAGAGCACCTACATGGTTCAGACTGAAACTGCTACAAGGTGTGTGTAGCATGCAGAAAGAAGGCTTGTCATTTCGAAGAAAGAAGAGGAAACCAAAATCCAGGTAGTGAAACGAGCACACCAGTATGGGAGATGTGCATGTGGACAGTTTCAAGCAGCAGCTCTCTCTGGACACTTGGAAACAGCGCTGTGAAAAATTTCGTACGAAGCCGGATTTGGCCAAAGTTGAAAGACCTTCCAAAACCAATCCTAAAGAACTTAGCCAAACAATGAATGTAGCAAGGAGCTCCTGTAGATAAGGTGCTTCTATGGCACAACTCAGGAGCAGTTAGCTACATCCTGCACAGTACAAAATGCAAATGAATTCCAGGCTGAAAACTCACTCCAGAAGGAATAAATGCGTGTGTTTCTCTCTGAAAGAACACTCAGCCACTAGACTTTTGCTTGCTCCTTCAAAGTCTTTGTAGAAACGTGTGTTTTCACGGCTGGAATACGTTTTGGGATGCATTGTTTCAATCTCCTGCAAGCCTCATGTTGTTTCTTAGACAATGTGGAAAAACAAGGAGTATGTTTCCCAAATCACTTGTAGTCCAGAAAAACGCACACTGCATCACTCTTGCTCAAACATAGCCAATCTCCTAATGCGTTGAGAACATTCAAACAACCAGAAAAGAAGGGCATTTTGCAGTGAAATTCAGACGGGTATGACCAAGAGGACATTTCTATTGGTTGCAGAGTGCAAAAGCATGATTGACTTCTTGGTCACGATGAAAACCTTACATTTCCAAATGACCTGAAGTAGGACTTTCACAAAACCATGTGTTTGCGTGTCTGTGGTGAAAGGAGCTCTAAGTTGTGTATTCAGTGCCAGAGAGTGATACACTCTACATTGGTTACACAGCGTTTTGAGAAACCAACCTGCTTCAAACTGAAACAGCTACAGGGTGTGTGTAGCATGCAGAAAGAAGGCTTGTCATTTCAAAGAAAGAAGAGGAAACCAAAATCCAGGTAGTGAAACGAGCACACCAGTATGGGAGATGTGCATGTGGACAGTTTCAAGCAGCAGCTCTCTCTGGACACTTGGAAACAGCGCTGTGAAAAATTTCGTACGAAGCCGGATTTGGCCAAAGTTGAAAGACCTTCCAAAACCAATCCTAAAGAACTTAGCCAAACAATGAATGTTGCAATAACCTCCTGCATGAAAGGTGCTTCAATGACACAACTCCCGAGCAGGTAGCTACATTCTGCACACTACAAAATGCACATGAAATCCAGGCTGAAAACTCACTCCAGAAGGAAGAAATGTGTGTGTTTCTCCCTGAAAGAACACTCACCCACTAGCCTTTTGCTTGCTCCTTCAAAGTCTTTGTAGAAACGTGTGTTTTCACGGCTGGAATACGTTTTGGGATGCATTGTTTCAATCTCCTGCAAGCCTCATGTTGTCTCTTAGACAATGTGGAAAAACAAGGAGTATGTTTCCCAAATCACTTGTAATCCAGAAAAACGGACACTGCATCACTCTTGCTCAAACACGGCCAATCTCCTAATGCGTTGGGAACATTCAAACACCTAGAAACGAAGGGCATTTTGCAGTGAAATTCAGACGGGTATGTTGAAAAGGACATTTCAGTCGGTTGCAGAGTGCAAAAGCATGATTGACTTCATGTTCTTGATGAAAACCTTACATTCCCAAATGACCTGAAGTAGGACTTTCACAAAATCATGTGTTGCGTGTCTGTGGTGAAAGGAGCTCTAAGTTGTGTATTCAGTGCTGGAGAGTGACACACTCTACATTGGTTACACAGCGTTTTGAGAGCACCTACATGGTTCAGACTGAAACTGCTACAAGGTGTGTGTAGCATGCAGAAAGAAGGCTTGTCATTTCGAAGAAAGAAGAGGAAACCAAAATCCAGGTAGTGAAACGAGCACACCAGTATGGGAGATGTGCATGTGGACAGTTTCAAGCAGCAGCTCTCTCTGGACACTTGGAAACAGCGCTGTGAAAAATTTCGTACGAAGCCGGATTTGGCCAAAGTTGAAAGACCTTCCAAAACCAATCCTAAAGAACTTAGCCAAACAATGAATGTAGCAAGGAGCTCCTGTAGATAAGGTGCTTCTATGGCACAACTCAGGAGCAGTTAGCTACATCCTGCACAGTACAAAATGCAAATGAATTCCAGGCTGAAAACTCACTCCAGAAGGAATAAATGCGTGTGTTTCTCTCTGAAAGAACACTCAGCCACTAGACTTTTGCTTGCTCCTTCAAAGTCTTTGTAGAAACATGTGTTTTCACTGCTGGAATACGTTGTGGGATGCATTGTTTCAATCTCTTGCAAGCCTCATGTCGTTTCTTACACAAATTGGAAAAATACGGAATATGTTTCCCAAATCACTTGAAATCCAGGAAAACGCACACTGCATCACTCTTGCTCAAACACGCTCTTTCTTGAAATGCAGGAAAACGCACACTGCATCACCCTTGCTCAAACACGCTCTTTCTCCTAATGTGTTGACAACTTTCAACGAACCAGAAACGAAGGGCATTTTGCAGTGGAATTCAGACGGGTATGACCAAGAGGACATTTCTATTGGTTGAAGAGTGCAAAAGCATGATTAATTTCTTGTTCTCGATGAAAACCTTACATTTCCAAGTGACCTGAAGTAGGACTTTCACAAAAACATGTGTTTGCGTGTCTGTGGTGAAAGGAGCTCTAAGTTGTGTATTCAGTGCTGGACAGTGACACACTCTAAATACGTTACACAGCTTTTTAAGAGAACCAACATGCTTCAAACTGTAAGTGCTACAAGGTGTGTGTAGCATGCAGAAAGAAGGCTTGTCATTTCAAAGAAAGAAGAGGAAACCAAAATCCAGGTAGTGAAACGAGCACACCAGTATGGGAGATGTGCATGTGGACAGTTTCAAGCAGCAGCTCTTTCTGGACACATGGAAACAGCGCTGTGAAATATTTTCATAAGAAGTGAGAATTGGCCAAAGTTGAAAGGCCTTCCATAACCAACCCTAAAGAGCTTAGCCAAACAATGAATGTTGCAATAAGCTCCTGCAGGAAAGGTGCTTCAATGACACAACTCCCGAGCAGGTAGCTACATTCTGCACAGTACAAAATGCATATGAATTCCTGGCTGAAAACTCACTCCAGAAGGAAGAAATGCGTGTGTTTCTCCCTGAAAGAACACTCAGCCACTAGCCTTTTGCTTGCTCCTTCAAAGTCTTTGCAGAAACGTGTGTTTTCACGGCTGGAATACGTTTTGGGATGCATTGTTTCAATCTCCTGCAAGCCTCATGTTGTTTCTTAGACAATGTGGAAAAACAAGGAGTATGTTTCCCAAATCACTTGTAGTCCAGAAAAACGCACACTGCATCACTCTTGCTCAAACATAGCCAATCTCCTAATGCGTTGAGAACATTCAAACAACCAGAAAAGAAGGGCATTTTGCAGTGAAATTCAGACGGGTATGACCAAGAGGACATTTCTATTGGTTGCAGAGTGCAAAAGCATGATTGACTTCTTGGTCACGATGAAAACCTTACATTTCCAAATGACCTGAAGTAGGACTTTCACAAAACCATGTGTTTCCGTGTCTGTGGCGAAAGGAGCTCTACGTTGTGTATTCAGTGCCAGAGAGTGATACACTCTACATTGGTTACACAGCGTTTTGAGAAACCAACCTGCTTCAAACTGAAACAGCTACAGGGTGTGTGTAGCATGCAGAAAGAAGGCTTGTCATTTGAAAGAAAGAAGAGGAAACCAAAATCCAGGTAGTGAAACGAGCACACCAGTATGGGAGATGTGCATGTGGACAGTTTCAAGCAGCAGCTCTCTCTGGACACTTGGAAACAGCGCAGTGAAAAAATTTCGTACGAAGGGGGATTTAGGCAAAGTTGAAAGACCTTCCAAAACCAACCCTAAGAAGTTAGCCAAACGATGAATGTTGCAATAACCTCCTGCATGAAAGGTGCTTCAATGACACAACTCCCGAGCAGGTAGCTACATTCTGCACACTACAAAATGCACATGAAATCCTGGCTGAAAACTCACTCCAGAGGGAAGAAATGCGTGTGTTTCTCCCTGAAAGAACACTCACCCACTAGCCTTTTGCTTGCTCCTTCAAAGTCTTTGTAGAAACGTGTGTTTTCACGGCTGGAATACGTTTTGGGATGCATTGTTTCAATCTCCTGCAAGCCTCATGTTGTCTCTTAGACAATGTGGAAAAACAAGGAGTATGTTTCCCAAATCACTTGTAATCCAGAAAAACGGACACTGCATCACTCTTGCTCAAACACGGCCAATCTCCTAATGCGTTGGGAACATTCAAACACCTAGAAACGAAGGGCATTTTGCAGTGAAATTCAGACGGGTATGTTGAAAAGGACATTTCAGTCGGTTGCAGAGTGCAAAAGCATGATTGACTTCATGTTCTTGATGAAAACCTTACATTTCCAAGTGACCTGAAGTAGGACTTTCACAAAATCATGTGTTGCGTGTCTGTGGTGAAAGGAGCTCTAAGTTGTGTATTCAGTGCTGGAGAGTGACACACTCTACATTGGTTACACAGCGTTTTGAGAGCACCTACATGGTTCAGACTGAAACTGCTACAAGGTGTGTGTAGCATGCAGAAAGAAGGCTTGTCATTTCGAAGAAAGAAGAGGAAACCAAAATCCAGGTAGTGAAACGAGCACACCAGTATGGGAGATGTGCATGTGGACAGTTTCAAGCAGCAGCTCTCTCTGGACACTTGGAAACAGCGCTGTGAAAAATTTCGTACGAAGCCGGATTTGGCCAAAGTTGAAAGACCTTCCAAAACCAATCCTAAAGAACTTAGCCAAACAATGAATGTAGCAAGGAGCTCCTGTAGATAAGGTGCTTCTATGGCACAACTCAGGAGCAGTTAGCTACATCCTGCACAGTACAAAATGCAAATGAATTCCAGGCTGAAAACTCACTCCAGAAGGAATAAATGCGTGTGTTTCTCTCTGAAAGAACACTCAGCCACTAGACTTTTGCTTGCTCCTTCAAAGTCTTTGTAGAAACATGTGTTTTCACTGCTGGAATACGTTGTGGGATGCATTGTTTCAATCTCTTGCAAGCCTCATGTCGTTTCTTACACAAATTGGAAAAATACGGAATATGTTTCCCAAATCACTTGAAATCCAGGAAAACGCACACTGCATCACTCTTGCTCAAACACGCTCTTTCTTGAAATGCAGGAAAACGCACACTGCATCACCCTTGCTCAAACACGCTCTTTCTCCTAATGTGTTGACAACTTTCAACGAACCAGAAACGAAGGGCATTTTGCAGTGGAATTCAGACGGGTATGACCAAGAGGACATTTCTATTGGTTGAAGAGTGCAAAAGCATGATTAATTTCTTGTTCTCGATGAAAACCTTACATTTCCAAGTGACCTGAAGTAGGACTTTCACAAAAACATGTGTTTGCGTGTCTGTGGTGAAAGGAGCTCTAAGTTGTGTATTCAGTGCTGGACAGTGACACACTCTAAATACGTTACACAGCTTTTTAAGAGAACCAACATGCTTCAAACTGTAAGTGCTACAAGGTGTGTGTAGCATGCAGAAAGAAGGCTTGTCATTTCAAAGAAAGAAGAGGAAACCAAAATCCAGGTAGTGAAACGAGCACACCAGTATGGGAGATGTGCATGTGGACAGTTTCAAGCAGCAGCTCTTTCTGGACACATGGAAACAGCGCTGTGAAATATTTTCATAAGAAGTGAGAATTGGCCAAAGTTGAAAGGCCTTCCATAACCAACCCTAAAGAGCTTAGCCAAACAATGAATGTTGCAATAAGCTCCTGCAGGAAAGGTGCTTCAATGACACAACTCCCGAGCAGGTAGCTACATTCTGCACAGTACAAAATGCATATGAATTCCTGGCTGAAAACTCACTCCAGAAGGAAGAAATGCGTGTGTTTCTCCCTGAAAGAACACTCAGCCACTAGCCTTTTGCTTGCTCCTTCAAAGTCTTTGCAGAAACGTGTGTTTTCACGGCTGGAATACGTTTTGGGATGCATTGTTTCAATCTCCTGCAAGCCTCATGTTGTTTCTTAGACAATGTGGAAAAACAAGGAGTATGTTTCCCAAATCACTTGTAGTCCAGAAAAACGCACACTGCATCACTCTTGCTCAAACATAGCCAATGTCCTAATGCGTTGAGAACATTCAAACAACCAGAAAAGAAGGGCATTTTGCAGTGAAATTCAGACGGGTATGACCAAGAGGACATTTCTATTGGTTGCAGAATGCAAAAGCATGATTGACTTCTTGGTCACGATGAAAACCTTACATTTCCAAATGACCTGAAGTAGGACTTTCACAAAACCATATGTCTGCGTGTCTGTGGCGAAAGGAGCTCTAAGTTGTGTATTCAGTGCCAGAGAGTGATACACTCTACATTGGTTACACAGCGTTTTGAGAAACCAACCTGCTTCAAACTGAAACAGCTACAGGGTGTGTGTAGCATGCAGAAAGAAGGCTTGTCATTTCAAAGAATGAAGAGGAAACCAAAATCCAGGTAGTGAAACGAGCACACCAGTATGGGAGATGTGCATGTGGACAGTTTCAAGCAGCAGCTCTCTCTGGACACTTGGAAACAGCGCAGTGAAAAAATTTCGTACGAAGGGGAAATTAGGCAAAGTTGAAAGACCTTCCAAAACCAACCCTAAGAAGTTAGCCAAACGATGAATGTTGCAATAACCTCCTGCATGAAAGGTGCTTCAATGACACAACTCCCGAGCAGGTAGCTACATTCTGCACACTACAAAATGCACATGAAATCCTGGCTGAAAACTCACTCCAGAAGGAAGAAATGCGTGTGTTTCTCCCTGAAAGAACACTCAGCCACTAGCCTTTTGCTTGCTCCTTCAAAGTCTTTGTAGAAACGTGTGTTTTCACGGCTGGAATACGTTTTGGGATGCATTGTTTCAATCTCCTGCAAGCCTCATGTTGTCTCTTAGACAATGTGGAAAAACAAGGAGTATGTTTCCCAAATCACTTGTAATCCAGAAAAACGGACACTGCATCACTCTTGCTCAAACACGGCCAATCTCCTAATGCGTTGGGAACATTCAAACACCTAGAAACGAAGGGCATTTTGCAGTGAAATTCAGACGGGTATGTTGAAAAGGACATTTCAATCGGTTGCAGAGTGCAAAAGCATGATTGACTTCATGTTCTTGATGAAAACCTTACATTCCCAAGTGACCTGAAGTAGGACTTTCACAAAATCATGTGTTGCGTGTCTGTGGTGAAAGGAGCTCTAAGTTGTGTATTCAGTGCTGGACAGTGACACACTCTAAATACGTTACACAGCTTTTTAAGAGAACCAACATGCTTCAAACTGTAAGTGCTACAAGGTGTGTGTAGCATGCAGAAAGAATGCTTGTCATTTCGAAGAAAGAAGAGGAAACCAAAATCCAGGTAGTGAAACGAGCACACCAGTATGGGAGATGTGCATGTGGACAGTTTCAAGCAGCAGCTCTTTCTGGACACATGGAAACAGCGCTGTGAAATATTTTCATAAGAAGTGAGAATTGGCCAAAGTTGAAAGGCCTTCCATAACCAACCCTAAAGAGCTTAGCCAAACAATGAATGTTGCAATAAGCTCCTGCAGGAAAGGTGCTTCAATGACACAACTCCCGAGCAGGTAGCTACATTCTGCACAGTACAAAATGCATATGAATTCCTGGCTGAAAACTCACTCCAGAAGGAAGAAATGCGTGTGTTTCTCCCTGAAAGAACACTCAGCCACTAGCCTTTTGCTTGCTCCTTCAAAGTCTTTGCAGAAACGTGTGTTTTCACGGCTGGAATACGTTTTGGGATGCATTGTTTCAATCTCCTGCAAGCCTCATGTTGTTTCTTAGACAATGTGGAAAAACAAGGAGTATGTTTCCCAAATCACTTGTAGTCCAGAAAAACGCACACTGCATCACTCTTGCTCAAACATACCCAATCTCCTAATGCGTTGAGAACATTCAAACAACCAGAAAAGAAGGGCATTTTGCAGTGAAATTCAGACGGGTATGACCAAGAGGACATTTCTATTGGTTGCAGAGTGCAAAAGCATGATTGACTTCTTGGTCACGATGAAAACCTTACATTTCCAAATGACCTGAAGTAGGACTTTCACAAAACCATGTGTTTGCGTGTCTGTGGCGAAAGGAGCTCTACGTTGTGTATTCAGTGCCAGAGAGTGATACACTCTACATTGGTTACACAGCGTTTTGAGAAACCAACCTGCTTCAAACTGAAACAGCTACAGGGTGTGTGTAGCATGCAGAAAGAAGGCTTGTCATTTGAAAGAAAGAAGAGGAAACCAAAATCCAGGTAGTGAAACGAGCACACCAGTATGGGAGATGTGCATGTGGACAGTTTCAAGCAGCAGCTCTCTCTGAACACTTGGAAACAGCGCAGTGAAAAAATTTCGTACGAAGGGGAAATTAGGCAAAGTTGAAAGACCTTCCAAAACCAACCCTAAGAAGTTAGCCAAACGATGAATGTTGCAATAACCTCCTGCATGAAAGGTGCTTCAATGACACAACTCCCGAGCAGGTAGCTACATTCTGCACACTACAAAATGCACATGAAATCCTGGCTGAAAACTTACTCCAGAAGGAAGAAATTCGTGTGTTTCTCCCTGAAAGAACACTCACCCACTACCCTTTTGCTTGCTCCTTCAAAGTCTTTGTAGAAACGTGTGTTTTCACGGCTGGAATACGTTTTGGGATGCATTGTTTCAATCTCCTGCAAGCCTCATGTTGTCTCTTAGACAATGTGGAAAAACAAGGAGTATGTTTCCCAAATCACTTGTAATCCAGAAAAACGGACACTGCATCACTCTTGCTCAAACACGGCCAATCTCCTAATGCGTTGGGAACATTCAAACACCTAGAAACGAAGGGCATTTTGCAGTGAAATTCAGACGGGTATGTTGAAAAGGACATTTCAATCGGTTGCAGAGTGCAAAAGCATGATTGACTTCATGTTCTTGATGAAAACCTTACATTCCCAAGTGACCTGAAGTAGGACTTTCACAAAATCATGTGTTGCGTGTCTGTGGTGAAAGGAGCTCTAAGTTGTGTATTCAGTGCTGGACAGTGACACACTCTAAATAGGTTACACAGCTTTTTAAGAGAACCAACATGCTTCAAACTGTAAGTGCTACAAGGTGTGTGTAGCATGCAGAAAGAAGGCTTGTCATTTCAAAGAAAGAAGAGGAAACCAAAATCCAGGTAGTGAAACGAGCACACCAGTATGGGAGATGTGCATGTGGACAGTTTCAAGCAGCAGCTCTTTCTGGACACATGGAAACAGCGCTGTGAAATATTTTCATAAGAAGTGAGAATTGGCCAAAGTTGAAAGGCCTTCCATAACCAACCCTAAAGAGCTTAGCCAAACAATGAATGTTGCAATAAGCTCCTGCAGGAAAGGTGCTTCAATGACACAACTCCCGAGCAGGTAGCTACATTCTGCACAGTACAAAATGCATATGAATTCCTGGCTGAAAACTCACTCCAGAAGGAAGAAATGCGTGTGTTTCTCCCTGAAAGAACACTCAGCCACTAGCCTTTTGCTTGCTCCTTCAAAGTCTTTGCAGAAACGTGTGTTTTCACGGCTGGAATACGTTTTGGGATGCATTGTTTCAATCTCCTGCAAGCCTCATGTTGTTTCTTAGACAATGTGGAAAAACAAGGAGTATGTTTCCCAAATCACTTGTAGTCCAGAAAAACGCACACTGCATCACTCTTGCTCAAACATAGCCAATGTCCTAATGCGTTGAGAACATTCAAACAACCAGAAAAGAAGGGCATTTTGCAGTGAAATTCAGACGGGTATGACCAAGAGGACATTTCTATTGGTTGCAGAGTGCAAAAGCATGATTGACTTCTTGGTCACGATGAAAACCTTACATTTCCAAATGACCTGAAGTAGGACTTTCACAAAACAATGTGTCTGCGTGTCTGTGGTGAAAGGAGCTCTAAGTTGTGTATTCAGTGCCAGAGAGTGATACACTCTACATTGGTTACACAGCGTTTTGAGAAACCAACCTGCTTCAAACTGAAACAGCTACAGGGTGTGTGTAGCATGCAGAAAGAAGGCTTGTCATTTCAAAGAAAGAAGAGGAAACCAAAATCCAGGTAGTGAAACGAGCACACCAGTATGGGAGATGTGCATGTGGACAGTTTCAAGCAGCAGCTCTCTCTGGACACTTGGAAACAGCGCTGTGAAAAAATTTCGTACGAAGGGGGATTTAGGCAAAGTTGAAAGACCTTCCAAAACCAACCCTAAGAAGTTAGCCAAACGATGAATGTTGCAATAACCTCCTGCATGAAAGGTGCTTCAATGACACAACTCCCGAGCAGGTAGCTACATTCTGCACACTACAAAATGCACATGAAATCCTGGCTGAAAACTCACACCAGAAGGAAGAAATGCGTGTGTTTCTCCCTGAAAGAACACTCAGCCACTAGCCTTTTGCTTGCTCCTTCAAAGTCTTTGTAGAAACGTGTGTTTTCACGGCTGGAATACGTTTTGGGATGCATTGTTTCAATCTCCTGCAAGCCTCATGTTGTCTCTTAGACAATGTGGAAAAACAAGGAGTATGTTTCCCAAATCACTTGTAATCCAGAAAAACGGACACTGCATCACTCTTGCTCAAACACGGCCAATCTCCTAATGCGTTGGGAACATTCAAACACCTAGAAACGAAGGGCATTTTGCAGTGAAATTCAGACGGGTATGTTGAAAAGGACATTTCAGTCGGTTGCAGAGTGCAAAAGCATGATTGACTTCATGTTCTTGATGAAAACCTTACATTCCCAAGTGACCTGAAGTAGGACTTTCACAAAATCATGTGTTGCGTGTCTGTGGTGAAAGGAGCTCTAAGTTGTGTATTCAGTGCTGGAGAGTGACACACTCTACATTGGTTACACAGCGTTTTGAGAGCACCTACATGGTTCAGACTGAAACTGCTACAAGGTGTGTGTAGCATGCAGAAAGAAGGCTTGTCATTTCGAAGAAAGAAGAGGAAACCAAAATCCAGGTAGTGAAACGAGCACACCAGTATGGGAGATGTGCATGTGGACAGTTTCAAGCAGCAGCTCTCTCTGGACACTTGGAAACAGCGCTGTGAAAAATTTCGTACGAAGCCGGATTTGGCCAAAGTTGAAAGACCTTCCAAAACCAATCCTAAAGAACTTAGCCAAACAATGAATGTAGCAAGGAGCTCCTGTAGATAAGGTGCTTCTATGGCACAACTCAGGAGCAGTTAGCTACATCCTGCACAGTACAAAATGCAAATGAATTCCAGGCTGAAAACTCACTCCAGAAGGAATAAATGCGTGTGTTTCTCTCTGAAAGAACACTCAGCCACTAGACTTTTGCTTGCTCCTTCAAAGTCTTTGTAGAAACATGTGTTTTCACTGCTGGAATACGTTGTGGGATGCATTGTTTCAATCTCTTGCAAGCCTCATGTCGTTTCTTACACAAATTGGAAAAATACGGAATATGTTTCCCAAATCACTTGAAATCCAGGAAAAGGCACACTGCATCACTCTTGCTCAAACACGCTCTTTCTTGAAATGCAGGAAAACGCACACTGCATCACCCTTGCTCAAACACACTCTTTCTCCTAATGTGTTGACAACTTTCAACGAACCAGAAACGAAGGGCATTTTGCAGTGGAATTCAGACGGGTATGACCAAGAGGACATTTCTATTGGTTGAAGAGTGCAAAAGCATGATTAATTTCTTGTTCTCGATGAAAACCTTACATTCCCAAGTGACCTGAAGTAGGACTTTCACAAAAACATGTGTTTGCGTGTCTGTGGTGAAAGGAGCTCTAAGTTGTGTATTCAGTGCTGGACAGTGACACACTCTAAATACGTTACACAGCTTTTTAAGAGAACCAACATGCTTCAAACTGTAAGTGCTACAAGGTGTGTGTAGCATGCAGAAAGAAGGCTTGTCATTTCAAAGAAAGAAGAGGAAACCAAAATCCAGGTAGTGAAACGAGCACACCAGTATGGGAGATGTGCATGTGGACAGTTTCAAGCAGCAGCTCTTTCTGGACACATGGAAACAGCGCTGTGAAATATTTTCATATGAAGTGAGATTTGGCCAAAGTTGAAAGGCCTTCTATAACCTACCCTAAAGAGCTTAGCCAAACAATGAATGTTGCAATAAGCTCCTGCAGGAAAGGTGCTTCAATGACACAACTCCCGAGCAGGTAGCTACATTCTGCACAGTACAAAATGCATATGAATTCCAGGCTGAAAACTCACTCCAGAAGGAAGAAATGCGTGTGTTTCTCCCTGAAAGAACACTCAGCCACTAGCCTTTTGCTTGCTCCTTCAAAGTCTTTGCAGAAACGTGTGTTTTCACGGCTGGAATACGTTTTGGGATGCATTGTTTCAATCTCCTGCAAGCCTCATGTTGTTTCTTAGACAATGTGGAAAAACAAGGAGTATGTTTCCCAAATCACTTGTAGTCCAGAAAAACGCACACTGCATCACTCTTGCTCAAACATACCCAATCTCCTAATGCGTTGAGAACATTCAAACAACCAGAAAAGAAGGGCATTTTGCAGTGAAATTCAGACGGGTATGACCAAGAGGACATTTCTATTGGTTGCAGAGTGCAAAAGCATGATTGACTTCTTGGTCACGATGAAAACCTTACATTTCCAAATGACCTGAAGTAGGACTTTCACAAAACCATGTGTTTGCGTGTCTGTGGCGAAAGGAGCTCTACGTTGTGTATTCAGTGCCAGAGAGTGATACACTCTACATAGGTTACACAGCGTTTAGAGAAACCAACCTGCTTCAAACTGAAACTGCTACAAGGTGTGTGTATCATGTAGAAAGAAGGCTTGTCATTTGAAAGAAAGAGGAAACCAAAATCCAGGTAGTGAAACGAGCACAGCAGTATGGGAGATGTGCATGTGGACAGTTTGAAGCAACAGCTCTTTTTGGACACTTTCAAACAGTGCTGTGAAAAAATTTCGTACGAAGCGGGATTTGAGCAATGTTGAAAGAACTTCCAAAACCAATCCTAAAGAACTTAGCCAAACAATGAATGTTGCAATGAGCTCCTACAGATAATGTGCTTCTATAGCACAACTCCGGAGCAGTTAGCTACATCCTGCACAGTACAAAATGCAAATGAATTGCAGGCCGAAAACTCACTCCAGATGAAGAAATGCGTGGTTTCTCTGAATGAACACTCTGCCACTAGACTTTTGCTTGCTCCTTCAAATTCTTTCTTGAAACCTGTGTTTTCCCTGCTGGAATACGTTTTGGGATGCATTGTTTCAATCTCCTGCAAGCCTCATGTTGTTTCTTAGACAATGTGGAAAAACAAGGAGTATGTTTCCAAAATCACTTGAAATCCAGGAAAACGCACACTTCATCACTCTTGCTCAAACACGCTCTTTCTCCTAATGTGTTGACAACTTTCAACAAACCAGAAACGAAGGGCATTTTGCAGTGAAATTCAGACGGGTATGACCAAGAGGACATTTCTATTGGTTGCAGAGTGCAAAAGCATGATTGACTTCTTGGTCAAGATGAAAACCTTACATTTCCAAGTGACCTGAAGTAGGACTTTCACAAAACCGTGTGTTTGCGTGTCTGTGGTGAAAGGAGCTCTAAGTTGTGTATTCAGTGCCGGAGAGTGACACACTCTACATTGGTTACACAGCGTTTTGAGAGCACCTACATGCTTCACACTGAAACTGCTACAAGGTGTGTGTAGCATGCAGAAAGAAGGCTTGTCATTTCAAAGAAAGAGGAAACAAAAATCCAGGTATTGAAACGAGCACACCAGTATGTGAGATGTGCATGTGAACAGTTTCAAGCAACAGCTCTTTCTGGACACTTGGAAACAGCGCTGTGAAAAAATTTCCTACAAACAGGAATTTGGCCAAAGTTGAAAGACCTTCCAAAAGCAACCCTAAAGAACATAGCCAAAAAATGAATGTTGCAAAAAGCTCCTGCAGGAAAGGTGCTCCTATGACACAACCCCCGAGCAGGTAGCTACAGTCTGCACAGTACAAAATGCATATGAATTCCTGGCTGAAAACTCACTCCAGAAGGAAGAAATGCGTGTGTTTCTCCCTGAAAGAACACTCAGCCACTAGCCTTTTGCTTGCTTCTTCAAAGTCTTTGTAGAAACGTGTGTTTTCACGGCTGGAATACGTTTTGGGATGCATTGTTACAATCTCGTGCAAGCCACACGTTATTTCTTAGACAATGTGGAAAAACAAGAATTATGTTTCCAAAATTACTTGTAATCCAGAAAAACGCACTCTGCATCACTCTTGCTCAAACACACCCAATATCCTAATGCTTTGAGAATATTCAAACAAGCAGAAAAGAAGGGCATTTTGCAGTGAAATTCACACGGGTATGTTCAGAATGACTTTTCTATCGGTTGCAGAGTGCAAAAGCATGATTAACTTCTTGTTCATGATGAAAACCTTACATTTCCAAGTGACCTGAAGTAAGACTTTCACCAAACCATGTGTTTGCGTGTCTGTGGTGAAAGGAGCTCTAAGTTGTGTATTCAGTGCTGGAGAGTGACACACTCTACATAGGTTACGCAGCGTTTTGTGAGCACCTACATGCTTCAAACTGAAACTGCTACAAGGTGTGTGTAGCATGCAGAAAGAAGGCTTGTCATTTCAAAGAAAGAGGAAAAAAAAATCCAGGTAGTGAAACGAGCACACCAGTATGGGAGATGTGCATGTGGACAGTTTCAAGAAGCAGCTCTCTCTGGAGACTTGGAAACAGCGCTGTGAAAAAATTTCGTACAAACAGGAATTTGGCCAAAGTTGAAAGACCTTCCAAAACCAACCCTAAAGAACATAGCCAAACAATGAATGTTGCAATAAGCTCCTGCAGGAAAGGTGCTCCTATGACACAACCCCCGAGCAGGTAGCTACAGTCTGCACAGTACAAAATGCATATGAATTCCTGGCTGAAAACTCACTCCAGAAGGAAGAAATGCCTGTGTTTCTCCCTGAAAGAACACTCAGCCACTAACCTTTTGCTTGCTTCTTCAAAGTCTTTGTAGAAACGTGTGTTTTCACGCCTGGAATACGTTTTGGGATGCATTGTTTCAATCTCCTGCAAGCCTCATGTTCTTTCTTACACATTGTGGAAAAAAAAGGAGTATGTTTCCCAAATCACTTGAAATCCAGGAAAACGCACACTGCATCACTCTCGCTCAAACACGCTCTTTCTCCTAATGTGTTGACAACTTTCAACAAACCAGAAACGAAGGGCGTTTTGCAGTGAAATTCAGACCTGTATGGCCAAGAGGACATTTCTATTGGTTGCAGAGTGCAAAAGCATGATTCACTTGTTGTTCTCAATGAAAACCTTACATTTCCAAGTGACCTGAGGTAGGACTTTCACAAAACCATGTGTTTGCGTGTGTGTGCGGAAAGGAGCTCTAAATTGTGTATTCAGCGCTAAAGAGTGACACAGTCTACATAAGTTACACTGCGTTTATGAGAGCTCCTACATGCTTCAAACTGAAACTGCTACAAGGTGTGTGTAGCATGCAGAAAGAAGGCTTGTCATTTCAAAGAAAGAAGAGGAAACCAAATTCCAGGTAGTGAATCGAGCACACCAGTATGGGAGATGTGTATGTGGACAGTTTCAAGCAGCAGCTCTTTCTGGACACATGGAAACAGCGCTGTGAAAAAATTTCGTACGAAGCGGAATTTGACCAAAGTTGAAAGACCTTCCAAAACCAACCCTAAAGAACATATCCAAACAATGAATGTTGCAATAAGCTCGTGCACGAAAGGTTCTTCTATGACACAACCCCCGAGCAGGTAGCTACATTCTGCACAGTACAAAATGCATATGAATTCCTGGCTGAAAACTCGCTCCAGAAGGAAGAAATGCGTGTGTTTCTCTCTGAAAGAAAACTCAGCCACTAGGCTTTTGCTTGCTCCTTCAAAGGCTTTTTTAGAAACGTGTTTTCACGGCTGGAATACGTTTTGGGATGCATTGTTTCAATCTCCTGCAAGCCTCATGTTGTTTCTTAGACAATGTGGAAAAACAAGGAGTATGTTTCCCAAATCACTTGTAGTCCAGAAAAACGCACACTGCCTCACTCTTGCTCAAACATAGCCAATCTCCTAATGCGTTGAGAATATTCAAACAACCAGAAAAGAAGGGCATTTTGCAGTGAAATCAGTCTGGCACGTAAAAAAATCCATTTCTTTCGGTTGGAGAGTGCAAAAGCATGATTGACTTCATGTTCTCGATGAAAAGCTTTCATTTCCAAGTGACCTGAAGTAGGACTTTCACAAAAACATGTGTTTGAGTGTCTGTGGTGAAAGGAGCTCTAAGTTGTGTATTCAGTGCTGGAGATTGACACACTCTACATTGGTTACTCAGCGTTTTGAGAGTACCAACATGCTTAAAACTGAAACTGCTACAAGGTGTGTGTAGCATGAAGAAAGAATACTTGTCATTTCAAAGAAAGAAGAGGAAACCAAACTCCAGGTAGTGAAACGAGCACACCAATATGGGAGATGTGCATGTGGACAGTTTCAAGCTGCAGCTCTTTCTGGACACTTGGAAACAGGGCTGTGAAAAACTTTCGTACAAAGCGGGATTTGGCCAAAGTTGAAAGACCTACCAAAACCAACCCTAAAGAATTTACCAAACAATGAATGTTGCAATAAGCTCCTGCAGGAAAGGTGCTTCTATGACACAACCCCCTTGCAGGTAGCCACATTCTGTACAGTACAAAATGCATATGAATTCCAGGCTGAAAACTCACTCCAGATGGATGAAATGCATGTTTCTCTCTGAAACAATAGTCAGCCACTATTCTTTTGCTTGCTCCTTCAAAGTCTTTGTAGAAACGTGTGTTTTCACTGCTGGAATAAGTTTTGGGATGCATTGTTTCAATCTCTTGCAAGCCTCATGTTGATTCGTAGAAAATGTGGAAAAACGCAGATTGTTTCCCAAATTCCTTGAAATCCAGGAAAACGTACCCTGAATCACTCTTCCTCAAACACGCTCTCTCACTTAATGCTTTGAGAACCTTCAAGAAAGCAGAAAAGAAGGGCATTTTGCAGTGAAATCAGTCTGGCACGTAAAAAAATCCATTTCTTTCGGTTGGAGAGTGCAAAAGCATGATTGACTTCATGTTCTCGATGAAACCCTTACATTTCCAAGTGACCTCAATTAGAACTATCACAAAAAGATGTGTTTGAGTGTCTGTGGCGAAAGGAGCTCTAAGTTTTTTAATCAGTGCTGGAGATTACACACTCTACACAGGTTACACAGCATTTTTAGAGCACCAACATGCTTAAAACTGAAACTGCTACAAGGTGTGTCCAGCATGCTGAATGAAGGCTTGTCATTTTAAAGAAAGAAGAGGAAACCAAAATCTAGGTAGTGAAACGAGCACACCAGTATGTGAGATGTGCATGTGGACAGTTTCAAGCAGCTCTTTGTGGACACTTGGAAACAGCGGTGGGAAAAAATTTCGTACGAAGGGAGATATGGCCGAAGTTGAAAGACCTTCCAAAACCAACCCTAAAGAACTTAGCCAAACAATGAATGTTGCAATAAGCTCCTGAAGGAAAGGTGCTTCTATGACACAACCCCCGAGCAGGTAGCTACATTTTGCACATTACTAAATGCATATGAATTCCAGGCTGAAAACTCACTCCAGAAGGGTGAAATGCATGTTTCTCTCTGAAAGAACACTCAGCCACTATTCTTTTGTTTGCTCCTTCAAAGTCTTTGTAGAAACGTGTGTTTTCACTGCTGGAATACGTTTTGGGATGCATTGTTTAAATCTCTTGCAAGCCTCATGTTGTTTCTTACACAATGTGGAAAAATGCGGATTATGTTTCCCAAATCCCTAGAAATCCAGGAAAACACACCCTGCATCACTCTTGCTCAAACACGCTCTTTCACCTAATGCGTTGAGAACATTCAAGAAAGCAGAAAAGAAGGGCATTTTGCAGTGAATTTCAGACGGGCATGTACAAAAAGCCATTTCTATCTGTTGCAGAGTGCAAAAGCATGATTGACTTCATGTTCTCGATGAAACCCTTACATTTCCAAGTTACCTGAGTTAGGTCTTTTCCAAAAAGATGTGTTTGCGTATCTTCGGCGAAAGGAGCTCTAAGTTGTGTATTCAGTGCTGGAGAGTGACACACTCTACAGAGGTTACTCAGCGTTTTGAGAGCACCAACATGCTTCAAACTGAAACTGCTACTAGGTGTGTGTAGCATGCTGAATGAAGGCTTTTCATTTCAAAGAAAGAAGAGGAAACCAAAATCCAGGTAGTGAAACGAGCACACCAGCATGGGAGATGTGCATATGTACATTTTCAAGCAGTAGCTCTTTGTGGAAACTT
Organism: Miniopterus schreibersii; assembly: GCF_964146895.1. NCBI lineage: Eukaryota > Metazoa > Chordata > Mammalia > Chiroptera > Miniopteridae > Miniopterus > Miniopterus schreibersii. The sequence continues at coordinate 83,782,057 of NC_138109.1, read as the reverse complement.
GGAAACAGCGCTGTGAAAAAATTTCATACGATGCGGGATTTGGCCAAAGTTGAAAGACCTTCCAAAACCAACCCTAAAGAACTTAGCCAAACAATGAATATTGCAATAAGCACCTGCAGGAAAGGTGCTTCTATGACACAACCCCCGAGCAGGTACCTACAGTCTGCACAGTACAAAACGCATATGAGTTCCAGGCTGAAAACTCACTCCAGAAGGATGAAATGCATGTGTTTTTCTCTGAAAGAATACTCAGCCACTAGGCTTTTGCTTGCTCCTTCAAGGTCTTTGTAGAAACGTGTGTTTTCCCTGGTGCAATACGTTTTGGGATGCATTGTTTCAATCTCTTGCAAACCTCATGTTTTTTCTTAGACAATGTGGAAAAACAAGGAGTATGTTTCCCAATTCACTTGAAGTCCAGGAAAAGCACACTGCATCACTGTTGCTCAAACACCCTCTTTCACTTAATGCATTGAGAACATTCAAGAAAGCAGAAAGAAGGGCATTTTGCTGTGAAATTCAGACGGGCATATACAGAAATTCATTTTATTTCACAAAAAGATGTGTTTGCGTGTCTATGCGGGAAAGGAGCTTTAATTTGTGTATTCAGTGCTGGAGAGTGACACTTTCTACATAGGTTACACAGCGTTTTGAGAGCACCAACATGCTTCAAACTGAAACTGCTATAAAGTGTGTGTAGCATGGAGAAAGGGGCATCTGTCGAGGAGGAGTTTGCCTTAAACATATCCCAGAGAAGAGCACCTTTCAAAAATGGACTTCTCTTGTCAATTTCCCAAAAGATGGGACGACTCTGGAAAGAAGCCTTGTCATTTTACAGAAAGAAGAGGAAACCAAAATCCAGGTAGTGAAACGAGCACACCCGCATGGGAGATGTGCATGTGAACAGTTTCAAGCAGCAGCTCTTTGTGGCCACTTGGAAACAGTGCTGTGAAAAAATTTCGTACGAAGAGGGATATGCCAAAGTTGAAAGACCTTCCAAAACTACCCGTAAAGAACTTAACCAAACAGTGAATGTTGCAATAAGCTCCTGCAGGAAAGGTGCTTCAATGACACAACTCCCGAGCAGGTAGCTACATTCTGCACAGTACAAAATGCATATCAATTCCATGCTGAACACTCACTCCAGAAGGATGAAATGCATGTGTTTCTCTCTGAATGAACACTTAGCCACTAGGCTTTTGCTTGCTCCTTCCTAATTTTTGTAGAAACGTGTGTTTTCACTGCTGGAATACGTTTTGGGATGCATTGTTTCAATCTCTTGCAAGCCTCATGTGCAGCACTCTATGTTGTTTCTTAGACAATGTGGAAAAACACGGATTATGTTTCCCAAATCACTTGAAATCCAGGAAAATGCACAGGGCATCACTCTTGCTCAAACACGCTCTTTCACCTAATGCATTGGGAAGTTTCAAGAAAGCAGAAAGTCGGGCATTTTGCCATGAAATACAGACTGGCATGTACAAAATGCCATTTCTATCAGTTGCAGAGTGGAAAAGCACGATTGACTTCATGTTCTCGATGAAACCATCACATAATGAATATATGCCAGCACATTTTGAAACACTCCTCAGTCGATTAGGTGAGATAAATCTATTGATTTACTGCCAAAAGTGAGACCTGGTGACAATCCTTGGAAAGCAGATTTCAGAACCTCCTGTCAGCCTCGGAAAGGGCTGCTGCCAAGTACCAGACTTGCTCAGTTCCCGGCTCTATGGCCTGCATTACTCCTTGCAGGAGAGGATTGCATGCTTTGTATTAACTCAAGTGGATTATATTAAATAAAATTTTCTACTTTCAACCCTGTGTGGATTTCTCTAGGACTCACTTCTGATAGATTTTTTTAAAGTTAGTTTTTTCATAACATTTTAAAAATATGTTTTTAAATTGTTTAGAACAATTTTTTAAATATATACTTTTATGTATTTTAGAGGGAGAGGGAGGGAAAGGGACAGAGAGAGAGAAACATCAATGAGAAAGAAACATCCATCGGCTGCCTTCTGCATGCAGCCTACTTGGGATCGAGCCTGCAACCTGGGCATGTGCCCTGACTGAGAATCAAACTGGCAACCTCTCAGTGCATGGTATAGCACTCACCCTACTGAGCCACACCGGGCAGTGCTAAAGTTAGTTTTATAGCCAAACTAGTCCCAAAGAGATTTCACATAAGGTAAGAATTAATTAGTTGCTATTCATTTGCCAATTTGCTTAGTTTGTAAAAATGTTTATAAACAGCATAATTCTCCAACCTCATTAGGCTCTCCATAAAATCCATATAAATATTAAAAAGGTTAAGTTGTAAGCATGATAGAAACAGGTGGCAGCTTTTCTAGTAATTATTGGGATACCTTCTTCTCACAGTTGATATAGACTTACTTACATCAAGCTAATCAGGGAACACTTCAATTTTTGGATTTGGAATAATTCGTAGTGTATAACTTTATAATGCAATTGATCTGACTGGACTCACGCAGTGCCTTACACATAGAAGGAAATTGTTGAAAGCATACCTATATATTCCTGATGACAACGAGTTGTCTCTATGTGATTCATCAGGTATTGTCTGAAGGCTTAAAAGAGTTTTCCCCAAGTAACTCACTGTCAGAATTCAACTTCAAATTCTTAACACCTGTGACAGGTACAATGAAAGCTTCACTCAGGTGTTTCTGAGACTAATTAAAAAGAGGATACTTCTTACCCTGGCCAATGTGGCTCAGTTGGTTGGAGGGTCATCCTGTCCACCAAAGGGTCACAGGTTCAACTCCCGTCAGGGCACGTACCCAGACTGCAGGTTAGAGCCCCAGTAGGGGCATGTACAGGAGGCAACTGGTCGATGTCTCTTTCACACATTGATGTTTCTCTCTCCCTCTCCCTTCCTCTCTCTCTAAAGCCAATTTTAAAAATTATAAAGTTGAATCTTGAACGTATATTCAAACCAACTAAAATGCTTTGAAAAGCCCTTATGCCCAGGCCCATCTCAAATCGACTGGACTCTCTGAGGACAGGGCCTAGTCAGTGATGTTATCTGAAAGCTCCCCAGGTGATTCTAGGAGCAACCAGAGCTAAGAAGCAGTGAATTTAACCTGGCAACAAAGAGACCACAATCAATCATATTTCTCCCCAACGAATCCCATCCTTTCCCCATCGCCCCCACTCTCCACACATACCCCAAGAATGCTCATGGGGTGTGTGGCCTTGAGCCTCCCGGTAATGGCGCTGCTGGAAGCGCAGGAGCCGGTCCCTGGGATGTCACAGGGCTGATCTGACAGCTGCATATCAGGTATCATTGCCTAAGACTCCTGCTCTCACTGCCCAGTCACTGTTGCAACATCAATGTGGAAACCCCTGTCCCTGGGCACTTGTCCTCATTTACAGAACTCTCAGGAGGTTACGGTGAGAATTATCAGCATGATATCACAGCCCAACAGTCTTCACCTGTTCCCTTAACCATGGGATTGGAATTACGTGTTCTGTGCATCCTGGAGAGTGACAGTTTATTTTTCTCTTTTGACCTTAAGTAAGCTTCTCCCGGTCCTTGTATTCGGAGTTGATCGTGTCCCAGGTGTGTCGCTACAGAGCAGGTGGCGAGCAGTTGTAAGACCACCGCCGTGGGTCTGCTGCGACCGAGCAATTAGACGATGCAGGAGAACACTGTAGCTCACAGATTACACCCAGTTTCAGAAAAGCAAATACCTGAGCGCCCACCTTGTGGCAAACACTGGGTGCGTACACACAAACGTACCCACAGGTAGGACGTCTGTCCTATGCACAGCTGTATGTCCCCTTAAGTGACTGGTACCTTTTCCACTTTATTCCTATTGAATCTCTTCATTGACTAATTTATCTCATCATTTTCAAATAAAATTGGGGGTAAGGAGAGGAAAAACAATAGCAAGGCCTTCTTGAAGGTGACTTGTAAGTCTCTTGCAGTAATAAATGCAAGTGGATTTAAAATGAAAACCCCCTTTGATGTATCAAGGCCTTATTCAGGAAACGCTAACATCCTAGATGTCGATTGGTAATACACGCCTCCCCGGAATTCTAGAAACAAACGGGATTCCAGTCAGCTAAGCGATATCAGGTATTATATCCGAGTTGCAAACTTTTAAAAAGGCAAACCGACAGGCTTTACGTCCTACCTCATTGCCCCTTCTCGTCTCACCCTGTGGCAAACAGAAGGAAAAGCAAGGAAGGCGGCCACGGTTCAGAAACACTGTTTGAAAACCAGAGAAAGAGCTTTGCTTGACCTTTAAAGCACAAATAGAAAATAGTAAATCTCCTTCCCTCTCCCTGGCTTCCTCCAAGCAAAGCACTAGCAGCAAAGCCCATGTAACGTTTTACAAAGACTCGAGGACAAGGCAGGGCGGCTGAGTAAGAGGGCTGGGCTGCGTGTTCTGCTCGTTGGCTTAGCTCTGGTTCTGGGAACAGGTTCCCCAGTCCAGCCTCGCGGCACCATCGGAGACGGGGGCGGTGTGGAGGGGAATCCGATGAGGCAGGCCTAGGTGTAGCGGCATCAGATGACCTCACTGACTGTCATGCTCTGGCCCTGCCGCGCCATCCTGGGGAGCTAGGCGAGCAAGAGCTTGTGCAGCTCCTCACAGAGGCTCGCCTGCTCTGCAGCACCCCCTGGTGCCGGGGCATGGTACTGCAGCTCCCCTGCTCAGCAGTGCCCCCTGGTCTCAGGCCCCTGCACTGCAGCTGCCCCTTGCATCATGCTCCGGTACTGCAGCATCCCCTTTAATCAGGCCCCTGTACTGCAGGACCTTCGCACCACAGCGCTCCCTTGCATCATGCCCCGGTAGTGCAGCGCCCCTGCACCACCCTCACTAACGAAGGGCGTGCTACAGTGCCCAGGGGCCGGGGCCAGTGAAAGAGCAAGGGCGGGGCCGAGATTCAGGGCACAGCCTCTAGACTCACTTGGATTCGAGCAGTAAGAGTGAGGGCGAAAGGCAGGTGATGGGGTGTGAGGCAAGACTCAGAGTTGGGCAAGAAATGGAGAGCCTCGTGGGTGACACAGGTGCGGGAGGCCCCAGGGACAGTGCAGTTGCCGGACACTGAAAAATGTGGGAGATGAGGCTCTGGCCCACCCAGTCTCTGGAGCAGGTGAAAGACATTCTAGGGGTGGGAGTGGGGGCAACAGATTGCAGGCGGCCGGAAGCCGCGGCAGGAGCAGGGACTTGTGCGCCAGCGCTCCGCCAGGAGCGCACGGTTGCGGGGTCCTGCCGTCCTCAGACAGGGGCCCGAGCTTGCAAGACTCCAGCAGAGGCGACCACGGCGTAGCCTTGGTGTGGGTCTGGCGCTCTCGGCCACAGTGAGATGTGCTACAGAGGTGCCAGGAGCGCCGCCAGTGCGCAGCTCAGCTGGGGAATAGCCATGAACTCGTGGAGATCCACGAGGAGGACAGGAAGCCGAAACAGCCACACACACACACACACACACACAGGGAAAGGTTGCAGGGCAAGGGCTGCGGGAAGACCCCGGGGTAGCAGAGGTAGGCGCTGTACACTAAGCGCTGCGATTCAGGGGCATAGACCAAGGTCAGCGGCACGCTGCTGGGCACAGGAGAGGGTCCTGGAAGGCCAGGAGCTGGCCACTTTGCGCAGGGTCCGTCTGCTGCTGCTGACCCAAAGGAAGTTGGTTGCTGGTGACTCGCTCCAAGACGTGGAGAGCACAGCCCACGACGAGCAGTGGCTTGCACACCCCAGGGGCCACAGGCCTGCCAACCACCCACCAGCGTGCTGTGAAACACCCTTTGCTCTGCGGCAGGAAGAATGACCCCAGCAGCCCAGCTGTGGACACTCAGCCAGTCCCCGGAGCCCGCTCGCCCTTGCAGGGGGCCGAGGCATTAGTGGTGGCACTAGACGCATTCCAAACACACACATACCCACATACACACCTGCACATTCATTTACCCTCACACTCAGATACTTGCACTCTCACAAAACCACAGACACATACCCACCACATATATATACACACACATATACCCACACACTTACATACTGCACACTCAAGACCACACAGACACTCCTACCCAAACACACACCCGCACACTCACATACCCTCATACACACATATCTGCACACACATATGTCCTCACACATACCCACAATCACACATATTCACACATACAGATACTCACAAATATCTCCACAAATTCACAAACACACACACAAACCTGGAGGCACAAATGCCCCCACTCACATATCAGCACACATACCCACACATACATACCTCCACACGTACACCAAGACACACACATAAACACACACACACACACAAAGATATTTGCCCTCACACACATAGGCACACACACTCCCCCACACCCCTATTCCCACACACAGGCACTCATACGCATAAGACACATACCTGCATACTCACATACCCTCACACACACACATATGCTCACAATCACATACACACACAGACACATCCCACACACACAACAGCACCCTCACATACACCACACAAACATACCCACACATAACAGCACACACATACCTACACACACATACCCGCAAATTCACATAGCCATACCCACTAACCCCCACACACATACCCACCACTCACATAATCGCTCACACACATACTCTCCCAGATTAACATACCCCCAACACACAATCTGCACATACCCATACACCCCCACATTCACAACCCACAAACACACATACCAATAGAAGCACATACAAACACATAAACATAGCCACACACATACCTACATACACACATACTGCCACAAAAAGTACTCCCCGAAATACATACCCGACACACATATACCCCACACACACATACCAACACTCACAGATACCTGCACTCACACTCACACACACATTCATACTGCACACTCACAAACCCACACACACTCCTACCCACACACAGTCGCAGACACATACACACATGCTCAAATATACACACAACACACATACATGCACACTTACATAGCTGCACACACATGCCCCCATATACATATACTCACAGAAAAACACATACCACATACAAATCCACACAAACAGATATCTGCACATGCACATGCACAGTCACATAACTGCACACACATACATGCACAGACACATCCCTGCACACAAAACAGTCTACTCACATACCCCACACAACCATAGCCACATACGTAACAGCACACACACATACTCACACAATCACATAACTGCACATACAGGAACACACACAAACTGGCACACACTCAGCTTCACACACACACACACACACACACACACACACACCCCTACTCACTCACATAACCACATACACATACCCACACACATACATACCCACACACACACCTGAGTACTCAGATAACCTCACACATAGATATCCACACACTCACATAACCTCACATGCACATACCCACCCAGAATAACATACCCAAACACACACACCTGCAGGCACAAATATTCCCACTCACATACCAGCACACACCCACACACATACCTGTACACGTACACCAACACGCACATAAACACACACACACTCACACACACAAAGATATTCACACACTCACACCCCCATTCCCACACACCCAGACACTCATACCCACACACACATGTCTGCACACTCACCTACCCTCACACACGCACATACCCACACACTCACATAATTGCTCACACACATACACCCCTCAGATTAACATACACACACAAACCTGCAGGCACAAATACACCACTCACAAACCAACAAATACACCCCCACACACATACCCACACACATACACCAACACACACACACACAAAGATATTCACACACACATAAGCACACACACTCCCTCACACCCCCACCCCCGCACACAACAGCACACTCACATACCCCCACACAAACATACCCACACACATGATGGCACACACATACCTACTCACACACATACCTACACACACATACACACCTGCACATTCACATACCCATACACACAAACACACACATACCCACACACATACATATCACACACTCACCCATACACACAAACCAACACACATGCCTGCACACACAGCTGCACATAGGGACCCACACACAAACAAGAACACACATAAACACACACATAAACACTCCCACACACATACCTGTACAAATACATACATACCTGAAAACACACATAAAACCACAATCACATACACCCACATACACCAGCAGACACACATAACCTCATACACATATACCCTCACACACACATAATTGTACACTCTCCTAACTGCATTCATTCACCCACCCATACACATAACACCATACACACAAACTGCCACTTTCACATACCTGAACATATATCCACACACATGTACCTGCACACATACACCAACACACACATAAACATATCACCCACACACAAACCTACACACACATTTCACCCACACACACACACCCCACACATACCCACACAAATACACTTACACACACACAGATGCACATACACACATTCCACCAAACATTACCATACACTCCCACACATACTGACACACAGACACCCATACACACATATACTTTCCCCACACACATACCTGCACATACATACCCACCCACCCACATACCCACACATACACATACAGGCTCACACACAAACTCGCATACACTCATAGCCCCCCACATTCACACACCCACATACACCTATACAAGCTCACTCACATAAGCACACATACACAACCACACACATACCTATACACATACATACTGCACACACACATACCTGCACATATAACAGCACACAAATCTTCCCAACACACATACCCACACACTTACATACCTGCACACACATACACAAACACATATAACTGCACGCACACACAAATTTGCACACACACACATATACCCTCACACACACACATACTTTTTAGGGGCAGGAATATTAATCATGTTCTGTTAACTATGATTGCTCTGTTCCCATTAGTGAAAGCACTTTCTAACCTGGCTGGGAGTTGTACACCCAGGACATGGGAGTTGACATTCAGAATATGGTCCATTCTTTTATCATGGAAAGATAACATTTTTCCTAAAACCTGGATTCCCAGAGGCCCTCCACCTTCTTGCAAACTCCCAGCCTGCACTGAGCCATTACACCCACTCATTCATTTTGCCCACTTCTCCATGTAATGTTTGTCCTTCTACCCAATACTAGCAGCTGGCTTATGGGGGCGGTAGGGCAGATTTTCGTGGAGGACCCTTACTGCTCTCCCATAGTGCCAGCAATACTGGAATAAATGCGCATATATGATTCAACCCGATTCAACCCTGCCTCCGCTTAATTTGCCCAAGTGGTGACAGGCAGCCTGGACCAACTGTTGTCCAGTTTCATACTCACACACACACCTGCACACACACCAGCACACACATATCTGCAAACATATACCCACACAGCCCCCCCACACACAAACCTGCCTACACAAACTCACACACACAGCACACACATACCCGCACACACTCATACCCTCTGTGAACAAAAAGGGGCCACATACTATACCTAAAAAGCTCAGGGCACACCTGCAAGGCAGCCTTGCAAACTCAGAGACCTAAAATAACCACAAAAGATGGTCTAAAGTTAAAACTTTTTAAACATAAGCAGTTTATGGTTGGTAGCCATGTCCTGAGGCAGTATTTTTCCCTAACAAAGGTTAATTTTCACCTTAACTAAGCTTGTCAGATGTCTTTTGCATCTAAGATAACACATCTGATTAACACTTGCCTTTGCAAAAACAAAGCAGTTTCCCCCTTTACCAGGCCCTCAATGCACCAGGGCAGAGACCAGGAATCCTCCTTGTCATCGCTATCTGGTAACTGTTGATTGTTAACTGTTCTGTACCCACCTAAGTAAAAGAAGTATGTGTCTATCATTTTTCTGTTTACCCAATCCCAGAGGTTTCCCACTTTGCTTTCTCTCACCTTCCTAGCCTATCATCAATGGATTTCATGTAACCCATTCACACCTGATTCTAATCTATAAGGCAAGGTGCAAAACTGCCATTCTCAGGAGCATTATCTCAATCCATTGAGATTTGGGCTCCCTGGCACCTGTCGACAGTTTGACTAAAATAAACTCACAAAAATTCTTCACAGGTCTGAATGTTTCTTATGTTAACATTACTTGGAGTAATTGGCAGAATTCCAAAGACGCTCCCCCCAAGACCACCCTGAGGACCTGGACCCGGTGCTAGAATCCAGCAAAGGACCCATTGAGCCTGCCTGTTCTCCACCCATCCAGTGAACTTGGGTGAGTGTCTCTTGTATCCAGGACCTTCGCTTGTTTTTGGTAGAGGGTATGATTTTATTTGAGGTGTATTTTTAAATCCTCAAGGTGGAACCAAGGTTAAGGGTTAGCCGAACCCAGGCTAGGGTGAGAAAGGAGGAAAAATGGGTGGCTGATTTTTTACTCTGGCTTTTCAATTGGAATTGCTTTATGAGTATCTGAGCAAAAACCTTCCCTGTATAAATGAGAGCTGAATTTATTCAGCTCTAAAGCCCTAGTAAATTACTCTACAGAAAAAAAAAAAAAAAGAAACTAAAAATTAATATGGGCAATTGTGACTCTAAGGCCAGACTTGCAAATGCTTTACAGAAATGGGGAGATTTAACTAAAAAAAATCAACTTAAAATGGCCGAAATACAATTGTCTTTGGATACCTAAAATAATATTTTGCATGCAAAAAAAAAAAAAAAAAAGCCTGCTCTAAAAAAAAAATAAATGAATAAATGTTCAGTTGTGGGCACTAGTAAATATTATATATGAATGTCTCTGGTGATTGTTGTTTTGTGTCTCTCTGTTGTTTGGTTTAATTAGGTTTAAATATGGGGGCATATACCACTCTGCTGGAGGCCCCAGCTGCTTGTGGGGGGGTTTGCCCATGGGGGGTGGGAAATTGCAGGGACTTTCCAGCATCCTCCCTACTCTCCTTCTCAAGGCATCAGTGGCCTGAAATGCTTAACTAGTGAGAGTTTTATCTATCTGTAAAGTGACTTTGGTTACAGATGTTCTTTGCTTGCTTTTTTCTTTTTGGGGACTTAGTCTGCTCTTTGCCATTTTATGAACACAGGGAACCCTGTCTACTGTTTGGGCTTCTTGTCACAGACCGAAGGTCCTTTGTGGCGCTGGGTTAGTGTGAGGTAAAAATCCCAAGGCTAATGTCCCAGTCGCTCCTTTTGAGAGTACTCATTTATTTACTTTCGGGGTTGTTTTGTTTCTGTTTTGAAATAGGATAAGATCTCTTATGTGCAAGGTTTCATGTTATTACATTCTACTCAGAAAGAAGATATGGGAAATAAATCTTTAACCCCCTCAAGTTTTTCTCTCAGAAGGGCCAGAGCTGCAGAAATGCCCTCTGCAGGCATGGGGGTGGGGGGAATGCCCACTCTATAAGGAAAAAAAGTACTTTACATTAAGGCCACCTGAGGCCTGTGAGTTACAAAATTTGCCAAGAAAAGGCCTTGGGAAATAATAATTGGCTTTAAAGTCTCATAAAGTTGTTAAGACATAATAAATAGATATTAACTAAAACAAAGGGTTTTTCATAAAGCTTTTCAGTAATAATTATATATATCTAAACATAGTTTTCCAACACCTTTGATAACTAAAACTTTGGAGTTTTGTTGGGTTAAATAATAAAAATTATTAAATGTCTATGTATTTTGAAATAACAGGATACTGAAATATTAACTAATCTGAGTTTGCTTACTTTTGGCCTCTTATTACAGAGAATATAGAGGGTGGATTTGAATCTGTTAATGAATATGTCTTGTGTTTTATTTGAAATATATTTCTTAAAATTGTACATGTATTGCTAATCTGAGGAATGCTAATTACTTGTCACCAAAAATGTCAAGGTTTCCAAGAATTCTAATTAAATTGGAAAGAAACTGTATGGTTTTGGTAAAAGAAGTCATGAGGTATGGAGATACATTTTGAAGGAAAAAAGAAAACGAGTTGCTCTTAAACTGGTTACTTCTAAATGGGTAAGAATGTTTGTGAAGTTATACAAAGGTTTGTAAAATGTTCTGAAGGTTATAAAAGTTTGTGAAAGTTTTAAGTTTATAAAAAATTATTGTGTCTTCCTTACAAAAAGTAATTCAAATTACGTATATGGTCTTTGTGTATTTAGTCCTCATATGTATGGTCTGTGTATTATATGTGGTATGTTTTCTGTCTCCAGATGGCATTACCAAGGGGTGATAGTTTATTGGCCTACAAAGATTAAGTACTTATATTAATTTATATAAGCAGAATTCTGTTTTCTGGACAAAATATTTAATATTAAAAGTGGTTTAAGTTTGATTAATGTCATTTAGACTTACTACCATAAAATGTTTGTTTTACCTAGATTTACAGAGTTTAAGATATAATCTTTGGTTAAGTATATTTGACAACCTTCTCAAAGTTTAAATTTTAGGAGACTTTTTAACCAAGAGATGACTTGGAGTCATTCCAATGGGCCCTATCTGGAGTGCCTCAAGGATTTATTCTCTCTTCTTCTAAAAGAAATGCTTTTAAACTAAATTAGGCCTATTTAATATACTTGAAATTACATGGGAAGCTTTGTCAAATAAAAATTAATAACAATAACTGTGTTCTGTTTGTATACATATATTTTATTAAAATGGATGTTCTAGAAATTTTAGTCTGTTCTAAAAGGGAACTTGCAAAGTTTCAGAGCCAGGTTCAAACAGGAAACTCTCAGGGGTGGCAGGTGTCCTGTCAGTGACACCGGGCAAGTCAAGAATGATGGTTCCCTGTGGGGGCATCCAGCAGTGATATTTCAGACATTGGAAGCCTATGAATTATTTCCAATACTCAATACACACTTCCAATAAGCCATGTACAATGTTTTATATTTTTAAATTTTTTTAAAGTTTATCTTTATTGTTGAAAGTATTACAGATGTCCCCTTTTTTCCCCCATTGATCCCCTCCACCAACTCCCAGGCCTTCCCCATATCAATGTCTGTGTCCATGGGTTATGCTTATAGATATATAAGTTCTTGGATTAATCTCTCCCTACCCACTCCTCCACCCTGACCTTCCTTCTGAGATCCCTCAGGCTGTTCCATGCTTCTATGTCTCTGGATCTATTTTGTTCATCAGTTTGTTTTGTTTATTATGTTCCACATATGATCTTTCTCTGACTGGCTTATTTTGCTAAGCATAATACTCCCCCAGTTCCCTCCATATTGTCCCAAAGGATAAGTGAATTTTCTTTTTTACAGCTGCATACTATTCCATAGTGTAAATGCACCAGAGTTTTTTTATTCACTCATCTACTGATGTGCACTTGAGAATAATGTATATTATGTAGCTTTGGGGTGGAGTATTCTGTAAATGGAAATTCTGATCCAGTGTATGACTTAGGGTCACTGTTTCCTTGTTGATTTTTTTGTGTAGAAGACCTATCCAGTGAAATCAGTGGGGTGTTAAACTCCCCTAGTATGACTGTCTTGCTGTCTATCTATCCCTTAAAGTACTCTCGAAGTTTTTAAATAAATTTCAGTGCTCCTATATTGGGTGCATATATGTTTATCAGGGTTATATCCTCTTGTTGGATTGACCCCTTTAGTATTACGTGGTGACTCTTCTTGTCTCTCGTTGTCTTCATTTTGAAGTCTATTTTTTTCTGATATGAGTATTGCTACCCTAGCTTTTTATTTATTTCCATTTGCATGGAAAAATTTTTCCCATCCCTTCACTCTCATCCAGTGTGAGTCTTGTTTTTAGGTAGATCTCTTGTAGACAACATATATTTCGGTCATGTCTTCTAATCCATTCAGCCACCCTGTGTCTTTTTATTGGAGCATTTAATCCATTTACATTTAAGGTTATTATTGCTAGGTACTTATCTATTGCCATTTTAATTCTTTATGCCTATGTTTCTCTTTCTCACTATTTGTACTTTTAATTACAGTAGCTCCTTTAACATTTCCTGCAATGCCAGTTTGGTGGTGGTGATAAATTCCTTTAGCCTTTTTTTTTTTTTTTTTTTGGTCTAGAAAGCTCTTTATTTCATCATTTATCTTGAATGATAGTCTTGGTGGATAGAGTAGTCTTCGTTTCAGATCCTTGTTTTACATTACCTTGAATACTTCATGCCATTCCCTTCTGGCCTGTAGAGCTTCTGATGAGAAGTCAGCTGACAGTCTTATAGGAGCGCCTTTGTAGGTAACATTGCTTTTCTCTTGCAGCCTTTAATAGTCTGTTTGTCTTGAATTCTTGGCATTTTAATTATTATGTGGCTGGGAATGAGCCTCTTTGGATTCTTCTTGCTTGGGACTCTCTGTGCCTCCTGAACTTGTGTGATCTTTTCCTTGACCAGGTTAAGGAAGTTTTCTGCCATTATTTCTTCAAACAGTTTCTCTAACCCTTGCTTACTTTCAACCTCTTCTGGCACTCCTATGATGTGAATATTGTTACATTTCATATTGTCCCACAGCTCCCTTAAATTGTTCTATTTTTTAACTGGTTTTTCACTTTGGATCTCTGATTGATTTTTTTCTACCCTGTCTTCTAATTCACTGGTCTGATCCTCAGCTATCTCTAATCTGCTATTTATTTCTTCCAATATATTCTTTACTTCTGCTGTCATTTTTAATTTCCTTCATAGTTTTCATATCTTTTTACATGCTTTTGAGCATTCTTACAATCAGTATTCTGAGCCCTATATCTGATAGATTGCTTATTTCCATTTCATTTAGCTCTTTTTCTGGAAACTTCTCTTGTTCTTTCATTTGGGGCTTTTTTTTTTTTTTTTTTTTTTGGTCTCCCAATTTTGGCTGCCTGTTTGGGGTTGTTTCTATGTATTATGTTATTATGTAGATATGTTAGGACTCTCAGTCTTTTTGGAGGGTCTCTGGTGTAGGCTAATGTCAGATGCAGTTTGCGACTGCCCTGAGTACCCTATTTGGAGCTATCAACAACCCTTGGCATGGGGTCTTCTCTGCTGGGGCTGGGTGTGGTTGGAGGGGACCAAGATACACACCAAAGTCTGCTTTTCCAAAGCCCAGGTCCAGAAGCAGATTAGCCAAAGACTCAAAGCACTCTGATTCTGCCTCTGCCTGCAAGCTAATTAACCTGATTCACTTAATGAGCCTCAGGGTGTAGAAACTCCACAGGGTGGCGCAGCTGGTTGCTATCAGTTTCTTAAGAGCCTCAGGCTGTAGAAACTCCTTAGAGTAGGGCAAGAGGTTTTCTAGCAGCATGGGGAATTGCGTTCCTGCCCAGGCAAAAGAAGCTAGCTAATTGTCTGCCTGAGAAAGATGGGCTCAGCAGTATGGGGAAATGACTCAGCACAGGAATCCAGATGGGTGCCTTCTGATCTCAATATCCAGAGCCCACAACCCTAGGTTCTCCTCACACAGCTCCTGTCCAATCTGCCCTCCTGCTGGAGCCCAAAGTGAGTGGCTGCACAGGAAACTTTGTACGATGGCTCTTTAAGAGAGTGCCTGCATTTCCAGCCATCTCTCCCTGGCAGACAGAATCCTGGCTGCTTTTCAGAGCCATATCTTATGTAGGCACCATTCTCAGCTCTGGTGCTCTTGGCTGGGAAGCCCAGACTGGGGTTTAGCCTACAGAGTCCTCAGTGGGAACCTCCCACAGCTGAGATCTCCCTCCAGACCTTCAGCTGCTGCCTGTGGGAACTCAGCCATCCCTCTTGCACCTTTGCACTTCTTACCAGTCTCCATGTGGTCTCTACTTTTCCTCCTTGGTTATGAGGGTGCTCTCCAGTTCATCTTCAGTTACAGTTGATTATTCAGGATGGTTTTTCTACATTTTAGTTGTAATTCCAGCTTGGTTCTGGGAGAGGGTCAGTGTAGCTTCCACTCAGTCCAGCGCCATCTTTAATCTCCCATGTACAATGTTTTAAAATCCTACACATTATTTATTTGTTATTTATAAGTTGAGATTGTGTATTGAATTTATATAAAAAGTCTCTCTCTCTCTCTCTCTACATATATATATAAACACACACATATATATGGACTTTATGTTATTCTCTATGTCATTTTATAGTAATTATTATTTACCATAAAATTATTGTTATAGAACAGGAAAGTTTTTTATCAATCATGATATAATAAAATCTTTAACCATGCTACTTTAAGTTTTATAATTTATAGGCAGTAATTGTTTTACTCTGATACATTTGCATATATGTCACATCTTTAGAAAATCCATGAAAAGGACTCTAACTTGCTCTAAATTACAGGCTTCTAAATAGGTCATGTCTTTGAACTGGATGAAGATTTATAGAACTCTAAGGAATAACTGAAAATTCATGAAAATACTGAAAAATAATCAGGATAAACAAAAAATTAATTATAGAACTAAATAAAATAAGAATGATTGTTGTTCTTATGACTCTTTAAAATATTGGTGATTTAAATTTTTTTGTTATCTAAATATAAGGAAAACTAAATGCAGACTTTCTGCATTATTATCAATGACTCATTAATAAGGTTACAAGGACTAATGAATTAGTAACATTCATTTCACAGTACTCCCAGGAGATGAAGACTTCAAAGACCACAACTGACAACTAGGAGATTTTTGTCCATTGGGAAAGACATTAATTAAAGACTCTTTAGCAGTGTTAAAAAATACCTTACTTTAAAAACTGTATATTGGACATATAATCAAAGAAAAGATAAAACAGCAGCAAAATACATAAGATACCTAGGAATGATTTTAACAAAAATGTGCATGGTCTGTATGAACAAAATTTTAAAATGCGACCCAATAACAGAAGAATAACTGGAAAGTAATATCATATTCTTGGATAGAAAAAGATAATGTCAATTTCCCAAAGTTCACTATAAATTTAATATAATTTGATTAAAATATTAGCAATATTTTAACACTAAAACAGGCTTGTTTAAGTCACATGTTAAAATGGAAAATGTACAAGAAAAAAAATGAAAAAGCAAAGGAATGAATAAAAGATACCTCAACCAGCCCTGGCAGGTGTTGCTCAGTGGTTAGAGTGTTGGCCTGAGCATGGAAGGGTTGCAGGTTCGATTCCCAGTCAAGGG
This sequence comes from Miniopterus schreibersii, assembly GCF_964146895.1. NCBI lineage: Eukaryota > Metazoa > Chordata > Mammalia > Chiroptera > Miniopteridae > Miniopterus > Miniopterus schreibersii. Next base: position 83,765,042 of record NC_138109.1, on the reverse strand, counting down.
CACATACCTGGTTTGTGGGTTTGCTCCCCACCCCCATTGAGAGCACATGTGGGAGGCAACCAGTCATGTGTCCCTCTCACATCAATGTTTCTCTCTCTCTCTCCCCCTCCCTCCTTCCCTTCCACTCTCTTTGAAGAGCAATGGAAAAAATATCCTCAGGTAAGGATTAACAACAGTAACAAAAATGGTACCCCAACCAGATATAAAAATGTACTGTGTTATAAAGCTAAAGTAATTTTAAAAGTTTGGTAGAGCAGTTTCAAGATGGCAGTGGACTAAGTGGAAGCTACACTTGACACTCTCCCATGACCAAACTGGAATTACAGCTAAAATATATAAAAACCATTCTGAATAATCAACTGAAGACTAGCTGGACAGAACCCTCTTGACCAAGGATGTAAAGTGGAGGCTGCATAGAGACTGGTAGGAAGTGCAGAAATGGGAGGGCTGGCTGGGCTCCCACAGGCATCAGCTGAAGTTCCTGAGGGATATCTCAGCTGTGGGAGGTTCTCACCTTGGACTCGGATCTAAACCCCAAACTGGGCTCTCAGAGCATGAGAACTGAAAGGGGTGCCCACATAACATTTGGTCATAAAAAGCAGTGGGGTTTGTGTCTGCCAGGAAGAAATAGCTGGAAATAGAGGCATCTTCTCAAAAGGCCAACAAGAAAATTTAGTGTGCAGCCACTCACCTTGGGCTCTGGCAGAGGGAAGGCAGAGTGGACTACACTTGTGTAAGGAGAATCTATGGGTGATGGTTCTGGGAATAGAGGTCAGAGAACACCCTCTGGGAATAGAGCTCAGAAGGCACTCATCTAAATTCCTGTGCTGAGTCACTCCTCCATACTGCAAAGGACAGATTTCTCAGGCAGAACTTTACCATCCAGGCAGCTTTTGCCTGGGGGAAAGTAATTGCTGCACCCTGTTGGAAAACCTCTTGCCCCACCCTGTGGAGTTTATGCCTTGCTGAGCTCTGCTGCCTGAGGCTAATTCAGTGACTCAGAATAATAATCAGCCTGCAGGCAAAAGTGGATCACTGAGTGCTTTGAGTCGTTGCCTGATCTGCTTCTGGACATGGGGCTTGGAAAAGCAGACTTTGGTGTGTATCTTGGCCCTTTCCAAATGCGCTTCACCCCAGCCGAGTGACCCACAAGCTGTGAATCATTGATAGCTCCAAACAGGGTACTCAAGTCTGGTCACAAACAGCATCTGACATTGGCCTTCACTAAAGGCCCTCCAGGAAGACTGGGAGTTCTAACAAATCTACATAATACATAGAAACAAACACAAACAGGTAGCCAAAATGGGGATACAAAAAAAAAAAAAAAAAAGCCCCAAATGAAAGAGTATTCTCCAGAAAAGCTAAATGAAATGGAAATAAGCAATTCATCAGATATAGAGTTCAGAATGCTGACTGTAAGGATGTTCAACAGCATAAGGAAAGATATAGAAATTATGAAGACAATTAAGAATGACATAGCATAAATAACGAATACATTAGAAGTAATAAACAGCAGGTTGGTGGAAGCTGAGAATAAGATCAGTAAATTAGAAGACAGGATAGGAAAAAAATCACTCAATCATATATCCAAAAAGAAAAAAACAGATTAAGGAGCTGAGGGACAACATGAAATGTAACAATATTCACATGATAGTAGTGCCATAAAGTGAAGAAAGTGAACAAGGCATAGAGAACCTGTTTGAAGAAATAATGGCAGAAAACTTCCCTAACCTGGTCAAGGTAAAGATCACACAAGTTCAGGAGTCAGAGAGTCCCAAGCAAGAAGAATCCAAAAGCCCCACACCCAGGCACATAATTAAAATGCCAAAAGTTCAAGACACAGAGAATCTTAAAGGCAGCAAGAGAAAGGCAGCCCACTACCTACAAAGGAGCTCCCATAAGACTGTCAGATGATTTCTCATCAGAAACTTTACAGGTCAGAAGGGAGAGACATGGACCATTCAAGGTAATGAAAAGCAAGAATCTAAAACCATGAGTACTCTATCCAGCAAGGCTATCATTCAAAATAGATGATGAAATAAAGAGTTTTCCAGACAAAACAAGGCTAAAGGAGTTTATCACCACCTAACCAGCATTTCAGGAAATGTTAAAGGGACTGCTGTAATAATAAGAAGAAATATACAGAAAGAAACATAGGCATAAAGAATTTAACTGGTAATAGATAAGTATCTATCAATAATAACCTTAAATGTAAATGGATTAAATGATCCAATCATAATACAGGGTAGATGAATGGATAGGAAAACATAACCCAAATATATGCTGTCTACAAGAGACCCACCTCAGAACAAAAGATGCACACAGGATGAGAGTGAAGGAATAAAAAAAATAAATTCCATGGAAATGGGAAAAAAAATGTGGTAGCAATACTCATATCTGAAAAAATAGACTTCAAAATGAAGGACATAACAAGAGAAAATAAAGGTCATACATAATACTAGAGGGATCGATCCAACAAGAGCATATAACCCTGGTAAACATATATGCACAGAATATAAGCCACCTAAATATATAAAAAATCTTCTGGAGGACTTTAAGGGAGAGATCTACAGCAACACAGTCATAGCAAGGGAATTTAACTCCCCACTGATTTCACTGGATAAGTCTTCCAGACAAAAGATCAACAAGGAAACAGTAACTCTAAATGACACACTAGATCAGATGGATTTAATTGGCACTTGTAGAACATTTCACCCCAAAGCTGCAGAATATGCATTCTCCTCAAGGGCACTTAGTATATTTTTAAAGATAGACCACATGTTAAGATACAAAGCATGTCTCTACAATTCAAGAAGATTGAAATCATATCAAACATCTTCTCAGAACTCAATGGCATGAAATTAGAAACCAACAATAATAAAACCATTCAAAAACAAGAAATGCCCAGAGTAAGTAGAAGGAAGGTAATTATAAAAATCCTGGCAGAAATAAATGACATAGAGACTAAGGAAAAACAACCTCAAACCACACATCAGTACAAAAGATCAATGAAACTAAGAGCTGCTTCTTTGAAAAGATAACCAAGATTGACGAACCTTTAGCTGGACTCATCAAGAAAAAAGGGAGAGGACCCAAATAAATAAAAACAGAAATGAAAGAGGCAATATAACAACCAACCCAACAGAAATACAAAGGATTGTAAGAAAATACTGTGAACAACTATATGCCACCAAGCTGGACAACCTGGATGAAATGGACAAATTTCTAGAAACATACAATCTTCCAAAACTGGATCAGGAAGAGTCAGAAAACCTGAATAGGGTGATAACAACTAATGAAATTGAAGCCATAATTTAAAAAATCCCAGCAAACAAAAGCCCTGGCCTGAACAGCTTCATAGGGGAGTTTTACCAAACATTCAAAGAAGAACTAACACCTATTCTCCTCAAACTATTCCAAAAAATCCAAGAGGAAGGAACACTTCCAAGCTCTTTTTATGGGCCAGCATTAGCCTAATTTCAAAAACAGATAAAGACACTACAAAGAAAGAGAATTACAGGCCAATATCCCTGATGAACATAGATGCCAAAATCCTCAAAAAAATATTAGCAAATAGGATACAGCAATACATTAAAAAGATCATACACCACGACCAAGTGGGATTTATTCTGGGGATGCAAGGCAGGTACAATATTCACAAATCAATAAACGTGATACATCATATAAACAAATTGAAAGACAAAAATCACATGATCATATCAATAGATGCAGAAAAAGCATTTGACAAAATCCAACACCCATTCATGATAAAAACTCTCAGCAAAGTGGGAATAGAGGGACCATACCTCAACATACTAAAGGCACATATGACAAACCTACAGCCAACATCATACTCAATGGGCAAAAACTAAAACCATTTCCCCTAAGAACAGGAACAGGACAACGGTGTCCACTTTCACCACTCTTATTCAACATAGTACTGGAAGTCCTAGCCACAGCCATCAGACAGAAAGAAAACATAAAAGGCATCAAAATTGGAAAGGAAGAAACAAAACTGTCATTATTTGCAGATGACATGATATTGTACATAGAAAACCCTAAAGACTCCACAAAAAACTATTAGATTTAATAAATGAATTCAGCAAGGTAGCAGGATACAAAATAGCGCCCAGAAATTGATGGCATTTTTATACACCAATAATGAACTCTCAGAAAGAGAAACTAAACAACCCTATTTACTATTGCAACAAAAAAATTAAGATACTTAGGAATAAACTTAACCAAGGAGGTACAAGACCTGTTCTCGGAAAACTACAGGACATTGAAAAAAGAAATAGAGGAAGACATAAACAAGTGGAAGAATATACCATGTTGATGGATTGATAGAGTTAACATCATTAAAATGTCCATACCACCCAAAACATCTATAGATTCAATGCAATCCCTATTAAAATACCAACAGCATATTTCGCTGATCTAGAACAAATAATCCAAAATTTATATGGAATCAAAAAAGACCTAGAATAGCTTCAACAATCTTGAGGAAGAAGAATAAAGTTGGAGGGATCACAGTACCAGAAAAGATATCAAGTTGTACTACAAAGCCACTGTAATCAAAACAGCCTGGTACTGGCACAAGAACAGACATGTAGATCAGTGGAACAAAACAGAGAACCCAGAGATGGACCCCAGCCATTATGGTCAATTAATATTTGACAAAGGAGGCAAGAACATACAATGGATTAAAGACAGTCTCTTCAATAAATGGTGTTGGGAAAATTGTACAGATACATGCAAAAAAAATGAAACTAGACCACCAACTTGCACCGTACACAAGAATAAACTCAAAATGGATAAAAGACTTAAATATAAGATGTGAAACCATAAAAGTCCTAGAAGAAAACATAGGCAGCAAAATCTCAGACTCTCTCCTAGCAATATGTGTGCCAATACATCTCCTAGGGCAAAAGAAACAAAGGAGAAAATAAACAAATAGGACTACATCAAAATAAAAAGCTTCTGCAGAGCAAAAGAAACCATCAACAAAATGAAAAGGGAGCCCACTGTATGGGAGAACATACTTGCCAGTGACACATCAGATAAGGGGTTAATATCCAAAATATATAAGGAGCTCATACAACTTAACAAAAGGAAGACAAATAATCCAATTAAAAAATGGGCAAAGGACCTGAATAGACAGTTCTCCAAAGAGGACATGCAAATGGTCAAGAGACATATGAAAAAATGCTCAACGTCGATAATCATCAGAGAGATGCAAATTAAAACCACAATGAGGTGTCACCTCACACCTGTCAGAATGGCTCCATCAACAACTCAACAAATGACTTGTGCTGGCGAGGGTGTGGAGAAAGGGGACCTGGTGCACTGCTGGTGGGAATGCAGACTGGGGCAGCCACTGGAAAACAGCATGGAGGGTCCTCAAAAAAATTAAAAATAGAACTACCATTTGACCCAGTGATCCCACTTCTAGGAATATATCGTAAGAAACCCAAAACACTAATCAGAAAGAATATATGCACCCCTATGTTCATAGCAGCACAATTTACAATAGCTAAGATCTAGAAACAGCCCAAGTGCCCATCAGTAGATGAATGGATAAAAAAGCTGTGGGACATTTACACCATGGAATACTATGCAGCTGTATAAAAGAAGGATCTCGTACCCTTTGGGACAGCACGGATGGAACTGGAGAGTATTATGCTAAGCGAAATCAGCCAGGCAGAGAAACACAAGTATCACATGATTTCACTTATATGAGGAATCTAGTGAACAAAATAAACTGATGAACAAAGGAGCATGGAATAGACTGAGGGATCTCAGAGGGAAGGTAGGGGCCGGGGAGTGAATGGGGAGAGATTAAGCAAAGAATTTATATGCATAAATGCATAACCTGACACAACAGTATAGGGGTGGGGTGGATGTGGGGTAGAAAAAAGGGGGACATCTGTAATACTATCAACAATAAAGATAATTTTTTTTAAAAGGTTGGGTAATGCCCTGTGAATAGATAAACTGATGAAACAGAATATGAAGTCCAGTAATAGACTCAAATCCACGTGGAAATTTTGTATAATAAAAATATCTCCTTGCCCGGCCAGGCGTGGCTCAGCGGTTGAGTGTCGACCTGGGATCCAGGCGATCAGGGTTTGATTCCCGGTCAGGGCACATGCCCAGGTTGCGGGCTCGATCAATGACTCTCTCATCATTGATGTTTCTCTCTCTCTCTCTCTCTCTCCCTCTCCTTTTCTCTCTCTGAAATCAATAAAGATATATTAAAAAAAAAAAAATCTCCTTAGGTCAGTGAAAAATATGCATTGCAGCCCGGCCAGGCATGGGTCAGCAGTTGAGCATCGACCTAGGATCCTGGAGATCGCCGTAGGATTCCCAGTCAGGGCACAGGCCTGGGCTGCGGGGTGGATCCCCAGTTGGGGGAGTGCAGGAGGTGGCTGATCAATGATGATTCTGTCATCACTGATGTTTCTATCTTTCTGTCTCCCTCTCCCTTCCTCTTTCTGAAATCAATAGATACATACATGTATATATGTATATTTAAATGCATTGTATAATAATTGATGTTGGAACAACTGAATGAGAAAAAATATTGAACCCCTACATCATACACTCCACCAAAATCAATTCATTTTAATAGCCACTCATAACTAATATAAAACACTGAGATTCACTTAAAATGTAAGGGTACAAATAGATCAAAAGTGAAAGAATGGAAAAAGATCTATTAAGCAAACATAAACCAAATAAAAATTGTATATAACACAGGAGACTCAAAGGCAAAAAGCATTACTAGAAATAAAGAGTACTTCATGTGAATAAGTTCAGTTTACCAGGAAGTTCCAAATTCACAAGCACTTTATAGCATAAACTCAAAGTATGTAGAACAGAGCTACAAGGAAAAACAAACTTATCATGATAAACTTAACACACCTCTCTCATTCAGACACAGAGCATATCTCTTTCAGAACCAACAGACTCCCACAAAAGAGCCAGTAAAAATGTAAAAAACGTCAAAAATGTGAACAAATTGGATTCCATATTCAAGTAATTCACTATACCAACAAGTTTCCTGCTCGAGGATACTAAGGTGTTATTCCCAGGGTGCCCGTGAGAGGGCAGCAGAGAGGTACACTTGGAAAATTTTTAAAACGGACTCTTGTACTACAAAGCAAATTGCAACAAACTTCAAAGGACTGAAATTATATGAAGTGTTTCTTGCTGTAATCCCAGCTGATCTGTAATTCAGCACGAAAGATAACTAGAAAGTCCTTATATTTAAAAGTTAGGGAATGCTCTCCCAAAGAACATTTCATTCAGCGTTTGGAGAGAACGCCCTCTCCGCCAGCCGGCCTGAGTGTGCTTCCCACGGCGCACACGAGGTGGCAGCACAGGGGCACTGAGATCATTTTTTAAGCGACTTCCACGAAGAAAGTTTCTACAAACTGCAAAGGGCTGAAGCTCCCGGCGGCTTGTTTCTTGTCGTCATTGCGGTTAACCCAGAAATCAGGAACGCAGAGCACGAGAAACGCCTTCTATTTAAAAGCTATAAGGTACATTTCTAAATAACCCCACAATAAATCACCATTGGAGCTAGGAAATAATTTGAACTAAATGATAATAAAAATACTACAGACCAAAACATGAAAAAACGTGCGCCCTTAAACGCATATATTAGAAATAAAAGCTGAAAACTTTATGCATTTTGAATTTTAACATTTTAACGCCCAGGCCACGGAGGAGCACCGAGGACAGCGGGAGCCCCTGACTGGCCGGAGCGGGGCCGAGGGAGCCCCGAGGAGCGAAGGGGGCAGGGCCCCGCTCAGAAGGAAACGGGGAACACGTCGCCCCAACAGGAGCCGCGTTGGCACGTGGGTCACTGCGAACCCAAGAGACTTAAGACACAGCGGGCGCGAGAAGGGCGCCGTCGCCGCCCCAGAGCCCCCTCTGTGGGGCATTAAACTCCAGCGGGGGCGCCCCCGGAACGGGGAGGAAGAGGCGCCTGTACCCCCAGGCGGGGCGGGCGCCTGCGGCGGGCGGGCGGCTGCAGGACGGGCGCCCACCCCCGAGAAGGCCCGGCGCGGACGCTCGGAGCCCCGCCCCCGCCCCGCCCCCGCCCCCGCCCCCGCCCCGCCCCCGCCCCCGCCCCCGCCCCCGCCCCCGCCCCCGCCCCCGCCCCCGCCCCCGCCCCGCGCGGACGCTCGGAGCCCCGCCCCCGCCCCCGCCCCGCCCCCGCCCCGCCCCCGCCCCGCCCCCGCCCAGCGCGGACGCTCGGAGCCCCGCCCCCGCCCCCGCCCCGCCCCGCCCCCGCCCAGCGCGGACGCTCGGAGCCCCGCCCCCGCCCCGCCCCGCCCCGCCCCCGCCCAGCGCGGACGCTCGGAGCCCCGCCCCCGCCCCCGCCCCGCCCCGCGCGGACGCTCGGAGCCCCGCCCCCGCCCCGCCCCCGCCCCCGCCCAGCGCGGACGCTCGGAGCCCGGCAGCTGCGCGGCGCCCCGGAGGCTGCGGCCCCCGCTCCCGCGGGGCGTCCCCGGCCCAGGCCGCTCCCGGGCGAGGCGGAAGCTTCTCCTCTGCGACCAGGGGCCAGGAGAGGGCGCCGCTCGGCGGCTCGGGCAGCCCGGTGTTAAAAGTTCTAACCACAGCAAGTAGGCAAGACAAATAAATAAAGGCATCAAAATCAGGACGGAAAAAGTACAACTCACTGTTACAGATGAAAACCCTAAAGATTGCACCAAAAGACTGTTAGAACTAATAAATGAATGAAGTCAAGTTTCAGGATAAAGAATCGATGTACAGAAATCTGTGGCATTTCTATGCACTGACAACAAACTATCAGAAAGATATTTAAAAAACAATTGCATTTACAATTGCATCAAAAAGAAGAAAATACTGAGGGGTAAATTTAACCAAGGATGTGAAAAACCTATAAATGAAAACTATACAACACTGGTGAAAGCAACTGAACGGAGACTGAGAAAACCACTGTGGAAATCAGTATGGAATTATTGTACCTCAAAACCTTAAAAATTCCACTTCTGGAAATATATCCTAAGAATCCCAAAACACTAATTAGAGAGAATATATGCACCCCTATGTTCACTGCAGTGTTATTTACAGTAGCCAAGATTCAGAAGCAGCTCAAGTGCCCATCAGTAGGTGAGTGGATAAAAAAGCCGGGGACATTTACACCATGGACTACTACTCAGCTATAAAAAAGAGGGAAATATTAGCCTTTTTGACAGCATGGATGGACTTAGACAACATTATGCTCAGTGAAATAAGCCAGTCAGAGAAGGACAAGTACTAACTATATTATTTCACTCGTGTGGAATCTAATGAACAAAATAAGCTAACAAGCAAAACAGAAACAGACTCATAAAAATAGAGATCAGACAGACAGCTGTCAGAGGAGAAGGGGTTGCAGAGCTGGGTGAAAAAAGTGAAGGGATTAAGCAAAAAAAAAAAACACACCCTCATAGACACAGCCCACAGTATGGTGATTAACAGAGACAAAGGGGGTGGGAGGAGATAGAGGGAGTAAAGGGGGATGGAAGGAGACTTGACTTGAGGTGGTGAACACACAATATAATATACAGATGATGTAGTAAAATTATGCACTTGAAACCTATATAATTTTATAATTTTATTAACCAATGCCACCCCAATAAATTAAAAATAAAATTTATCTGAAAAGTATGAATAATAAAATGGTAATAAATACATATCTATCAAGAATTAGTTTAAATGCAAATGAATTAAATGCTCCAATATAAAGACACAGGGTGGCTGAGTGGGTAACAAAACAAGACCCTCACATGTGCTGTCCACAAGAGACTCACCAATCAGAAGACACATAAACTGAAAGTAAAGGGATGGAAAAGATATTTCATGAAAATAAAAATAAAAAATTTTTAAAGCAGAGGTAGCAATACTATTTTGTCTGGTCAATGGCACCAGACAAAATAGACTTTAAACAAGGTTTTAATAAGAGACAAAGAAGGACCCAGCAATTGTTATGGGTATTTATCCAAACAAACCAAAAACACTAAATTGAAAAGGCATGTACATCCATACGTTCATTGCAGCATTATTTACAACTGCCAAGGTATAAACACAACCTAAGTGTCCATCAACAGGTAGATGAGTGGGGAGAGAGGTGGTGCATATATACCATAGGCTATGACTCAACCATAAAAAAGAATGGCACCTTACCATCTGAAACAACACGGATGGACCTAGAGGATATTGGGCTGAGTGAAATAAGTCAGACAGAGGCAGACAAATACCATATGATTTCACTTATATGTGAATCCGAAAAACAAAATAACTGAACAAGCAGAACAGAAACTGCTTAGTAGATATGAAGAGCATTTTGACAGTTGCCAGGAAAAGGGGGATTGAGGGGCTGGGTGAGAAAGGTGAAGGGATTAAGAAGTACAAAGTGGCAGTTAGAGAATACGCTCAGGGATGTAAAGTACAGTATAGGGAACATAGTCAATAATACTGTAATAATATGTACGGTGCCAGGTGGGTACTAGACTTGTCAGGGTGGTCACTTGGTAAGTTATATAAATGTCTAATTACTGAGTTGTACACCTGAAACTAATATAATACTGTATGTGAACTGTAATTGAAAAATTAAAAATATTTAAAAATAAAGTGGGTTTCTTGCAGACAGCATATATCTGGGCCATGTTTTTGGTCTGCTTTGGTAATCTGTTTTTTAATTGGTGCATTTAGACATTGACATGGGCCTGTGGATTTGCTGACGCTCTGGCAGATCTCAATAGCAAATAGTCCTGCTTGGATATGTTTTAGTGGTGGGTGAGATAAGGCAAACAGTACGCCTAGTGCAGTCTCTAAGATGCAGTAAGTACCAATAAGCATTAGGCATCATTGTTAGGATTATGTTTTTCACTTATCAGCTTCAAAATTTACTCTTTGGATGTCCTTCATGGAGCCTCCATGGCTGAAGAGACTGCTGTTCGTGTGCCTATCTTGTTCCATTCATATATTGTGACTTCCAAATTCTGTTTCCTCACATCAAAGTGAGCATTTATTTAGCTGACACCCTATAACAGGGCATCTTTCCACATAAAACAAACCAATATATAGTCATTGCCAATAACTCCTCTTTGAAGGACAGGCCCTTTCCTTAGCTGATTACAAAGAGCAGTGACCAATCCAGCTCATCCGCCTGCAGCAGCAAATGCTAAAAAGGGCCTCATTGTGTGCAGTCCCTTGGTCTCTTAAAACCTACATTTCTGAATTTGTCAGAATTTCCTGAGCCTAGACTAGATTTCCAGAGGCCATTTAACCTACCCTTTTGCCTCCTACACTATTTTTTAAGAACTTTGAACTAAAAATAGGGCTTGTTTTCCCTTGGCAATGGACCATCAGGCAAGGAGAATTTGGTAACATCCATGGTTCAGGATTCTATGCACATTAGATTCGTGGGGACAAAGTCTGAAGCTACAATTATAGGACATGTTTAAGGAGCTAGGGTGAGACCTTCCGCCCTCCTTGCATGTGCTGGTGAGAGGAGGCGTGTGGTAAGATGCAGTTGAGACAGAAAATTTGTTAGTATAATACCTGAAGGAGCATCAGTGGGCTCCTCAGCCCGATGCTCTACTGTGATGGCGGAATTTGAAGGTCATATTCAACATGACTTCCAGGACCTTGCTTTGGACCCCCTGGTGGAGTTAGGACCCTCTAGGAGAACTGAGAGGTAGGAAAGACCTAGGAGAGTGTAGAGGAAGGAAGAGTCAAGAGCAAGAGCAGAGAGTAGGGACTTTCCACCATTAACCCCTGTGGAATGCTGTCACCCAGACAGGATGAGACAAATGTTGAACCATGTCCTAGGCTCTGTGGTCATTCGACTCCAAGGGCATTTTCTTTCTAGCAGCAGGCTGACCTACTCCCTGGACCAGGCATTGTGGACATTGCTGAGTAGCTTCCAGGACTTTCCTCCTCCCTTTACAGGTTAAACTTAGACTGAAGCATGTGAGCCAATCTGCAGAGCTGGAGCTGTCCAAGGAGACTTGACGGACTTGGGCACTGCGCCCCACTATGGAGAAAGGTCTTGCCTTCAACTGGCTGTGCAGTTAGGGAGGGAAAGTGAAGACACAGAGGACTGGTCCCCTGCACTGTGACCCTGAAAAGAATGTAAGAAGTGAGCTTGTTCCTGTCATCTGTCTTCCAGCATTGGCTCTAGTCTGAGTTGTGCTTAATCTTTTTTTTGTCTTAAACTCATGTCTTCATTTTTCCTTCTTTATTTCTCTATAAATTAACAAAAGTTTTGCCACCTCTCTCTCCTGGTCCTCTGCAGTCAGTGGTCTCAGGTCTTTTACGTACCATTTTCTACAAGCTGGGTATTATTTATGGAGACTATATTAACAGGCTGGTAAAAAATCACAGTGGTCAGTTTGTTAAATTCATCATAAGAACGAGCTACATCTTTTGTTCAAGTTTCATAGTTTACTAATACTATAATATCTTGGTTTGGGAGTATCTACAGTGGTCTCCCATACCTGTTTTCATCAACTTTTTATTCTTTGACCTCCCTGAAGAAGGCATTTTTAGTGTTCCCATTTTACAGGTACAGAAACAATGGCACAGAGAAGTCAGCTTGCTCATGGTGGGGCCAGGCTAGGAGCAGGGTCTGTGACCCATGGTCTCATGCTCATGTTGTTCCTGTTAAACACACTTGGAAGGAGGAGAGGCCTGTTGTCTCGGGTAGACATGTTACATTTGTGTGGGTTAAACATGGATATTCCAACAGCTGTTGTTTTCTGCAAAAATGGTGGAGATGTTGACTTGGAAGGTTTTGGCCACGTGGGGGTGGGAGGATGGGATTTAAGGCAGACTTGTCTTCTTCTAGGAGGCAGGGACTTCAGCATGTGCTGCACTGCGCATCTGCACCACCGTGGAGCCAGTCAGAGGGTCAGGTTTCAAGGACTGCTGGCAGAATCGTTCTTCAAGTTTCCCAGAGAACACGCATGGCCGTGAGAGGAGCAATAAGGCAACAGGAGGAAGCAATAGTTGCTTTTTCTGCAACTGCTCAGCTGTTAAGAAGCACGAAGCCATGTCTCCAAGACAGCAGGACCTTCCTAAGAACAGGGGCCCCTGCCCTGCCCGTCATGCTGGGCAGTGTTGCCCAGAGAAGCCACATCCTCCAAACAGACGATGGCGACTTGTCCCCAGGAGCACAGATCCTGCCGAGAGGGTCGGAGGGCCACGTCTCACACCACAGAGCACCGCCAAGTCTTCCTACCGTTCAGGACGAGCAGTTTCACACCTTCTTCTTGGTTTGCTGAGATATTAAAAAGAAAATTCTCATGTGGCTTTAATTTCCGGAGCCTGTGAGGAGGTAGAAGTCAGTAACGGGCTAGCAGGTTGTTATTTGCAGGCTGTTGGCTGCTACCAGGGCAGCAAACTTAGTATGTCTGATAAGTAGCTCCAAGTGGCCTGTGTGGGTTGAGCCCCGACTCATTTGCTGGATGGGTTTTTCTTTCCCTGGAAACAGGAAGTGGAATCTCAGTTTTCCCCCTGAGCCTGGCGCAGTGGGGCTGGTGCGGGAAGCCCTCGCCTTGCCCGGTAGACAGGTCCCAGCACTGGGAACAGCTCTGCTTCCAGCAGCAGCTGGTCCCCGGACCCCTTCCCTTCCCCAGGGATGGTCCCAGTGTAAATCATCACATCTTGGGGGTCACTCCTTTCCACACAGGCTCCTTTGTAAGTGAGAGAAAGAATCCACAGAACCTTAAACTAAACCCCCACAGGAACCAGGGGGTCGTGTGTGTTCCCACACAAACTGTACATATCACAAACCCACTGGGAAAGACGGTGACCTAACTGATCCACAGATTATATTTTTTAAATATGTTTTTATTCATTTTAGAGAGAGAGGAAGGGAGAGGGAAAAAGAGGGATGAGAGAGAGAAACCTCAATCGGCTGTCTCTTGCACGCCCCCTACTGCAGTTGAGCCCACATCCCGGGCACATGCCCTGATCAGGAATTGAACCTTGACCTCCTGGTTTATAGACTGATGCTCAACTGTTGAGCCACACCGGCCAGGGCTGATTCACAGATTCTTGCTGGCAGCACTGTTCATAAGCTTCAGTTAGTTACCTTGATCCTCTGAAATGTCTTCCTTACGCCTGGTGATAGGACAGACCCCACATTGTCACAGTGTAGCTGTGCCACTCACCTTCTGTGGGCTGGGTACTCCCTGAAATGCTGCATGAACCACAGCCTCACTGTCTCTTTCTGCATCTGAGGGGAGCCTGGGGGCCAGGAGAAAAGTCACCAGCTGTCTCTGGAAATGGCCGGCCTGGCTTTCAGTCTCCCCTCTGAGTGTTTGCAAAAATAGCACTTTAGAAGTGTGTTGATAGCTGTGCCACCACAGCTTTGGTTGACAGGAGCATGAACACTGTTTTAAAATAAGGAAGCTGAACTGGAATCTATATGGGCACCTTCCCAGCAACACAATTCCCAGCCACTCCACAGCCCCATTGTTGGGGCCACCTCACACCCCTTCCGTGTCCCCACTCCTGTCCTCCCTTTTTGAACCTTCCTCTCTTTGGGAGTAATCTTCAAACACCTCAGTTAAGTTTTCAGGGTGTTTTTTATTTCATTGTGTGTTTTTTAAATAAACCTTTTAATTGAGCATAACATTCATACAGACAAGTGCCAGTGCCCCAAGGGTTCAACCTAAAGACTGTTCCCCAAGTGGACACATCAGCGTTGCAAGCACCCCTCCTGGGAGACAGTGTCGCCGCACCCCAGAAGCTCCCTGTGGGCCCCTTGCAGTCCCTATGCTCCCACGGAGGAACCCTCCTCCAGCCTCTTTTACTGTGCACTCATTCCGCATGTTTTCGAAGTCTCCTTCAGTGGACTCGTGCACAGCATGTCCTGAGATTCATCCATGTTGCTGATGTGGAATGGCTGAAGAACACTTAAATTTTGGTATACTTTGAAAGAACACTCAAAAAATAACAAGTGAAAGAAAATTACTTTGGAAAGGAATTTTAAAACAAACCTGAGTGTGGGTGGCAGGTCATAGAGCCCTGGCCTTCTGAGCTGAGCGGAGCTAGAGGTGGGGGTAAAGCGAGACCTGCCTGGTGCCTGCTCCCGGGACAATCCCAGCTTCTGTTGTCTCCTAACCCCTCTTAGGGTGGTTTAAGGATGACAGACTGAATATCACTTGTTTGTGTAAGTGAGTTTACATGCCAGCCTATCACACCTTATTGAAAGACTGCTCAGCTGAGGTCTGGATTCCGAGTGATATGGATTGACTGAGAACCCAGTTCCAAGGTGTGTAGGGTCAGAGCCAGCCAACCAGGGAATCCATCAACAGGCTCAAAAGGCCTCTGTTTCTCTCACTTACCTCTGTCCACAGGCTACGAGTACATCCCTTTATGTCTTCATTTGCAAACAAGGTTACTGTATTAGAGTCAAAGATGCAGGCAATGCCTTTATACAGTGTTGTTTTATTCACCACTAAGAAATAAAACACGTGCGAGATCAAGAGCCTAAGAGGAGACCCCTACGTAAGGCTGAGTCGCCAAAGTCATTCTGTGTGGTGAATAAAGAGAAACAACTGTTCTCACCTAGCACAAGGGAAGAAAGGAAAATAAAACCCCATGAGGATTTGAATCCAAAGTAACCTTCTGATCAGTTAGTGCCCAGAACTTACAAGGGCAAGCTCAGAATTCATTTTTTTTCAATCCTCACCAATTATATTTTTTCTATTGATTTTTAGAGAGCGTGGAAGGGAGGGAGGGAATGGGGGGAGCAGGTGAGAGAGACACATAGATTGGTGACCAAGCCGGGGATTGAACCCACAACCCTTTGGTCTATGGGCCAATGCTTTAACCACTGAGCAACACCAGCCAGGGCCAGAATTCGTTGTAAAGCAGCGTCTGTTGGAGGTGTACCTGGGTTCTGACAGAAGAAAGTGCAGGTCTCTCTGGGAGAATTAGACTCTATCCAGGCAACTTCAGCTGTAAGATGCCATCCATTGTTAAGATGCCTCAAATTTCAGTGATCTTGGGATGTGAATTCATGACATGTGGTAATAATACCTACCGCTCAGCCTTGTGCTGGAGCTCAAAGTGGAAACACACACCTGCTTAGTACATAATAAGTTCAATAAGTTGTAGTCCCACTGAGTAGTGTCCGACCTTTCTGCATTTATGAACAGGTAACCTGGAGACTACCAGTAACTCTGGCCAGAGAGCAAAAGAAAAGTAATAAATTTTTTTTAAATAAAGGAGAAGCCTGGAATGGAAGGAAAGGCTTCAAGAACAGAAGAGATTTTGAGCCTGGTTGTGAAAGGTTGACCAAGGAAGGGAGAGAATAGTCCAAACTGTGGAGACAATATGAGCTTAGGTTTGGAGGTTGGTGAAAACATGGCCCACATGGAGAGGAAGGGGATCGCCCGCGGAGGTGAGTCTAACGGGCACAGGTGCGAGAAGGAGCACACCTGGGCAGGTGGCGGGGAACTCTGTCGAGGAGCGGGTTGATGGTCCCTGGGAAAGGAGCTCTGGACTGTCAACTGTGTCCTAAGAAGAGTGGATTAACTTTAAGAAGGCAGCAAACAGAGAGATGAAGCCTGGGGCAGGTCTTGAGCGTGATGCGATTTGGTAGGACAGAGCGCTGGGGCCTGGGGGACAGGCCATCTAGGGGCTACTGTACTGACCATTTAGGGGAGCAAAAGGAGCCCCTTGGCCCACAGGGCCACATGGGGCGGGGAGGAGAAGGGGCACCTGCGAATGACAGGAGGAAGGGTGAGCAGGATTTCAGTCTCTTGAGTTGATGGATAAAGGAGACTCAGAAGAGGGAGAATTAACAGTGAAGAGCCTTCTTCTTCTGCCAGTGTGGGACCGAGCCCAGGGTAAGACAAGCAGGCTGTGGATCAGACTGAGGCTACTTTATGAGAACCTGCCTGGGCTGTCTCAGGCCAGCTCTCCTGTTTCCTGAACTACCTGAGTCCCTTTCTGCTCATGGACCTACTTTCCACCTCCCCTAATCCTCAGATGAATTTATTTATAACTTCCTTCATTTTCTCAACTTCTGAAAGTGAGCTTGGACCTCATTTACCCAGACAATTCCTTGGCTGAGTCTTTGACAAAACTGGCACAGAGCTGGTTCCTGCCTCTCTCCTCTCTGTTGTCACTGTGGAGTCCAGCCTCTCCATTCCAGGAAAGTCTGGGCTGGTGGGGACTGTCAGGAACACACCCTCCAGACAGAAACAACTGAAAGCCCAGGTCTCCCACAGGTATGCCAGCAGGGCAGCCGCCACACCCAGAATAGAACATGCCTTGCTCGCTTCTAGAACTCCCCAAATTCATGCTCGCTACCCCTAAAATAACCAACTGTGAGGCAAACAATACAATGAAAAGTAATATGAAACTGAAGAGATGGAAGTTGAAAGGCCAGTAAACACAAAAAAGACACACAGCCTTATCATAATTGGAAAAATGAATGTCTGATATTAGCAAGTGTTGGAGAGAAGAGGGAATGGAAGTTGTGAAAAATGGGAGGGTGCATCTCACAAAAATGGGGAGAAATCTGTTGGTTTTTCTGCAGGTGAAGGTGTACACACTGTAGGATCCAGGAATGCATGTATATAAGATGAATCCCAGGAACCTGTGCAAAACGTTAGTCCCAACAACAACGAGGTGACAAGCTAACCGTCCACGGCAGGGGGAAAAGAAAACGATTCTGAGTCGATACAGCCGTCCAAACGTGTGAACGGGGTCTGCAGGGGTTTCAATAGTGTGAGGTTGAAAGGGAAAAAAAGAGCAAAAAAATACACTAGGTTAACATTTATGTACGTGTCAAAAACACTCAAAACAACAGTATATGTTTAATATGCAGTAAAAAATACAAAATCAGACCTGGATCTAAGGTGAACGGCCTTCCACCCGGGGGGGGGGGGCGGGGGGGGCTCGCATGTGGGCACCTGTGGGTGGCTGGGACCTTGGGGTGGGAGCTTTTCCTCTCTGTTACGTTGTATTTTTTTTTAAAGAGAGAGATCTGCAATCGTATAGCAAAATACTGGCGTATTTTTATTTTAGTGATGAGTATATAGGTGTCTGGTATTATCTATGTTTGAAGGTTTCATAATGTTCTTTAAAAATAAATAGAAAACCTAGGAAGAAATATATGAAAATGGTTGTGGAAATGTACTGACTTCAGTGTTCACAGCACTCTTACCAGCAGCACGACAGGCTTGTGTGAGTCTTTTCTCCCCTTGACTTTGCAAGTTTTGTAACTGTAATATGTTCATAACAAAAAAATGACAGATCATTATTTCAAAATTTTAAAATATAATTACATGGAAAAGAAAAGCGAATAGCAACGATAGTACTGTTCTTGAGGACTGCACCTTTGTATTCACCTCTCACCAAGCAGGGCCCCTTTGTAAGTGATGAATAAAGTCCCATGGGGAGGGCTTAGGTGACTGCCCATCACAGGGCTCCTGCCTACAAACAGCACAGTGTCGCTAATTCTGACTCCAACATTTCCGCAGGGCTGGGCTGGTGGGATCTTTGGCACTGAATGAAAAAGATCTTGTTTACCAGCCAGACTCCAGGCTGGAAAGGGACAGATGGATTTCTATTCGGGTTCTTATTGCTCAACTTAAAACCAGCATCTTAACAGTAACCGAAGTTAACACGAGTAATTTTGCTGAGTGAGGTCTTGGGTCTACAGGAGAGGGTGCCCAGGTTGGGGCACTTGAGGGAAGCAATCAATGGATGTTTCTCTCCAACATCTAGCTGCTGGGTGATGGCACCCTTTGGAATGTAAGTAGAGTTCCCAAGCCCCCGGTTCACAAATGCTGGGAGAATCCGCACCCTCCCATGTTAGCAGGGAGGTGGGGGTGTTTTAACATTCCTCCCAGTCAGCTCTAGCTTCTTGCTCAGAACCCAGATCCTTCATGGCCTCTGTGTGTTGCTCCTCCTGAACTTGGAGTGAGGGGGACCTCTTTCTTCAATGTCTGAGGAAGTGGGTGTGTGAGGGGGTGACTGCACCAGACTTTCCTCAATTTGAACATATATCCCTGATGTCTAAAGTCCTTGTTATAAAAGTCCTTCTGCTCTCCTTGTCATCTGGAACTTCTCGCTGGCTCTTCCTTCAAGCAGAACTCCTCCTACCTGTTTCTTTGCTCCTCTCTACATACCTTTTCTTTTTTTTCCTGGTCTAAGGTCTCCTAGCAATTCACTCTTGGGCTACTCCGAGAAAAAAAAGTTGTGTATGTGAGAGAGAGAGAGAGAGAGATGTTGGAGAGAAACATCCATTGATTGCTTCCCTCAAGTGCCCCAACCGGGGGATTGAACCCTCAACCTGGGTATGTGCCCTGACTGGGAATCAAATCTGCCACCTTTTTTTTTTTTTTGGCTTATGGGACAACGCTCCAACCACACCGGCCAGGGTGAGAAGATTTTTAAACAGAAGAGTTTTGTTCTTAGAGTATCACTGCCCCCTCTCTTGGCTTTGCCCTAAGGGCTAATTTTTTCACAACAAAACAGTACCCCAAAGGGTATCTTCGAAAAAGAGTTTTCCACACTAGGTGAAATCCTGTCTGCAGAAGTTAAATTGTCACCACCCCCTTCCCACAGCCTTGCCACTGACCTCATCCCTTGATAATATAGTTTGGGAATCAGGACATATGCCGAACAAAATTGAACCGTATTGTGCTAAGTGTCAAAATTATGCCATTATATGACCTAGTAAGAGATTATTTAAATTACTGGACTGAGATGATGGAAACTGAAGCAGGATGGGTTTTCAATTACAGCATCTCTGAAACTGGTTTTTTTTTAATTTTTTAATTTTATTTATTTGAGACAGAGAGAAACATTGATTTGCTGTTACACTTATTTATGCATTCATTCATTGGTTGCTTCTTGTATGTGCCCTGACTGGGGATGGAACCCACAACCTTGGTGTATCGGGACAATGCTCCAACCACTGAGCCACCCAGCCAGGGCTGAAACTGGCTTTTTGTACCATCAGGCTGACTTCGCAGGCTGGGGGCAGGCTCCTCTCGTGTAGAAGAGGCATTGGGCCCACAGCGATCAACTGCTGCCTGGTGAGCGGTGGAAGGGTCTCAACTCTGCTCCAGTCTGATTGCTAAGGACAGAGAATGGAAAATCATTCTAACTAGAAAAAACCTTGGAGTCCTAATCCAGGTTAGCAGAGAGTTAACTTCTGAAAGTGGTGCTATAACAAGAGCCACCAGTACCATAAATGGCCTCCTATATTAAGAAAAAATTGAAAAACCAGAACTGAAAGAAGCAGAGAACTTTCCACAATGCAGCCTCAGTCTGATTTGGAAGTAAGTGGCATCACATGGAACCAGCTGTGAGCAAGCATATTGCCTAGCACAGAGCTTGGCCCATAGCAATTATCTAGTTAAATTTGTTGAGTGGAGCCCTGGCTAGCATGGCTCCGTGATCAGAGTGTTGGCCCACACATTGAAGGGTCACGGGATCGATTCCCAGTCAAGGGCATGACCCTCAGCTGCAGTTTTGATCCCTAGCCCTGGTTGGGGCATGTGTGGGAGGCAACCCATCGATGTGTCTCTCTCACATCAGTGTTTCTCTCTCTCTCTCCAGCCTTCCCTTCTACTCTTTCTAAAAATCAAGAAAAAAATATCCTTGTGTGACGATTAAAAAACCAACAAACAAAAAATGTGTTGAGTGGGAAAAGGACAACCAAACTCTGGAATCTGGAATCAATCATGATATAATTGATTACCACTCTGAGCTCAAGATCTCCTTGGGCTTCACCACTGGCTGAGATGACACTTGGCCTCAACACGACCCAAGAGGCATCATCCTGGGCTGCATCTGAGACTCCCTGTTGCCTCCTAAAGTCCTGACCTGAGCCAGGACCCATTTCCAGGGTGTCAGGGTGAGAGGGGTGGTGGCTTTGGTCAAGGACATGCAGCTAGTATAAACTCATGCAGCCGGTGGGAGAAAGGGGACATGAGCTCAATCATTCCACCAAGGGTGGGATGGGCTAGAGCCTCTTTGCTCGCTCTTATTTTCTCTCTTCAATGCTTCCCTCAACCCCTAGTTTCAGGACAACTCTGGGGTGGTCCTTGCCAGGGTCAGTGCATTCCATGGGGGACAAGGGACCACTTTGGGGAATCGGGGGCTTCTAATCTTTGAAATGCTCCCCTGATAGGGTCACAGAGCTGCCTCTTGGGAGTGACTTTCCTGAGAAAGGAAACAAACGAAGGTGGGAAGTAAAGTACTATGAAGTCCTCAGAATCTGATCCACCCAGAGGACCCGAGACCCTGTATGGACGTGACCTTCTGCACAGCAGCTCCCCCCAAAATGGTGGCAATTGGGGCCTGAGGCTTCGCATCTGGGTTGAGCATCATTCCAAGCACTACCCAAGATATGGAAGTGCAGTGAGCGTTTGAGAAGAAAAAATTTATTCCAGGACAGAATTCCTGTTTATAACAACGCATTTCCATTGCTTTATTTTCTTCTGTGGCTGCTGTTAGCTTCTATTTACAGCCTCTGCCACAAAACAAGGCAAAGCAGATGAACCACTGGCACTGGGCATAGCAGTGCTCAGCAGAGGTGCCACTCTCAGACCTCGAGTGCTGGAACCTTATAGGAGAAAGCACCTCCCACTGTCTGAGCCCTTCCAGCGCGTGTCTGTGTTCATGTCGTTCCTGCTGATTCCTGAAGGAGGCAGTAGTGGAATAACTATGGGTGCACAAAGGGGAAGAGGATGTGAATCCCAACATCCTGGCTATAGCAATGACGTTCTAGTCAATCCTCAGTGAGAGTCAACCTCAAACAAGCCTCCTGTCACATTCACCAGATGGAAGAGGGTGTTTGACGGGGCAATGACCCAGTTCACCAGGACAGCTTCTTGCAACCTGGTTATGATAATAAGGGTGTGTTTCACCTTCGAGTGGTATTGTGTAAAATCACTAGGTGATGTTCTGTGGGTGAAGTTCACCACTTGCACATATGCATACCTGCTGTCTCTTATCTACAAACTAGATGGTAAGATACCTGTGGTCAAAAATCACTACTTTGGTGCTTAACAGAGCATTGAATTAAAATTTACTTATTTTTTGGATGCTTGCCACATCTGCCCTAGCAGGAGCCAGTGAATCATTGACCAGGATGGGGGTCATGCTCAGGCAGGTTTACTGGTCTGGTCTTACCAACATCACTGTACAGGTTCACACTAAATAAAATATTTACTGAGTGGAATATCCAGGCTAATTATCCTACAGATAAAAATTTTTAGAAGAGATAAACTTTATTATGGAAAATTTCATGCAATTTTTATAAATATTGAGAAGAAAAATAGTATAGTACATCCTTATGTACCCATCACGCAGCTTAACAATGATCATCCCAGTCTTTTTCGGAGATGTGGAAGATGGTAGCACTCTGACAAGAAGCAGAGCGCCCTTGCTCCCAGCCAGAGACTAGATTTACAGCTAAAATGCTGCATAGCCAGCTTGCAAAAACAAGAGAAATATACCTGATTGGACATATTTCAAGTAGGGAGCACTGGAGAAACATTGTAGAGTCTGGTAAGAAAAGGGGAGAGAGAAGAAAGGGGAAGTCCCCCCTGAAGCCACTGCTGGGCTTTGACGCCTGAGGGTTAGAAGCTGCAAAGCTCGCTCCCCTTGGGAGAGTGGACTGGCATCCAAAAGCTGGGATCTCACACCCAGAGCGGAGCAGAAGGGAAGGAGAGCCCGAGCAGGGCAGGCAGAGGGAGCCAGGGAAACAGTGTGCCTGCGAGGAGGGGACCGTGCTTCCCAGTGAAACAACGAGCCTAATGGTGGCAGCCGGGGAAGGAGAGATTCACTCTGGCTTCTGACTGTAGTAAAAGCTGTCCCATAGGATGTGACTTCTGAATAGAAAGGGGCATGTGGGGTGGATCAGGATTCCAGCTGCCAGAGAAAGGGACCTGTGCGGCCAGCTGGGAGGATCAGATAGGGTATCTTTGACACCTCTGAAGAGAGCCAGGATAACATGCAGAGCTGCCCCAGCTTTACTGAGATCAGCTGTGCAGGAGATCTGACATCATAACCCCTCCTGCTTGGATCCGAGGGTGCAAGGGAGCCAGGTCCTCACAAAGAAGGTTTTCTGCCTGTTTTTTACTTTATATGTTTTTGATTACTGGTCGGCACCTCACGGCATCCACCTTCCTGGCATTGGGGAGACAGACCAGTGAAAGCTGGGATTTGTGCTTGCATAGTGGAGAATTTGAACTGAGCACCCTGTGAGATCAGCCATTCAGATCTGGGAAAGGAGGGGTGGAGCACATTTACCTCTCCCTCAGGCTAGGAGCACCACTCCCAACAGGAAAGAGGCTGGTTCAGCAGACTGAAGCTCAGATACCTGCCCCCCTCCCCCGCAGGACACAGTCCTGAGGTGGAAGGGAGATCAGCTCACAGATGACAAGAGTAAGACTCTCAGGGACTGTTGTATAGGAACTGGAGGAAAAGCTTAAAACCTCTTCTGTGGACTGGGCAGGCAAAGTGCTCACCAGAATGTTTTTTAATTGAACTCACTGAGCCCAGGCTGCTGAAATGGCCCATACAGAAAAGCCACCAGACTGAAGTTAATCTGAACCTGCAGCAGGCCAGTACATGGGGAACTAGAATCAGAGGACAGGGTAGGGACTGAGGAGCTGGCTGTGAAGCACAGACTAACTTCTCCACAGTGAGTGCCTGACAGTGAAACCTCTAAGTAAGGAGAGTGACACCCTGAGCTACACTAGCCACCCTGCACCCTAAAGACTCTAGAGAAGACTCTGGAGCAAGACCAGGCAACTACAAGGAGGACGCAAAATAGCTGACAAGAGGAGGTGTCCCACAGAAAGCCTCAGATCAACCATCTACCTAAGGAAACCAGAGCCAAACCTAGACAGCTCCTACATTGGCTGATACACAAGCACCTCCCAGGAGAACCGAAATCAGCATAAAAAACAGTGAGTCACAAACAACATAAGCTGCCCAGAAGAAACTCACCTGAGTGATTGTCTTTTTTTTTTTTTTTTTTTTTTTTTAGAAAAAAAAGGGGGGGAGTGGGAATTTCTTTTAAAATTTTTAAACTTTTAATTATTAAATTTTTTAGTTAATTTTTAAAAGTTTTTGTTTTGCTTTGCTGTTTGGGGGTTTTGTTTGTTTGGTTGGTTTTTTGCTTTATTTAGTTTTGTCTTTCATTCTATTATCAAGATTTTCTTGATATCCCTGCTTAATTGCTGGGATATTATCATTATAACCAATAAGTTTACTGCTGTTCTCTATAGTTTCCCCCAAATCTCTTATTGGACTCCCTCCCTGCCCGGACTTTATCTCTCTCTCTCCTCTAGATCCATTAGCATAAATTTTTTTCTTTCTTTTCTTTTTCTCCCTTCTGTCTTCCTGTCTTTTTGTTTGTTAGTTTCTGTTTGTCTCTTTATTGTATTTTCACTTTTTATTTTTCAACTATTATCCTATTCCTATGCTCTACCCTTAATTTTTTGTTCGCCCATCATTCAGAATCTTTTCTCTGCCCCTTTTATCTCCCAGTAGCTTCTCTATTTTTTTACTATTTATTTTATTACTTTTATTTTTTATTTTTCATTACTATTAGCAATAATATCCTTCTCTCTCTCTCTCTCTTTCTTTTTGCTTTAACATTTGTGTTCTCACTTCACTCTCCCAGTTCTACTTTCTCTTGGGATGTTTTCACTGTGATTGTCAAGATATTTTGTAAGATACTGCTTGTTACCTAGCAGTTTAGTTGTGTATTGTCCAACCTTGCAGCACCCATACAACAGCTCACATGATGTGGTTGGGACAGAGACACAGTTCGCCAACCTGAGAGGACAGTTCTCCCAAGGATGGGTCAACAGCAATCTAGACCCAATCACAACAGGAGAGCCCAAAGAACCCACAAAAGGGATAACCACAAAAGAGACACACTTAGAACAAAGAGCTCAGAAGTATCAGGAAAACACACTTCTGGGATCCATGGGACACACACTACAAAATCCAACCCCACAAGACTGGGAGACAGCAAATATATCTAATATACAGATATAAACACTAAGAGTCACTAAAATGGGAAGAAAAAGAAACAACCTCCAAACTAAAGAAAAGGAAAAATCACTAGAAAAAGACTTTGATGAGATGGAGTTAAGCAAGTTATCAGAAACAGAGTTCAGAATAATGGTTATAAAGATGTTCAAGTTAATTAATGAGAACATGGAACTTAGTGAAAACATGAAAAAAGAGATAAATACCATAAATAAGAATCAGGCAGAAATGAAGAATACTATATCTGATATGAAGAATACACTGGAAGGAATTAAAAACAGGCTCAATGAAGCAGAGGATAGAATAAGTGACTTATAAGACAAGGTAGAGAAAAAAAACATTCAATCAGAGCAGTAAAAAGAAAAAAACACTTAAAAAGCATTAGGACAGTCTAAGGGAGCTTTGGGACAACATGAAGTGAAACAACATTCACATTATAGGAGTGCCAGAGGGGGAGGAAAGAGAGCAAGGGATAGAGAATTTGGTGGAGGAAATAATGACAGTAAAGTTCCCTACACTGGCGAAGGAGAAAACCACACAAGTTCAGGAAGCACAAAGGGATCCAAAGAGACCCACTCCAAGACACATCATAATTAAAATGGCAAACGTTGAGGACAAATAGAAAATTCTAAGGGCTGCAAGAGAGAGACAAACAGGGACCTACATGGGAGCCCCCATAAGGCTGACAGCTGATTTCTCAACAGAAACACTTCAGGCCTGAAGGGAGTGGCATGAAGTTCTCAAAGTAATAAAAAGCAAGCACCTGCAACCAAAGCTATCATTTAAAATTGAAGGTGAAATAAAGAGCTTCTGAGACAAGAGAAGGCTACAGGAGTCATAACCACTAAACCAGCATTGCAAGAAATGCTAAAAGGACTGCTCTAAGGAAAAGAAACAATAGTGAGAGAAAGGTACATCAGCATAAAGGGGAAAGTGGCATCAAATAAGTATATATCAATAGTAACGTTAAATGTAAATGGAATAAATGCTCCAATCAAAAGACATAGGGTAGCTGAATGGATAAGAAAACAGAATCCAAATATATGATGTCTACAAGAGACCTACCTCAGAGCAAAAGATTCATACAGGCTGAAAGTGAAGGGATGGAAAAAAAATATTCCATGAAAATGGAAACAAAAAAAAAACTGGAGTAGCAATACTTATTTCTGACAAAATAGACTTCAAAATAAAGACCATAACACGAGACAAAGAAGGTGACCATGTAATACTAAAGGGATTGATCCAACAGGAAGAAATAGCCCTTGTAAATATATATGCACGGAATATAGGAGCACCAAAATATATAAAAAATTTTACTTGTGTACTTTACAGAGGAGATTGACTGCAACAAAATCATAGTGGGGGACTTTAACACCCCACTGTCATCATTGGACAGATCATCAAGACAAAAAATCCACAGGGTAACAGCAACTTTAAATGACACACTAGATCTAATGGATTTAAGTAACATTTACAGAACATTTCATCCCAAAGCAGCAGAATATACATTCTTTTCAAGTGCTCATGGATCA
Organism: Miniopterus schreibersii; assembly: GCF_964146895.1. NCBI lineage: Eukaryota > Metazoa > Chordata > Mammalia > Chiroptera > Miniopteridae > Miniopterus > Miniopterus schreibersii. The sequence goes on along the minus strand of NC_138109.1, from coordinate 83,738,442 downwards.
TTCTTAAAAATGGACCACATGTTAGGGCACAAAACAAGCCTTTACAAGTTCAAGAAGATGGAAATCATATCAAACGTCTTCTCAGACCACAATGGCATGAAACTAGAAATCAACCACTACAAAAAAACCCTCAAAAATATTCAAACACATGGAGGCTAAATAGCATGTTATTAAACAATGAATGGGTTACCAATAAGATCAAGAAAGAAATCAAAAACTTCCTGGAAACAAATGAAAGTGAACATACAACAACCAAAAATCTATGGGACACAGCAAAAGCGGTCCTGAGAAGAAAGTTCATAGTACTGCAGGTCTACCTCAAAAAATAAGAAGAAAACCTAATAAACCATCTAAAACTACAACTTAAGAATGAAAAAAGGGAGCAGCAAGAAAAGCTCAAAGGAAGTAGAAGGGAGGAAATAATAAAGATCAGAGCCAAATAATTGACCTAGTGACTAAAATAAAAGCAAACAGTACATAATATCAATGAAACCAAGAGCTGGTTCTTTGCAAAGATAAATAATATTGATGAACCTTTAGCCAGACTCACCAAGAAACAAAGAGAGAGGACCCAAATAAATAAAATCAGAAACAAAAAAGGAAATATAACTGACACCATAGAAATACAAAAAATCATAATAAAATACTACGAGCAACTATATGCCAACAAGCTGGACAACATGAGTGAACTTGACAAATTCTTATAAACATACAATCTTCCTAAACTCAATTAGAAAGAATCAGAAAACTTGAATAGGCCAATAACAACTAATGAAGTTGAAGCGGTAATCAAAAAACTCTCAGCAAACAATAGTCCAGAACCAGATGGATTTACAGGCAAGTTTTACAAACATTCAAAGAAGAATTAACACCTATTCTCTTCAAACTATTACAGAAAACTCAAGAGGAAGGAACAATTCCAAGCTCTTTTATGAGGCCAGTATTTTCCTAATATAAAACCAGATAAAGACACTACAAAGAAAGAAAATTACAGACCAATATCCCTGATGAACACAGATGCTAAAATAGCGAACAAAATATTAACAAATCGGATACAGCAATATATTAAAAAGATCATACACCATGGCCAAGTGGGATTTATTCCAGGAATGCAAGGCTGGTGGAATATTCACAAATCAAAATGTGATACATCACATAAACAAAATGGACAAAAATCATATAATCATATCAATAGATGCAGAAAGAGCATTGGACAAAATCCAGCACCCATTTTTGATAAAAATCTCTCAGTAAAGTGGGAATAAAGGGATCATACCTCAACATAATAAAGGCCATATATGACAGACCTACAGCCAACATCATACTCAATGGTGAAAAACGAAAACCATTTCCCTTAAAAGCAGGAACAAGACAGAGATGTCCATTTTCACTATTCTTATTCAACATAGTACTGGAAGTTCTTGCCACAGCTATTAGACAAGAAGAAAAAAATTAAGGGTATCCAAATTGGAAAGGAGGAAGTAGAACTGTCATTATTTGCAGATGACATGATATCGTACATAGAAAACCCTAAAGATTCCATCAAAGTACTACTAGATTTAAAAATTAATTTGGCACGGTACCAGGATACAAAATTAACATCCAAAAATAGATGGCATTTTTTTGTACACCAATAATGAACTCTCAGAGAAACTAAAAAAAATTCCATTTACCATTGCAACTATAAAAATAAGATACCTAGGAATAAACTTTAAAAAGGATATAAAAGACCTGTTCTTGGAAAACTATATGACATTGGAAAAAGAAATAGAGGAAGATATAAACAAGTGGGAGAATATACCATGTTCATGGATTGGAAGAATTAACATCATTTAAATGTCCATTCTACCAAAAGCGGTCTGTAGATTCAATGCAATTTCTATTAAAATACCAACAGCATATTTAACAGAGCTAGAACAAATATTCCAAAAATTTATAGGGAGGCAAAAAGACCCTGAATAGCTTTAGCAATCTTTAGAAAGAAGAACAGAGTTGGAAGGATCACTACACCAGATGTCAAACTATACTACAAAGCCATTGTAATCAAAACAGCCTGGTATTGGTACAACAACAAACATATAGATCAATGAAACAGAACAGAGACCCATGAACCATTTGGATTGATTGTAAATTGAAATTCTGTCAACAGAACAGAGACCTCATGCCATTATGGTCAATTAATATTTGACAAAGGAGGAAAGAGCATACAATGGAGTAAAGATAGTCTCTTCAATTAATGGTGCTGGGAAAATTGGACAGGTACATGCAAAAAAGTGAAACTAGACCAACAACTTACTCCATACACAAGAATAAATTCAAAATGGATAAAAGACTTAAATGTGAGTTTTAAAACCTTAAAAATCCTGGAAGAAAACAGGCAGTAAGGTCACAGACATCTCACATAGTGGAATTTTCACTGATACATCTCCTAGGGCAAGAAAAACAAAGGAGAAAATAAACATATGGGACTACATCAAACTAAAGAGCTTCTGCACAGCAAAAGAAATCATCCTCAAAATACAAAGGTACCCCACGGTCTGGGAGAACATATTTTCCAAGGATGCATCTGATAAGGGGCTAATTTCCAAAATATACAATGAACTCATACAACTCAACAAGAGGAAGACAAACAATCCAATTTAAAAATGGGCAAAGGACCTAAATACACACTTCTCCAAAGAAAACATACAGATGGTCAAGAGACATATGAAAAATTGCTCAATGTTGCTAATCATTAGAGAGACATAAAGTAAAACCACAATGAGGTATCACTTCCCAGCTGTCAGAATGGCCACCATCAACAAACAACAAGTGCTGGCAAGAATGTGGAGAAAGGAGAACCCTGGTGCACTGCTGGTAGGAATGCAGACTGGCGCAGTCACTTTGGAAAACAGTATGGAGTTTCCTCAAAAAAATTAAAAATTGAACTGCCTTTTACCCAGTGACCCCACTTCTAGAGATATATCCTAAGAAACCCAAAACACCAGTCAGAAAAAACTTGTGCACCCCTATGTTCACAGCAGTGCAATTTACAATAGCTAAGATCTGGAAACAGCCCAAGTGCCCATCAGTAGATGAGTAGATAAAAAAGCTGTGGGACATGTACACCATGGAATACTACGCAGCTGTAAAAAAGAAAGATCCCTTACCCTTCGGGACAGCATGGAGGGACCTGGAGAGTATTATGCTAAGTGAAATAAGCCAGTCAGAGAAAGACAAACACACGATCTCACTTATATGTGGAATCTAAAGAACATGATAAACGGATGAACAAAATAGATTTAGTGACACTGAAGCATGGGACAGACTGAGGAATCTCAGAAAGAAGGTGGGGATGGGTGGGTTGCGGGGAGAGATTAACAAATGAATGTATATGCATAGGTGCATAACCCACGTGCACAGACAATAGTGTTGTGAAGGCCTTGGGTGGGGTAGGTGGGTGCAGGTAGACGGGTCAATGAGGGAAAAGGGGGATATCTATAATACTTTCAACAATAAACATTAGCCCAGCCAGGCGTGGCTCAGCGGTTGAGCATTGACCCAGGATCCAGGCGATCGGGGTTCGATTCCTGGTCAGGGCACATGCCCGGGTTAAGGGCTCGATCCCCAGCAGGGGGCTTGCAGGAGGCAGCCAATCAATGACTCTCTCATCATTGACGTTTCTTTCTCTCTCTCTCCCTCTACTTTCCTCTCTCTGAAATCAATAAAGATATATTTAAAAAATAAAAAATAAAACTGTTTTTAAAATAAATAAATAAATAAATAAATAAATAAACATTAAAAAATAAAACAAAATAAAAATAAATTTTAAAAAATGAATCCACTTCCTCTGAGTTATTCTGAAGCAAACCTTACATATCATATTTTTTGGTCCATGCATATTTCAGTATAGCTCTCTAAAATAGTAAAACTCTTTTAAAAATAACTAAATCAAGGTGAGACCTAAAATAATTAGCAATGACTACTTAATATCATCAAATACCCATTCATATAAAAATTTTTATTATCTCATAAATGTTTTAATAGTTTAAATCAAGGTAAAAGAAGATTGAATCATTGCCATTGGTTGATATGCCTGTTGAGTCTCTTCTGATTCCTAATTGCTCTCTCCCCACCACCACCTGTGGAGTGTATCTGTTGAGGAAATCAAATTATTTGTCCCAGAAGACCTGGGTTTTGTTAATCGCATTCACGTGGTATCATTTAGCATGTGTCTCTGTCTTCTGGATTTCTGGTCCTTAGATATTACGTTCAATTTTTCTTCAAGAATGCTTCACAGATGGTGGTACGTACCTCACCTGGGGACCACAGGATGCCTGGTTATTCAGGATCACTGAGTCAACTATTTCATTTGAGGCTGCAAAATGGTAATTTTCTAATTTTTAAATAATTTATTCTTCATTTTGTTTACTGGAATGCTTCTATAAAGAGAAACTTTCCCTCATCAACTATTTGATTATCTAAGGAACAGTTCGTACAGAAAACACCAGATAAATGCATCATTATTTTCCCTTATTGACCAGTTTTCAAATATTAAGTTGGTTTCCTAGTACATGCCAATCAGCAAATTGTAGTAGTTGCTATTGTTTCTGAGTGTCAGGATGGACAAATGGACTTGGATACAGAGATATGTCTCAGTCCATTGCTGTGTTTATTCTCATGATGCTCAAGTGGTCACATCTTCAGCAAATAGCAGCGCAGAGCTGTGATATCAGCGATCCTTCCACCATGGAGCTCACATTTCCAGCTGGGGACTCTCAGTGAACCATGAACAAAATATGTAAAGCAGATGGTGTTCAAAGATGACAGCACTATGACATGCTGTGGAAAATAGGAAAAGCTGAGTCAGGGAAGAGCACTGTGTACATGGGGGTTGTGATGCTACATAGAAGGATCAGTGGTGTCATTTTAGCAAAGACCTGAGGAGGTGAGGGGGTTGCTATGGGAAAACCTGGGAGATGAATGTGCAGGTCAAGGAAATGACGAGTCACCCTAAGGTGGGAGCGTGCCTGCTCTGAGTGCTAGTTGAGATGGTGTCATACTGTGGATCACTGTGACTCATTTTTAAAACTCAACATTGTGTTTTTAAAATTCATCCGTGTTTTGGGGGTATATCTGTGATTTATTGATTCTCACTGCTGTATAACATTCCATTACATGAATATACCACAATTTAATGAACCAATGAACATTTGGGGGGTTTCTGGGTTTTTTTGCTATCATATGTAATGCTGCATGAACAGCTGTTTTCCTGGGGCACGTGAGCGAGAGAGTCTCTGGGACAGTGCACCAAGCTTTTTTCATACCACGGTCCTTATAAAAAATGATAACCCGTGGGGGTAAACTGAGTTAATATGGGGATATCTATAGGGATTTGGTGGGGGAAAAAATTATTATGTTTTCCATATATCATGTAATTACAATATGTAATTATCTTTCTCTTTTTCTAAATTTTCCCTTTTTTTTTCTTCACACTTTCTCTATCTTCACCAGAAAAAAATTTCATTCCCTGAATATCTGATCACAAGTAGAACATAGGTACAAGCAATCTAAACAGGTGTTTCTTAAAATGCAGTCTGTGGGTATCACTACACTCATGTTCACTAGCTCACAGGAAAGAACTGGTGAGACCCATTTATGCCAACTGTAAACTAAGTGGCATCACAGTTCAAGGATGAACAAAGCTCCAAAGTAGTGCGAATGAAGGGACAGTGGAGAGAGAATCGAGTCATCGTACAAAATGTACTTCTGTAGCAGACAGTGCAGCAACTTATTCATGTTGGAAGTAGCTGTTGGTTTCAGCAAAACAATGTCATTTGTCACCTTAAATTAATATTGACAACTAAATTTCATTGGCTTTGTGCTTAATTTATAAATTGGTTTTAGCTTAATAGCCATAGAAGAACTATACACATAAAATTATAATAAAGATAAAAATGAAGTGCATACCCATTTAAGAATCTGTTCTTAAAGCTTAGAAGTTGCCCATTACTCAAGTCTGAGACAAAGTTATCACAGTAGCGACCCTTTCCACTTCCTACTGAGCCTGGATTTTGTCGGTAGTCTGCCTCTCCTACCCAGCCACATGCTTAGGGAAGTTTGTCGCCTTCACCACCTCAAGGTTCTGATGGGTCTGAGCGAACCATGGGCACCTTGTTACTTTGCCAGTGATTGGTTTAAATATGAACATGGGGCCCTGGACCAATGGCTCAGTTGGTTTGAGGGTCATCCATACACCGAAAGGTGGTAGGTTCGATGCCAGTCATGGCACATACCCAGGATTTTATAGAACAATAGGCCTAACTCGACAGCACGTGTAGCTCTCTTCAGAGGGAAGGAGGAAGCTGCAGATGACTGAAACCATCACACGTTCTCCATGCCCAGCTGAAGATTTTATAATGAAGCAAAACCAAATCTTTACCATTTTCATGTTAACTTGGTAAAACTTGTTTTTATTCCCTACGTTAGATGAGAATTGGAATAGAAGGTGTTGCAACTGTAAATGAAGATGTACAGTTAGTCATTATAAGAACTGCTTAGCCCGGCCGGGCGTGGCTCAGCGGTTGGGCATTGACCTGGGATCCAGGCGATCAGGGTTCGATTCCCGGTCAGGGCACATGCCTGGGTTGCAGGCTAGCTGATCAATGACACTCTCATCATTGATGTTTCTATTTCTCTCTCACTCTCCCTCCCTCTCTTTGAGATCAATAAAGATATATTTAAAAAAAAAAAAAAAAGAACCGCTTAGCCCTGGTGGGTTTGGCTCCATGGTTAGAGAGTCGGCCATGGTACCTCAGTTGCAGGCTCAATCCCTGGCCCTGGCCGGGGTGTGTGCAGGAGGCAGCCAATCAATGTGTCTCTCTTGCATCAATGTTTCTGTCTCTCTCTGTGTCCCTTCCACTCTCTCTGAAAAGCAATGGAAAAAATATATTCTTGGGTGGGGATTAAAAAGAAGAAGAAGAAGAGCTGCTTAATAATTTCATAAAGTATGAAGCAGACAATTGATATTTTACTTTCTTTTCAGATAACATACACAAAAAGAATGTGTAAAAGTCCAATTATAGGCATACAGCTTTGCAACCATAAATTAAACTGTAGTAGGACACAAATAAAATAACCAGACACAGAGTTTTGGCCTTCATGTGGGCTATGGAATAAAGCAAGCCAAGAAAACAAGTCAGGCACTTCCTCTTCAAACTGCTGGGTCTTTCTAGTTAAAAAATAAATGGTGTTTGTACAAGGCCCATTGTGAGAAGCGCAGGCAGGACTCTGAAGAAAACCTGAATGAGGCGGGCCCTGGAGCCTGTCAGAGACCCTCTGTCCTGCTCCTGACTAGCTCCCATCACCAAGCAGCCCAGCTGGCTGAGGACCCGAGGTAGAACATCACTGGTTCTACAGGCAGTAGGAATTTTGGGGCCTGGAAGCCCTGATGCTTGAAAATTGTACCCCAGAAACTGACTAATTTTGAGAGTTGCGCAGTGGATTAGAAAAGATTATCTGACTCTGGTTAACAGAGAGCATATGATTGAGAGTCCAAAACTATCCGCCTGGGCCCAAACCTGGCTCTACCGCTGACCAACTGTGTGACTTTAGACAAGTTGCTTAAACTCTCTGTGCCTTGGTTTCCTTCTCTGTAACTGAGATTAATAAAAGTACTTGTTAGAGGTGTTATGAGGATTAACTGAGTAAACAACTGCACAGAATAGAACAGGGCTTGGTGGGTAGTGAGACTCAGTGTCACCTGCACTGCCCTTATCTCTGATTTATGGCACATGCAAGAAGTGAGATCAACAAAGATGAAAAATGCCCACTACTGTTTATTGGTTAGGAAAGTATGCAACTACAGATAACAGAAGCCCTCCCAGGACTGGCTAAAACAGACAAGGTCTATGTGTTTCAAGACGGGTCTGAGGTGGGCAGCCGAGAACTCGTGCAGGTGCTTCGAGGTCTCAAGGACCCAGCCTCATTCTGCACTTTCTTCACCACTCTTCTTAGGTCACTGGATTTCCTCTCCACACTTCTCACCTCTTGGTCACAAGACAGCTGCTACCCTTCCTATTTTATTTCAGACAGGAAGAATGGAAAGGTGCCAGGAGAAAATAGTTTTTTATTTTGGAAGCTGCAGCCTCTCTGGGGATTTCCACTTTATCTCATTGAGTAGAACTGTATGGCACATGCCTCGCCTCACCCCACAAACAACCCAAGCCCCAACTGCAAGAGAGACTAAGAAATGGAGAATTTGTGTTTTTCAGCCTCTAGAGGGAAAGGGGTTGTAAACTGACCAGGTAGGACAATGCCACAGAGGAAAACACCTGCCTATGTTTGCTTAGGCTTTTACTGTTGAGAATTTTCTTGTTGGAAATGGTTTTGATCCTGGGAAAAGGGCTTAGAGTGTTATCTTTTGTTAGAAAATATTGGTTCTTATCATTTCACTCCACAGTGAAAGATTAGACTTAAAATGCAAATTCCTCTCAAACAGGTAATATGGACATTTGAATTTAGACAGAACAGAACAGAAAGTGTCCTGAGACCAGGTGTGTTTGGTAAAAGAATATGTGAGGGTGGGGAGACCACTCTACAACTTTGCCCGACCAGAGACATTTTCATCTGCTTGGCACTAATCATGTGGATTTATTTTAGTAAACTAAAGATGATCACTTACCAAAAACGTGCATGAAAAACAAAACACCTATTTTCAAACCAGATCTTGTAGGGAGCCCTGGTATAGCAACAGCTGATACAGATTGGGGCCAGAGCCATGAAGTGCTTCCCTTCCACAGCATCCAGCATCCAGAAGCTTCTGAGGCATGCTTACGTACACCTACAGGGGTTTTTGAAGGACTTTTTCTGGCCATTTTGCATAATAATTTTGTTTTTATTGTCCACACAGATGAAGCAGAGAGTGACGTGTGTTTTCCTGGGATCACAGGTCCAAAGGGGATAAAAACCTTCAGGGTTTGGACCCAGACATTGCACACTCAGCTCTCCTGAAACAATGTTCCAGCTTCTCGCCAGAGAGAGTGAGCTAAGCGCCTGCTCTAAATGCAGGGTCTGGGCCTTGCCTCTGCTGTTCCAGCTTCATCATTTTTGTGTGGGAGCTGGAGTCTGTAATATTCGCCAGGAGCCCAGGTGAGTTTTCACTTAGCTGGTGCAGGAATTTGAGTTTTGCAAAACTTTATTCTCTTGCCAGGTAATTTCAGTTGCTTCATTTCCCCAACATGTAGTCACAATAGTCATAATAAAACATGATGCTGTGGTACCCTCTGCATTAGTCTGCTGGAGCTGCCATAACAAAGTCCCACAGACTGGGAGGTTTAAACAACAGAATTTACTCACTTACAGTTCTGGAGGCTGGAAGCTGTTGGCAGAGGTGGCTTCTTCTCTGAACTAGTTGGGAACACTGTGGTCGCCTGGGTTTTGGGTTTCTGGTAATGGCAGCTAGGTAATTTGGACCAACCCTCCTAAAAAGAAGCAAGATAAAATATATGTTCAGGACTTCAGAGAACTAAGGGGCATTGAAGCACCGAGAGAAGGAAACCCAAGAAGGTGAGCCTGGTTTGGGGCCGCTTCTCCCTTGGAGGCACCTGCTGTTTCTGCAGGGGGACAGAGGGCTCTCTGGGTACAGGGGACACTCCAGTTCTTGACCTCCTCCTGCTGGTTATGAAACTAGACACAAGGGGTCCAAGGCTGCCTGTCACTACTTGAGCCAAATTAAGCAGAGACCAGGTTGAGTCATATCTGAGCATTTATTCCATTATTGCCGGTAAAATGGGACAGCAGTTGGTCACCCTGGACATTCTACTCTGATCTCCCCTTGCCAGTTGGTTAATTATATACCAGTGAGGAGAAGATAACTCGTGCAGCTGGGAACTGCAAGTGTAACAGGGAAAGGGGAGGAGGGTCTGCAGACCGGCCTTCAGGAGCTCAGAATCCAATAACCAGGTGGCTGATCTGTGATGTTACAAACAGCTCAGCCCAGTCCTGGGACCAGAGAATAGTCAGCATACCTGAGGCAAACTCCCGGAGGAAGTCAGGGTCGAGGCACAGCAACCAAATCAAAGTATGTCCAGTCCCTGATCTGTTCTCAAAATGTCTTTCTTTTCTGAGTAATGGACCAACCGAGGCACCTTATCTTTTCACAGCTTTGTTTCATCCCCCAGTTTCCCAGAGTCCGTAAGAAACCTCTTATCTATAGTTAGTAAGGTGTGGCCCTATTCTTATTACATGCCCTCCCCACTATCAGTTACACAGTGTTTACTTTGTGGTGATTCATTGATCTGGACATTTATGCTTTGAATACTTTTCTCTACCTGCCTTTTGCCTCAAAAAAAGAAAAAGTTCATTTAACAAAGACTCGCAATTCACAGACTAGTGTGTGAGGTCCTGCTCTGCTACCTAGAAATGTATCCTCATGAACATTCATTTTTTCCAAACCCCTAAAAGCAGAGTGTTAGTCTGCTCCATAGGACTGTCCTGAGGTATAAATGAGAACCTGTCACATGCCTGGAAGCTAGTAGGTTCCCGGCTAGCAGCAGCAGTAATTATGAATTACCATTTACTGAGAACCTAGTATGTCCCAGTCACTGCCCTAAGCTCTTTACTGGTGCCTCAGCCTGTACAGTCAGTGCCATTGCGTAGAGAAGAGACCACAGCTCAGCGTGAGCCCTGCTCTTGTGGGGCACGCCAGTAAGGAGCTGGGCTGGACGTTAGACTCAGGCCTTGCCCAAAACCAGGGCTGGGAACCCATTTGCTGGCTGCTGAACACTCAGGGCAGCAAGAGCACCACCTCACCTCTGGGTTCAGTCCTGTGTGTTTACTAAGTGAATGCAGTCTCAAGATCAACTTCTCAAATTCAGCATCATGGAATTTCCAGTTTTCCCAGAATAAACTTACTTGTTCCAATTAATTCTACCTAAAAGGAAGGCATTTTGACTTTCTCTTCAAGGTGAGATTGAGACATGCACTAAATTAGAAAACATGCTGTCCCAAAGTAACCAAAATAAATCTTTGCCAAGCTCAGATATAACTCAAAGTTTCATTAATCAGGACAGACAACAAGATGGTGTGTAGGTAACAGCAGTACCTGGGACATTCAAGGAAGAACTAACTTGCCTGGAATCAGGGAAAGAGGTGGAGGGGTAGCTTTCCCCCAGACAGAAGAGCTGGCAGAGGCCATTGCTCCTTTGATGAGCCCTCCTCCCATAGAGCTGGCTGGCAGACAGCTGTTCTGAATCTCCATCAACCTGACTCATACCTTTCACCCTGCCCTGGTGATTCCCAGAGATCCCTCCCCTCTGTATTTGCAGGCTCATTCAAGCCATCTCCCGTGGCTTTTCTATGCAAGTGGCCTCTTGAGCCCCATGCTTAAGACTTTCCTAAAATCTCTTAAACAAGCAGCAGTGTGCACCATGTGGCTTGATAAGTGGCCCCAGGCCTGGCACTAGTGGCAGCCTGCACTGGCTCATAGCTTAGCCTCTCCTGGGCACCTCAAAGCCCAGCACAAGTAGCATCCATCTAAGGATTGCTGGGTAGCTTATGCTGGGTGACCCTGGGCAAAGCACTGGCAGAGCGGACTTTGCTCTTCCCAGGAGGCCCCAGAGACAGTGCAATGCACCTGGTCTTCAGCTTCGACCATGCTGGATTACAACCCCACCACATCCACAAGGGACACACTCAAGGGGTGCACTTGGTGAACATCAAAGCTCCACTGAAGTAAATGCTGCCCCAGGGTGTCTCCAGCACAGCAGCTCTTTGGATGTAGCTGCAGTTGGTTCCCACAGTTGATTGTCTGGGGAGTCAATTCCTCCCAGTGACACCAACAGCAACCAGGTTCAACTACAACAGGACAGTGCACACAGCCCCTACAAGAGAGCACTCAGAAGGGCCAGCTCAGGTGACTGGGAAGGTTGAGCCACTGGGCCCTATAGGACACGTACTACATAAGGCCACTCTACAAATTCCAGGAGACATAGCAGCTCTACCTAATACATAGAAACAAACACCTGGAAGTAGCCAAAATGTGGAGGCAAAGAAACATGTCACAGAGGAAAGAACAGAAGAAATCTCCAGAAAAAGAACTAAATGAAATGGAGCCAAGCAAGCTAACAGATACAGAGTTCAGAATAATGGTTATAGGGATGCTCAAGGATATTAGTAAGACTATTAAGGAATCTAGTGAGATCATGGATGATATAATAAAGTATCAATCAGAAATGAAGGCTACATGAACTGAAATGAAGAATAATTTACAGGGAATCAACAGTAGAGAGGAGGACGCTGAGACTCAAATCAGCAATTTGGAACATGAAGAAACAAAAAACACCCAACCAGAAGAGCAAAAAGAAAAGCCAGAAATACGAAGATAGTGTAAAGAGTCTCTGGGACAACTTCAAGTGACCCAACATTCTCATTATGGGGATAACAGAAGAAGAAGAAGGAGAGCAAGAAATTGAAAACCTATTTGAAAAAATAATGACAGAAAACTTCCCCTACCTAGGGAAAGAAATAGACTGACAAGTCCAGGAAGCACAGAGGGTCTCAAACAAGAGGAACCCAAGGAGGCCCACAGCAAGACACATCATAATTAAAATGCCAAAGGTTAAAGACAAAGAGAGAATCTTGAAAGCAGCAAGAGAAAAGCAATTAGTTTCCTGCAAGGGAGCACCCATACAACTGTCAGCTGATTTCTCAACAGAAACTTTGCAGACCAGAAGGGAGTGGCAAGAAATATTCAAAGTGATGAAAAGCAAGAACCTACGACCAAGATGATTCTACCCAGCACAGCTATCATTTAGAACTGAAGGTCAGATAAAGAGCTTCACAGATAAGAAAAAGCTACAGGAGTTCATCACCATTCGATCAGTACTACATGAAATGTTGAAGAGTCTTCTTTCAGAAGAAGCTAATGAACAAAAGAATCTGACAAACAAAGTAGACCCAGAGACATTGACACATGTAACAGATGATCATATTTCAGAGGGAAGATGGAAGGGGAGTGGGGGGTGGGAAGAGATTAACCAAAGAAGTTACATGCATATATGCATAACCCATGGACACAGACAATAATGGGGAGGGGGTGGGAGGGGCCTGGGGAGGGGGTGGAAGGTGGAGGGGATCAATGGGGGAAAATGGGACACCTGTAATACTTTCAACAATAAAGATAATTTAAAAAAAAAAAAGTTCATTAATCAAAAAAAGGAGGCACTGGAAGAGGAGGAGGAAGAGAGCTTCATTTTTCAGGGGCTGCAGTGGGAGCTGGGGAAGTGGGTGCCATGAGCCCATCCCAGTGCAGAGTTTAGGAAGCAGGTTCTAGAGTGTGCTGCAGATACCAGCAGGCCTGGGAGTGGCATGAGCCCAATCTGCCTCAGCTTGGCCTTGCACCCCTGGAGACACGTGTGAGGTGAAGGAGCCAAAGGACCCTGTGCTCTGAGCAGCTGCTTTTGCCACGCCAGCCTGGGCTATAGCTTGGTGCCTGTCCCATTGGATAAGGCTATTTGTTCAAGCAAGCTAGTCTTTATATGCCCTGTGTTTCTTTTTTGGCTTTTGTTTTTTCCTTCAGTTGCCTAGTAAATATTTACTAGAAAATTCCAAGCTTGCTGTGGATGAACAAAGAGGAAAAGCAATGTGTCTACACCCAGGCCAGCCTCACCGGAGAGCTCAGAGAGCCCCTGAGGACAGGCTGTCCACATGGCCACAGCTGCGGCTCCAGCTGGAATTCTGAGGAGTTGGGAGAGGGGCATGAGTGAGGTGGACACTGGAGTTGTTGACAGCGGCCATAGACTTCTCTTTTTCCTTCCCCAACTTTTTGAACTTGTCGATCATTGTACACAGTCACAGTGTTAGATAAGACATGGGTCTCAAGGTGTGGAAGGTTCTTATTAAATGCTGTCTTGCTAAATGTTAAACTGTAACACAGTGTTTTGCAGGTGCAGCTGATAGGATGGGAACACAAGGATAAGTCCAGCCAACTGCAAAGAAGAAATCAACGTGTAACTGACCAAGTGAGTAACCAGGGCTAAGCTTCTCTTCTGGGAGACAGAGCTTTGGATGTGGATCCCCTGTCTCCTTTATTTGCTGTGACAACCATGTCTTGTCTCATTCTTGAATAGAGTACCCAAGTGGCAAACCCCTTGAGTTCGTTAACAATAGCACTTATCACTTAGATGTATGCCTGCTGACTCCTCATGGGACAGCGTCTCAAAGCCAGAGGTTGTTCCTGTGTATTTGGGTATCAGCAGTGCCTACATGGTATTTAGTACAGAATGTTTCTTGCATGAAAATTAATGGTGTGACATTGAAGTGGGGGAGGGGCTGCATGAGCAAAAGAACTGTCCCTCCCTCCCGAACAACTGGGAATCCCAAACCGAGGAGAAAGTCTTCTGAGGAGATAAAGGTGTCATACGGCAGCCTCCCTGGAGAGTGACTAAGCACATGGCATCTGCTAGACCCCAGCAAGGGAATCAGAGTTAGTAGCTTTTAAGTTATTATTACTTTGAAAAAGTTCAAAGGATGTTGTCAAATGTATGCTCACAATGCAATGAGTCAGATGATGGTGGTGATGTGAATTTGCAGACGTTCTCCTTAGGAAGAGATGTTCAAGGTGGGCACAATACTGTGAGTACCTACATGTCTCTCCACAAGGGGACCTCGTCTTGTTCTTAGATCCTAGCAATGAAAAATTTGTCATTTTTAAATTGCTGCAAAACAATTTAGAATGGCAACTTACACTTTCTGCACCTGGTTTAGTGCACCATTCTATAATTGGCTCGATACATTTTAGACACTCACATGCTGCCTTATTTACCTGGGAACCTGGGACACCTTGGGGGCAGCCACTTTTGATACTGAAGTCTGGTGTACCTGTAGAAGGCACAACTGCTATTCCACCCCACATGGAACCTAGCCCCTAAGTGAACTCAAGCACAGGTGTTTGGGGTGGTGATAAGAGCGAAGGGTGGCCTCAGCTGGTGGGACCGTGTTATTATTCAGTAGAGCTGCCAAGGTGACCTCTCACACTAACCTGGTCCCTGAAAGCCTACCTGGGCTTTTACTGCTCAAGAGCTTCAATGTAGAAGAGAAAGATCCATGGACTCTGAACTTCATGAGAGAAAGTTCATTTAAATGCAGACTGAACAACTCATTGTCAACAGTGAGGAGAATCTCTCACTGCCTCTTACACTTTTACACCATTCTTTTGAACACAAGGTACACTTGAAGAATTATCTGTTATCAGAGGCAATGCACTTTTTTTTCAAAAAGGAATTTCTTTCTTTCATGCAGTTTTTCAATACCCACCATGAGAGCATTGTCCAGGAATTTCACAGAACGATGAAACCGATCCCAGAGATGTTAGTCTGGCCTCCTGACAGATCCCCAGAATCTCCGGTCTACCCCAGTTTTCACCAGTTTTGAGAAAATATAGTGGACCATCCTCCCCATGTCATGCGGGGGTGAACACTTTGTGTGTTGGAGATGTGTGTGATGCTTGATGCAGCAGACTCGTTCCTGGGAGGGCACGGGGAACCATCCCAATCTGAAACCATTTAAAGCTGTGGGTGTGAGTGGCCCTCTAGTGGTCACCGACTGGTTTCTGCCCAGCCTCACAGTCAGTACACGTGCCTTTACCCTCAGTCCGTCCCATGGCAATCCTGTGAGTGGCCAGCTGGTGATTCCCAGGCCCCTGTGGGGGAGGAAATGAAGACTCAGGAAGGTCACGTGATTTGTACAAGGTCACAAAACAGAATTGGGATGAAATGTACATCACTGAGCCCCAGCCCACTCTGCTTCACATCCTTTGCTTTTCCCAGGTGTCAGGTGCTGTCCCAGCTGTTAGAAGCATAGTAGCAAATAAAATTGATAAATTCCTGCCCCCACTTAGAGTCCAGTGAAGGAACATGAATAGCAGATGAGTGGTGAAATGGGCGTTATATTAAACGACAAGGGATTTAGAGAAAAAGAAAGCAGGGGAGTGGGACACGTAGATTGGATATGGTTGTTTGCAATTTAAAGAGGAGCCTCAGGTGACATTTGTCACTAAAGGAAAAGCTTCCAGGCAGAGGAAACAATAATCACAAAGGCCTGTAGAGAAGTGGCCAGCCCGGCCCCAGGAGCAGCTCAGATGGGACTGGGGGCAGAGGTGGGTTGTGAGGTCAGACAGGCGGTGGAGGCAGCCGTGGAGGGACCTGAGAGCCATGTCCCTAGCCTCGGCTCTTCCTCTGACTTCGAGGGTTTGGAGCTGACAAGCGATATATTTACTTCATTCTAACAAGGGTCCCTCTGGAATTTTGTCTTGCAACATACATTTCCAAGAAAAAAGCGACATAAAAGAATATTACACTTGTTATTGTGGTCCTTCGAACAAGGTAACAATAGCAAACACGTCATCGGGCACCTGCTATGGCAGGCACTTGGCAAGGGGGTTCTTACCCACATCATTTCATTCAGTCCTTGCAGCTGGATGCATGATGAAATTGCTGTTGTGCCATTTTACTGATGAAAAACCTGAGGCTCAGACAGGTTAGCTGAGTGGCCAAGTTCACAGGCCAAAAGGTGGTGTCCCTTGAGTCAGAACTATTCCCTCACTGCTCTCGTGACCATGTGCCCATCATTCTGGCTGAAATGATGTCCTCCTTGCCAAAGCACCTCACAGAAAATACTCTAATATGTAACAAAAATTGGTGAATATTTTAAATGTTCCGTTAACACGATGGCAGTGTCCTCCCGTGCCACTTGTCAATGGCAATCAACCTGAAAATCTTATTTTTAACAATCTAGTAACATTTAATAACTTTTATAAGGGCCTTTGATTAACCTTCAGTCCTATTAACAAAAGTAAATAACATTTAAACAGCATTTGTAAATGTAATCATTGACTTCCTTGATTGATTAACAAACACATCTTCCTAAACACTTTCTTCTGGAAAGTTAACAAACAAAACCTGGACATATGATGAATTTTACATTCTCTTAAAATGTCAACATAAAATCATTATCATTATCATTATCATTATCTAAGTCAGCTATTTAATAGCACATTTCAAATTAGAATTACAAGTTTGACCTGACACCTCAGCACACAAAATCCTCTTAAACATAACAATAGGGCCTCCCTAGCCAATGTGCCTCAGTAGCCAGAGCGTCAGCCTGCTCGCTGAAGGGCTGCAGGTTTGAGTCCAGTCCAGGGCACGTATCTCCCTTGCAGGTTTGATCCCTGCTCTAGTCAGGGCGCATGCAGGAGGCAACCAATCAATGTGACTCTCTCAAATCAATGTGTGTGTTTTCTCCCTCTCTCTCCTCTCCTTCCCTCCCTTACTCTCTCTCTCTAAAAAAATCAATGGAAAAAAATCCTTGGGTGAGGGTTAATAAAACAAAAATGTAACAATAAGAAAAGTGACAAATATCCACAAATTATTTTTAACCCCAATATACCAATATATCAAAAATAGATGACCGATCAATGTCTCTCTCTCTCTCTCTCTCTCCCTTCTCTCTTTCTAAAAAATCAATAAGCATGTCCTCAGGTGAGGGGGAAAAGTAGGCTTAACTTACCTTTATCATTTTTACACTTAATTCTATATCTTTTCAGAGTTAAAAGTCATGTGCCCACTAAGGAAACAATTCTCATTCCAAATAACTTTGGGACTGAGCTCCCAGGTGAATTTCTGGGGACTCCTTACCCACTGGCTGGAGTGGCACTGTGAGCAGGGGCAGCAGGTAGGAAGTGTGCGCTGCGGCCAGAGACACCTAGCATGATTTTTCCTCCTTTTTCTTTTTTTGCTTTGAAATTTAGGAGCAAAATTTATTTAAGATCTGAAATATAGTTACTAAAATATCGACTTCTCCAGAAAACCACGGCTACACAATAATGCATTGTCTCTATCATGTTAGAACATGCATTAGACTCAAATACAAAAACCATGAGACAAACCACCATCCTTGAACAATTTGAGCAAAGATAGATATCTATGGAACAACACAGATGGACTTGCAGAGGGTGCGCTGTTTTACCTCAAGCACCATTTAAAAAGAGCACAAATGCATGGGTTTTCAGGAATATACATTAAGTTGAACCTCTGGCACCAGGAATCAGGACATTTTTGTCATGCAGCATTAACACATAATTAGAAAATTGTGTAGTGTCAAAGGGACAGAACCCCCAGCATTCAACAATGTTGTCAACCAGGCAAGGAAATGTCCTACTGAATGTTTCTTCTTTGTCTCATTACTGCAACACTGGTGGCAACTTTGAGAAAAGGAGCTTGCACTCCTTTTATTTTCTGTTTAAAACAAAATGGAAAAACTGAAATATAAGCCGTGTTATTCTTTAATGATCTTGAAGGACATCAATTATACTAGAAAAAGACTAAGGCCAAAAAGAGTGTTTACAGATACAAGATGCAACAGTGAGTGCCCAGAATACCCTCACGGGGCTCTGGGTGGTGCTCAGCCAAAGCCCCTTTGTAACCGCTGGCAGTGAACAGACCCATCGCTCTTTGCCAGGTGTTTTATGAAATCATGTCAATAGCCCAACAATAATGTGAGGCTCCTCTCATCAAGAAGCATGTAGGCCAACACTGCTCCGAGCTTACAGATCATCTCAGCAGGCGAGGTGCTCTGTAATCCTGGGACATTTCGGCCCACTGGGGCCTCTCAAATCTGCAGAGCAGAGAGCCCAGCATCACCTTGAAGTATGCTTTCATTCCCGCCACGATTTCACCTACATTTTTCTTAGCAGGAAGTTGAAACAGCTGCTTCTGCCTGGTAACTCAGCCCCAGTCCTCAACAAGCCATGGTTTAATTCTTCAGGAATCTTCACTCTAACTTCCATTCTCTTCTTAAAGGCATCCTCGCTTTCTAGCAGTGGAGTCAGCCGGGCCCTTTCCTCTGGAGGTGACTGAGGGCTCCGCTGGCTTTGCCACCATCTCTGCCTCCAGGAGTCTTCCGCTTGTTCCTTCCTCATGGATCGGGAAGGGGTTTCTCTGCAGAGTGACCCCCCACATCTGCCTGGGAGGGTGGGTTCCAGGTTCTTCTGCTGTGGACAAGCTGTCTTCTTTCCTGAGGAACGCCTCATCTTACTTCTCTACACATTGCTTCCAGCTGGTTTTTTGAAGCTGCCTTCTGCAGACTGTGGTCTACCCATTTGAGAGCCCCGCTTTCAGGAACTTGTTCAACCCTATTTTTATTTCTACTAATAACCCTCTTCCTTCTTGCTTACCCAAGAACTCCTAATGTTTTCCCAGATGGAATCTTATGGATCTTCGGGACGGTCTGGAGGAGGACGTGGAGACAACCCCAGACTCTGTCATCGGGATCAGACATTCTGACCCTCCTTATGCAGCAAAACTGCCTTTTCTCATAATGGCCTGAAGCAGGAGCGCAGTCTCCCAGCAGCGGATGCATGATCACCGCTGTCCCTCCAAAAGCATGGTCCAGGGTGATTTCTCTTGACTGCCAAGCTGGGCCTTGTATACTTGCTACATCAGTGTCTTGCAAATGTGTTGGTTCACAGTCTTGGTTCCCTGCATTTGGTGATGTGGTACCCACTTCTTCCTGCTAGTTGACTGGACGTCACAGTACTAATTCAGGCTTAATTCTATTCTAAATTCTTTTCATATTTTATAAATTTGCTGCAGCGCTAACTTACAGTTATTTAAGTGATGTTGTAGTAGATTTCCTGTCTCTCCAAGACTTTGCTAACCCTGATCACAGCTTTGAAATCAGGCCAATGGTGAGACCTGGGCTTGTGTGGAAGACAATGGCAGTGGGAAAGAAGACAGCAAAACTGGAGCACCCTGAGAGCAGAGTAGGGGGATGTTGAGACTGTATGTGTGGGAAAGAAGACATATGAAGCAACTAAGTGGAGACTCTAGACCTGAGACACATCGTATGCCACTGCTCAGATCAGTGATGCAAAGAGCGTAGGGTCCTGAGATGAAGCTTGACCAGAGGAGCCAGTCCTGGGGTGGGGGTGGGGGTGGGGGTGGGAGTGGGGAGGGCAATCATCTCTGATACCAAGCTCCTTGGCACTTCTGAGAGGAGAAGTGAGGTCGAAGCTGGGTAACCTGCAAAATAACCAGTGAGAGGAAATGAAGATGGGGGAGCAGAAGGAACTTGGGTGGGTCTGCATACAACCATGAGGAGGCCTGGGCAGTTTCTCAAACAGGGTGTAGGGGAGCCAGGGGGAGCTCCTGGACAAGCACGAGACTCAGCGGGATGTTGGCGGGAGGCCAGGCCAGGTCAGAGTGGCAATGATGACTCTGTGTGTGTGTGTGTGTGTGTGTGTGTGTGTGTGTGTGTGGCTGTGTGTGTGTGTGGTGTGTGTGACTGCGCTTGTGGCACTGTGTGTGTGTGTGTGTGTGTGTGTGTGTGTGGTGTGTGTGACTGCGCTTGTGGCACTGTGTGTGTGTGTGTGTGTGTGGTGTGTGTGACTGCGCTTGTGGCACTGTGTGTGTGTGTGTGTGTGTGTGTGTGTGTGTGGTGTGTGTGACTGCGCTTGTGGCACTGTGTGTGTGTGTGTGTGTGTGTGGTGTGTGTGACTGCGCTTGTGGCACTGTGTGTGTGTGTGTGTGTGTGTGTGTGTGTGGTGTGTGTGACTGCGCTTGTGGCACTGTGTGTGTGTGTGTGTGTGTGCCGAGCTGTGGGTGTGGGTCAGGCACAGCTGGCACGCGATGTGACGGCTCGTCCTCTTGACCTGCCTTCGGGAGGAGCAGGAGGAAATCACACAGACACATCTGCAGAGCTGCCTCCTCAGAAAGAGCTGCTGAGGCAGTGACTTCGTGGAGCTGGCGTTTCTCTCACTGGCAAGAAGATGAAAATGACTGCAAAGGAAACTTTAGGGGCTGACAGTAATAGTTCTCTAAGTTTATGGAGTTTTCTCTCACCTTAAAATACATTAAAATATAGACATGGCAATATACATAAGCCATATTCTTAAAACAAACAAGAAGTCTCTTGAATTTGCATTTGTTTTGCTATTTCAAACCAAATCCTTGAGGAAAACCAACGCGAATACAAGTTCCTCAGTCTCCACACATTCCTGCGGTCACTCAGCAGACACCAGGCACTGCTCAAGACTCCCGGGGAGGGTGCCGAGTCCACCCGCCTCCTGTCTGCAGAGAGTTAGGGGAACGGGAACGTCTCGCCTTAGCACCCAGGCCGCTCGCGCGTTGCTGTGCTGTACACTCACCTGCAGGGCTTCACAGGGCCAGTCGCCCAATGACCCCTCCTGGCCTCCGGACGCAGGAACGTTTCAGGAGCACCAGCCACTGGCGCACTCTCTCTTACGCTGTTTGCCATCCACACAGAAAATTATAGTTTTTACATATGTGGGTTTGGAATCTGAACGAGCTGTTTTATTCTGGAAATACTTTATCACACCTTAAAAGCATGACGTGTTGTGTGGTGTGATTTCTCTCGGCCACGGTGCCAGGATGCACAGCAGGCCCAGGGAGGGGGAAGCTCTGAGTTTGTCGCTTGTGAAACTCAGAAGCTGCATTAGGAATGAGCGGCTGTGAAGCCAGGGTCTGTCTGGAAGTGATTACGCCTTGTGAACAAGGCACGGAAAACCACAGCACAAACACAGCATCCACACCCAGCAAAGGGACCAAAACGCCCTCATGCTTCGGACACCGCTTGCCTAAGGCTCCCAATGGGTAGAAAGCAGTTTTCACCCACGACCCGCTGCGTCAGTTAGGAAGCTTAAACTCAAAGTGACATTTATTACCTTACTAAATGATGACACATTTATGAGTAGGAAAGCTTCCCTCCAAAACTGAAGAATTATCTCTTATTGTGCAGAGTTCTCATAGTATTAAAACCATCCCAACTCTTTCAGCATGTCCCATCTGTCTATACAGGGCATGGGATTTAAAAACAAACCTGGCTCTGTAGACGCCATTCATTAGTTGGGAAAATGAGGCAAGAACACAGGCACGAGGTTCCTCATTTGGTCTGGACTCAGTTCCTTTGTTCCGTACTGCTGACGTGGTGAGAAGTTTTGCCATGTGAGGCTGTGGGGAGCGTGGGATCAGGCAGTGTCCTGTCTCCGTCACCTGACTCCTCCTCCCTGCTCTGCACAGCAAAGGGACCAGGCGGGGAGCACAGCCGCACTGAGGGCTGGGCTGGTCTTCTGCTTCCTGCAGATGACCACAGTCTTAGCTGCTTACGACAACACAGACTTATTAACTGCAGGTCATCCCATGAGGGTGGCTGTATAAGTCTTCTAAAGCATAAGCCCAGATGCATATTTAATTTTGAGGGGCACAAGGAACGAAGCTCTGATAAAGCTGCA
Organism: Miniopterus schreibersii; assembly: GCF_964146895.1. Classification (NCBI taxonomy): domain Eukaryota; kingdom Metazoa; phylum Chordata; class Mammalia; order Chiroptera; family Miniopteridae; genus Miniopterus; species Miniopterus schreibersii. The sequence continues at coordinate 83,716,154 of NC_138109.1, read as the reverse complement.
AGCCTCAGAAATGAGGTAGGAGAATTTTTCGTTTTCCTTGATTCTGCTCCCACCATCTCTTGCATTCAAGAACACAAATGCAAGAAGGGCTGAGGTGGTGGAAGGAGGCTGGTGATGGTCGCTCGGGGTGGGGGAGAAGGGAGGAGGCAGAGTTAGTTTTTAATGAGTTCAGAGTTTGTTTCGTAGGATGAGAAGAGTTTTGGAGATGGGTAGTGGGGAAGGTACCTAATGCCACTGAACTAACTATACCCTTAAAAATGGTAAACATGATCAATTTTATATTATGAATATTTTGCCACAATTAAAAAATAAATTTAAAAATAGCTAGGGGGAAAGTCTAACTCAAGCAATCAGTTCTAAGAGGGCCAGTGACCCTTCCCCATGCGCATGTTCTGTGTCAGCCTCCCGGGAGTGGGCCGGGACCCGTGGGATTTCACCCCTGTGGTTATGTTGCTTATAAGGCAAAGGTAAAGCAATTTCACAGATGTCATTAAGGTCCCTAATGAGTTGACTTTGAGTTCATTAAAAGGAAGGTCACTCTAAGTGAGCCTGACCTCACCAGGTGAACCTTTTCCAAGAGACTTCCAGAGAAAGGAGACTTGAAGCAGCAGCTCTCTCATCGCCTAGAAGGATCTCCACGTGTGCAGTGGCCACATGGCAGGGACCGGTGGGGGTGGGGGTGGGGGCTCTGGGAGCTCCAGGCTTTGCTCATATGGTTGTCACAAGGACCTGAGTTCTACCACCTGAGCTTGAACGGGGACCATGGGTTCAGCACAACAGCAGCCCAGGCCTGGGTTCCAGCCTGGCGAGACCCTGCGGGACCCTGTCACCTTGTGATAGGACTTCTGACCCACAGGAGCTGTAGTTAATAAGTCTGTGCTGTCATACGAGGCTAAGTTTGTGGTGATCTGCAGGAAGCAGAAGACAAATACAGCCCCCACCACGGCTGGGGGTTTCCGCCAGGCATCTGTGGGGGTGGCCTCCCCACACGTGGACTCTCACTGGCTCCCCAATGCCGTGGTTGCTTCTCTGCTCAGGGGAAGAGACCAAAAGCAGCCGCCCAGTAAGAGTGAAGTGTCGTGGAGGAGACACGGTGTGGGTGATGTTCTGCTTTGATTAAATAAATATAAAGCTGAGGGGACCCTGGGGGAGAGACCCAGGGGAAGCAGAGCTTGCTCTATAAAACATGTTAACTTGTCAAATGAGACAGAGGCATGCGTTTTAATAAACCTACTTTAATCCATTACATCACCTCTCCTAATGTGAATCCTCAAGGATAGATCTCTTCTCCTCCTGTGGCCAGCCATGCAATTTTGCTTTTACGTAGGACATAAGGCTGCGTGCCGAGGAGAGCTGGGTTGTGAGGAGTTGGCACTGGGAAACACTGAAATGGAAGGTGGGAATCAGTAACAAGGGAACATGGCTGATGCCCCTGACCACAAGCAAGCCACTGGTTTCTCCATGTCTGCACTTATAAAAGGATCATGCCGAACCAGAAGCTGAGGTCTCATCCAGACTGTGGGGGACGAGGCACACCCAGGGAGCTGCGGCCCACTCCTCAGAGACCAGAGGCTGCTCTAGCACTAAGGTCTTCCCAGGGACTGTGCCCCAGATCTGAACTGCAAAAGGCCAGCCTTCTCTGAGGTGCTCACAGTAGTTCATGACTAATCAGCACCCCCAGGACAGGAGCCAAGAGGTGATGCTAGACACACAGACCCTGTGATGCCATGTCCCTCGTGTCACCTGACAGTGTCTTGTACAGGACAGAGGCTGCACTCGTGAGCAAGTGAGTGACTGAGCATTACTGCTTTAATCAGGCGCCCTGACTTCTGCAGCCGGGTGTGAGCACTGAAATAAATGAAGGGTGGGGGGGTAGCTGGTCCAGGACTCGTGGGGTGAGCGCACAGGTGCTCCCCTCCTGCAGCTGTCTGCTTCCGCTCTGGCCCCTCACAGCCTGTCCCCCACACAGAAAACAGAGTGGTTCTTAGACCTGTGCCAGTCAAAGCCTGCCGCACCTGCTCAGCATCCCGCTGCCTTCCTGCTCACCAAGCGTAGCCCACGCACTCCACCCGGTTTGGTCAGAGAGGCCTTCCCTGACCAAACACTCTAAAGTGGCCGCCCACTTCCCAGGGACTCTCCAGCGTGTGTAGCTGAGGAGGATTTGCCAGTAAGGAAAGATGGGAAGCTAGAGGGAATCTTGAGGTATTGGGTTAAAATTAGAAATATCAATTTAAACTCGTGTGTGTGTGTGTGCATGCGCTTGTGTGTGGGGCGGGTATCTGTGTGGGGGGGGGTCTGTGAGGGGAGTATTTGTGTGTGTGGGTATGTGCGTGTGCGAGTATGTGTGTGCGAGTATGTGGGGGGGTATGTGTGTGGGGGGTATGTGGGGGGTATGTGTGGGGGGGGTCTGTGAGGGGAGCATTTGTGTGTGTGGGTATGTGCGTGTGCGAGTATGTGTGTGTGAGTATGTGGGGGGGGTATGGGGGGGGTATGTGTGTGTTTTGCTGAGACCGTTGTAGATTTGAACAGGGTAGATGGGATAGATTTGCTAAGTCTGGATTTCCTGGCTTGGAGAGTCGTGTGTTAGGCATATAAGAGAGAGTCCTTGTTTTAGGAAGTACATGGTGGAGTACTTAGTTTGATGGCATATGATGTCAGAAAGACTGTATCTATCTATCCATCTTTCAGAGAGAGAGAAAGTGATGAAACAATGCAGTAATTAAAATCAATACCAATTAATTACATAATTAATAGCAGTATTAAAAACTGGGAAGTCTTACTTCTCTGTACGTTGAAAACTACTGCAAAATAAACCTTCCGAAGTGGGTGGGGCCGTCCCTTCTTTATTCATCGTGCAGGGTGTCTGGGCACTCCAGATGAGATCATGGCACAGCTCTATCAAAGGATGTTTTAATGCAACAATATGTAATTATCTTGATAACATGTCTGCTTATTTGTTTATTACCCATCCTTCTAAATAAGAATGGAAGCTCCATGAGAGCAGGGACCTTGCCTTCTTATTTCCTGTGCCTGGAACAACATAAATATCTGCTGAGAAAATAAGCGACTCACAGAAATTAGGCCAATTTTACACTTTCATTATTATAGTCTAAGCTGTATATGTTAATAAAAAATGTTTTCTGGGCTACCTGTTCGGGACCCCTCTCGCTGCAGCAGATTTTGTCTCTCCTCTCCTTCAATAAACCTTTGCTTTCCCTTGAAAAAATGTTTTCTCTTAGAAACCTTTATAATAAAAGTCAATTTATTACTGAGATCATTACTGTTACATAACTAAGTCTATATTGATATATAATTAAGTAATTATCTGCGTGATAGAGTTGATCACTTCCTTAACAAAGGGGTAGAAGATAGCTGCCATTCACACAGGGCAGACAAGACCTGGGATTAGGTTGCATTTTCAATACAGACACATACTCCAGGCACTTCAGAGAACCTAGGGTGACAGGGGGCATTGCCCTGCTCAGAGCTAGGGCCTGGGTTTTGCATTTTCACACAGGCAGCCACTGTCTGTCTCAGAGTGAAGAGGTAGGCTACAAAGACTATCTTCTGGCAGGTAAAAACCTCTCCATATAATAGTTTGGGTGAATTCTCAAGGCTGGGGCAGCCTCAGCAATACCAGTGGAAGGAGGGAAGAAAGATGAAGGAAGATTTGTTCATATCAGAGCCAAATCAATGCGAATGATGTCCTAGTTTGTCGCTCCAACTGCTAAAACAAAACATTCCAAGGAGGGGGCCTTGCCGTGGCTTCCCTGGAGCATTGTGGGTGGATGAGAACCTGTTTTCATAAAGGAGCAACGTCAGCTCCTTAAGACCCAAGACACAATCTGAACACTAAGGGAGTGTGTCTGATACAGGCATGAATAGCATTAGACACCTCTTTTATTCTCGCTTCATAAAAATACACTCCACAGAAATAGTTCTTTCCTTTTTTTCTATTTCTCTTCAAGGTACCTGCATAAATTCTCACCATCCCTTATGTCCACATTCACCCCAGTATTCCACTATTGTTTTTCTCTAACTGGGGAAAATGCTTAATTCACCACTTTCCATTCCTGCCTCTCATTCCAAAAATTGTTGCTTTAATCCTGGAATATGGATTTAAAATAATCTCAGGGATTGGAAATCTCAGAGGGAAGGTGGGGGGGAAGATAAGAGATTAACCAAAGAACTTACATGCACATATGCATACCCTGTGGACACAGACAATAGTGTGGGGAAGGCTGGGGGTAGGGGCAGGGCCAGGGATCCCCTGTCCCTGGGGAAAGGGGACATCTGTAACACTTTCAACAGTAAAGGTAAATTTAAAATTAAATTTAAAAAGTAAAATAATTTCAGGGAGAAACTGAAAGAAGGTTTAGCAGCACAGGGAAATAAAGTCTGGAGAACATGTTCAAGCTCCAGTGTCTCAAGATTAAATATGATTATGGATTCAGGAAACTCCTGGAATAAAAACCTCTAGCAAGTCACCAAGTAACGTGACTCAAAACCTTTATGTATCTGACTCCACTTTATATTTCTCTGCTTATTTGCCCTTTTCTCTCTCACCTACTCTACCAATTTATGTCATCCTGTTGAATTTCATATATACCTCTAGTTCACCTTAAATTCTATTCATCTATGTAATATATCAGCAATTTGAGCAATCTTAGTTACATTTTATTTACTCCACAATCATCAATAGATGTACTGTAATATCAAAATCACTTTCATAAGCCACCTGTGGGCAATAATATTCTAGATCTTCTCGTAAGTCATACAAACCAGATGTTCAACAATGAGGAAATGGCTTAATAAATTGCGGTATATCAAGATCATGGGATATTATGCTGCCGTTAAAATTATAATTATGTAGTCTATTTTGAAACATAAAACAGTGTATTATTTTCTGTAAAAAATAATATGTACATTCTGATTATAGCTATGTTGAATATTTATGTTGGAGGAAGTTAAAGATGGTACACACAATGATGAGAATATATTGAGTATTACCAAAAATATTTCATCTTGATGATACATTGTCTTTAAGTAAATTTTAAAAAACATGATCTGTGAAATTTCTGAAAGAAAGTGTAACTCATGAGCTTTGCTGCTTATGCACTGAATGGCGCTGGAGAACACGGGAGAACTGCCTGAGAACACGGGAGTTTTCGCTCTCTCTGGCTATATTTTAAGTCTGTAAAGAGAACGGAGTGTATCTGTTTTTGCCCAGACTATCAGTGTGATGCTTATGAATGAAGTAGTAGAAGGAACAGAGGCAAAAGTCATTCATTCATTGAAGAAATATCTATAACACACTCATCAGACACCTGACGCAGAGGCATCCTTGACGGACCATCCCTGCCCTCAGAAAGCATACGTCCTAGCCAGGAGGACACAGGGATGTTTGTCATATTTGCATTGTAGCTCTACAGTTTTTTCATACGAAAAGACATTTAGGTTTTGAGAGCTTGATGGGCATTTGACATGCTTAACTGTCTCGCTTCCATGACTTCAATTCTCCCCTACTCTGTGCACACTTGGTGGGAAGGTCAATTCAGAAGCCTCTCTTCCAGGGTAGAGCTGAAGGGGTGGGATCATCCTTCTTCCTGTTGGGATGTGTCCTTAGAGGGTACGAGCCCTGAGCCTGGCCCTGAGTGCTCCCTGGGACTCCGACACGGGAGCGAAGGCTGGGAGAGAGGGCTGTGTCGATCTCTGAAGCAGAGGCAGCAGGCCCAGCTCCCTGCCTTTGCAGTGAGACTGTTGCTACACCTTAGGATTTTGGAGATCCCTCGTTTCTGTTGGCTCCTAAATTTCTTCTACTGCTCCTGTGAGCCATACTCATGTCCTCCACCATGCCCCAGAAACCCCTTTTCCATCCAATAAAGTCCTCTTTGCTTTATCTTTGCCAGAGTTGTTTTCTTTTACTTCTTTCTTCCTATTATATGTATTCTTATTGACTATACTGGACATGTAACATTAATTTCAGATGTGCAACATAATGACAGGACATCTGTATATGTAATGAAGCGATCACCACAAGTCTAGTTAACATCCATCACAACATGTTAACAATTTTTTTCTTGTGATAAAAACTTATAAGATATATCCTCTTAGCAATTTTCAAGTATGCAAAAGAGTATTATTATCTATAGTCACCATGCTGTACAGTACACATCCATGACTTATTTATTTTATAACTGGAAGTTTTTACATTTTAACCATCTTCACCCATTTCACTCACCTCCCCACCCTTTGCATCTGGCAACCACCAATCTCTTCTCTGTATGAGTTCAGGTGTTTTTTTGTTTGTTTTAAGATTCCACATATAAGTGAGATAATACAGTATTCGTTTTTCTCTGTCTGACTCATTTTACTTAACATGATGCTCTCAAGTTCCATCCAGGTTGTCACAAATGGCAAGATTTCATTCTTTTTCATGACTGAATAATATTCCATAATATATACATACCACATCTTCTTTATTCATTCATCGGTAGACACTTGGGTTGCTTCCATGTCTTGGCTATTGTAATTAATGCTGCAATGAACGTGGGGGTGCATATATCTTTTAAAAGTAGTGTTTTCATTTTTCTTCAGAAAATTCCCAGAAGTGATATTGCTGGATCATATGGTAGCTCTATTCTTAACTTTTTGAGGAACTGCCTGACTGTTTTCCATACTGGCTGCACCAGTTTACATTCCCACTAACATTCCCTCTTCTCCATTCTCACCAGTACTGTTCGTCTCTTGTCTTTTTCACAGTTGTTGTATGTTGTCTGCAGCTAAGAACTTTAAGAGATATGAAGAGAAGTGTGTGCTTTAGAGTGGTGGTTAGGGATAAAGTAGACTAGGGTCAGTCCTGCTTCAATCACTTAGAAATTTGAACAAGTTGTTAAAGCTACGAATGCCTCAGTTTCCTCACCTGTGATTGGAGAGAATAGTTCCTACTCCCTTAGTGAAGGCTGAAAGAGAAAATGCAAACAGTCGAGCAGAGTGTCTGCTTGTTCTGGGGTCTGCAAGGGTCTTACTCCTCTCTCTTTCTTCTCTGCCTTTTTTCCTCAAATAAATACTTGGTGATCTGCTCGCTGGTAGAACCTTAAAAGCAAACCAAAGAAATAGAATCTGTAGTTCTTTGCACCCTAGTTTCCAGTTTCCTCTCCCCTATTAAATTTTCAGAAGGATCACTGAGTGTTATTTACATTTCTAAAACCAGATAACTGGATTTAGTAATTCTAACATTAGTAGTTTGCTAATGGAATAATATATGTATTTTTTACCTTAATAAAAAATGGAATAATACTTTTTTCTTCCTGCCTCAGGTTTATTTGTACAAACAACACAGTAGGACACGGGCCCCATGCAGACAGCTCAAGGGTTGCATCAGTTCATTCATCCTCACATCAGCAGATGGAGACTTCTGCTCTGGCACCTTTGTGGGGGTCTGGGTGTCTTTGGTAGCCTGAGTCTGAACTAGAGCCTGAGCCACAGCAGAAGCCTGGGCCTTGGTTTGCACCTTGGCCTTGGACTTTGGCCAGCAGAGCCAGACCCTTAACTATGCTGGCACAAGCATGTTTCCCAAACCTGGGGTGAGCAGTGTAGGCAAGTTGAATGAGCTGTGACTGCTGCATTTTGGGACATAGGGCTTGACCCCTTGGGTTTTATGAGGGCCCCAATACCCTCGGCACCTATGCTACAGCCTTGCGTTGTTGGCTGCATCTTCTTCAGGCCCTTCCTCTTGTGCTTCTTGGCAGAGCACATGTTCCTCTGGAACTTGGAGTCCACCCCCTTAAGGGATTTGTATCTTTGTGGTTGGGGTTTCTTGATGCTATTTCTGTGCCATTTTCAGAACTGGTTTTGCATGGTGTGGTTCTTAGACTTGGCTACATCTGTATCTGAAGGATGAGAGTGGAGATCTGGGCTGGGGCTCTCTAGGCTAGTGCTGTCTCTGCCACCTTGATCAAAGCCTGTGGCTCCCAAAATGCTGGGGGCCAGAAGAGAAAGAGGAAAAATGGAACAGTCCTTTTTGTTGACAATATTAGAAACCAAAGCTGAAGAACAATTTCAGCCCATTGTAATCAAAAAAGGGAGATCATTTAGTGCATTGTCAAATGATAATAGATTTTAAAACACACAACAAAAACAAAACCTCCAACCTACCTTGCCAAAATCGCAATGCAAAAAAACTGACTCCACAGCTCAGTATCAGAGCAACAGGACCAGCAAGAGCAGAGACCTCAGATTTGCTGCTCTAGGGCAGTGATTTTCAACCTTTTTTCTCATGACATACATAAACTAATTACTAAAATTCTGCCATACACCAATAAATGTATTATATTTTTTGCAGATTTGACACAAAAGAAGGGTATAATTTTGATTCATTCACACTGGATGGCAATTATTCGGTTGGATGTTCTCAGTTTTTTATTTGCTAATTTAAAGGATAAGAGGTCAGTGTCCCTGACTAAATAGTCAGGTATTGCATGTTTAAAAATTCTTGCGGCAATAAAACAAAAGAGGTGAATTAACAACTGACCCAACAGAAATACAAAGAATTACAAGAAAATACTATGAGCAACTATATGCCACCAAGCTGGACAACCTGGATGAAATGGACAAAATCCTAGAAAAAATACAATCTTCCAAAACTCAATCAGGAAGAGCCATAAAACCTGAACAGGCCTATAACTACAGATGAAGTTGAAGCAGTAATCAAAAACCTCCCAGGAAACAAAAGGCCTGGCCTGGACATCTTTACAGAGGAGTTTTACCAAACATTCAAAGAGAACTAACACTTAACCTCTTCAAACTATTCCAAAAAATCCAAGAAGAAGGAACACTTCCAAGCTCTTTTAATGAGGCCAGCATTAGCCTAATTCCAAAACCAGATAAAGACACTACAAAAAAAGAGAATTACAGGCCAATATCCCTGATGAACATAGATGTTAAAATCCTCAACAAAACATTAGCAAATCAGATCTAGCAATATATTAAAAAGATCATACATCATGACCGAGTGGGATTTATTCCAGGGATGCAAGGCTGGTACAATATTCACAAATCAATAAATGTGATACATCACATAAACAAATTTAGGACAAAAATCACATGATCATATCAATAGACACAGAAAAATCATTGGACAAAATCCAGCACCCTTGAATTGGATTGCTGATAAAAACTCTCAGCAATGTGGGAATAGAGGGACCTCAACATAATAAAGGCCACCTATGACAGACCTACAGCCAACATCATACGCAATGGGGAAAAACAAAAAACACTTTCCCTAAGGACAGGAACAAGACAAGGGTGTCCACTTTCACCATTGTATTCAACACAACAGTAGAGTAGATGAAGCCAAGAATCAAAACAGCAATTTGTAATATAAGGAAGCAAATAACACAGGAAGCAAAAAGACAAGAAGAAAAAAGAAAAAAGAATTTTTAAAAAATGAGGATAGTATAAGGTTCCTCTGGGACAACTTCAGTTGTACCAACATTCACATCATGAGAAAGCTGGAAGAGAGAGAGCAAGAAATTGAAAACCTATTTAGAAAAGTAATGGCAGAAAACATCCCTAACCTGGTGAAGGAAATAGACACACACATCCCAGAAGCACAGAGAGTCCAAAACAAGAGGAACCTAAAAGGCCCACACCAAGACACATAATAATTAAAATGCAAAAGGTTAGAGACAAAGAGAAAATCTTAAAAGCAGCAAAAGAAAAACAGGTAGTTACCTACAAGGGAGCTCCCATAAGACTGTCAGCTGATTTCTCAACAGAAACGTTGAATGCTAGAAGGGATTGGAACAAAATATTCAAAGTGATGAAAAGCAAGGACCTACAACCAAGATTACTCTCTACCCAGCAAGGCTGTCATTTAGAATCAAAGGACAGATAAAGAGCTTCCCAGACAAGAAAAAGGTAAGGGAGTTCATCACACCAAACCAGTATTATATGAAATATTGAAGGGCCTTCTTTAAGAAGGAGGAGGAAGAGGGGGAGGAGAAAGAGGAGAAGGAAGGGGAGGAGGGGGAGAAAGGGAATAAGAAAAATGATAAAAAATATGAACAATAAAATGGCAATAAATATATATCTATCAACAATTGAATCTAAAAAAATAAATAAACAAGCAGAACAGAAACAGATAAGAGAACATTTTGATGGTTGCTAGATGGAAGAGGGGTTGGTGGGATGGGCGATAAAGGTGAAGGGATTAAGAAGTACAAATTGGTAGCAACAGAACAGTCATGGGATGAAAAGTACAGCATAGAGACTATGGTCAATAATATTTCAATAACTATGCATGGTGTCATATGGGTATGAGATTTATCAGGATGATCACTTAGTTGTATAATGTTCAATCACTGGGGTGTACACCTAAAACTAATATAATATTGTATGTCAACTGTAATTGAAAAATAAAAAATGGGGAGAGGAAGACAGGAGCACAGTGAGAAGCAGCAGAGCACCCCTGCTCCCAGCCACAGACTTGATTTGTTCCTAAAATACTATGTAGCCAGCTTGGAAAAGCCAGAGAAACATACCAGAGTGGACATAGTGCGAGTAGGGAGAACTGAAGAAACATCATAGAGTCCGGTAAGGGGGGGGGGGGTTCATAGGAAGGGGGAGTTCCCCCTGAAGCCTGTGCTGGGCTCCCAGCACTGAGTCTTGGAGGCTGCAAAGCTCCCTCCCCTCGGGAGTGCAGACTGGCATTCAAAAGCGGAGATCTCACACCCAGAGTGCAAGAGAGGGGAAGGAGTGCCCCACGCAGAGGGCAGAGGGACCCAGGGGAGTGGTGTGCCCGTGAGGAGGGGATGGCTGGCGCCTTCCTAGGAAACAAAGCTTCTAATGGTGGACAGGCACCTTCCTAGAGAAACAAAGCTTCTAGTGGCGGATGAAACCGGCATCAGCATAATCTGAAGCTGTTCACCATGTGCGCTGGCTCTGGGGCTTGCTGGAAGGTACAAGCCAAGGTGAGCCACCACCAACGTTCTTCCTGGGGCCACCCAGTCTGAGCTACAAGTTGATCTGCAGATGGCTGCTACCTATGCTGGGCTTAGAGGTGTCCAGGAAAGGCCAAGCTGTGGCAAGAATTTTTTTTAAATTTATTTTTATTGTTGAAATATTACATATGTCCCCCCTATTCCCCCAATGATCCCCTCCAACCAGCACCTACCACCCCCCCCCAGGCCTTCGCCACAATATTGTCTGTGTCCATGGATTATGCACATAGGCATATAAGTCATTTGATTAATCTCTCCCCCACCCCGACCTTCCCTCTGAGATCCCACAGTCTGTTCCATGCTTCTATGTCTCTGGATCTATTTTGTTTCTCAGTCTGTTTTGTTTGTTAGATTTCACAGATGAATGGGATAATGTAAAACTGAATCAGGAAGAATTAGAAAACATGAATAGGCCAATAACAACTGAGGAAATCAAAGAAGTAATAAAAAAAACTCCCAGCAAATAAAAGCCCTGGTCCAGACGGCTTCACAGGGGAGCTTTCTAATTCTTTAAGTTGTAAGGTTCGATAGTTTACTAAAAATGTTTATTGCTTTTTGAGGGAGGCTTGCAGTGCTGTGACCTTCCCTCTCAGGACTGCTTTCACAGTTTCCCATAGATTTGGGGTTGTTGTGTGTTCATTTTCATTTGTTTCCAGGAAGTTTTTGATTTCTTTCTTGATCTTATTGGTAACCCATTCATTGTTTAATAACATGCTATTTAGCCTCCATGTGTTTGAATGTTTTTGAGTGTTTTTACTGTAGTTGATTTCTAATTTCATGCCATTGTGATCCGAGATGCTTGATATGATTTCAATCTTCTTGAACTTGTAGAGACTTGTTTTGTGTCCTCACATGTGGTCTACCTTTGAGAATGACCTATGTGCACTTGAGAAAAATGCATATTCTGCAGCTTTGGGGTGAAATGTTCTGTAAATATCAGTTAAATCCACCTGATCTAGTGTGCCATTTAGTGTCACTGTTTCTGTGTTGACTTTTGTCTGGAAGATCTATCCAGTGAAGTCAGTGGGGTGTTAGTGTCCATGACTATGATTGTATTGTTGTTGATCTCTCCCTTAAAGTCCTTAAGGTTATCATTGAAAGGTCCTTATTTATTGCCATTTTAATTCTTTATGCCTATGTTTCTCTCTCTATTTCTTTTTATTATTACAGCAGTCCTTTTAACATTTCCTGCTGTGCTGGTTTGGTGGTAAAGAACTCCTTTAGCTTTTTTTTTTTTTTGTCTGGAGAGCTCTTTATTTCACCATCTCTTTTAAATGATAGCCTTGCTGGATAGAGTAGTCTTGGTTTCAGATCCCTGTTTTGCATTACCTTGAATACTTCATGCCATTCCCTCCTGGCCTGTAGAGTTTCTCATGAGAAGTCAGCTGACAACCTTATGGGAGCTCCTTTGTAGGTAACAGATTGATTTTCTCTTGCTGCCTTTAAGGTCCTCTCCTTATCTTGAATTTTTGGTATTTTAATTATGCGTCTGGCTGTGGACCTCTTTGGATTCTTCTTGCTTGGGACTCTCTGTGGCTCCTGAACTTGTGTGACCTTTTCCTTGACCAGGTTAGGGACGTTTTCTGCCATTATTTCTTCAAACAATTTCTCTAACCCTTGCTTACTTTCGATCTCCTCTGGCACTCCTAGAATGCAAATATTGGTATGTTTCATACTGTCCCACAGCTCCCTTAGACTGTCCTCCTGTGTTTTAATTGTTTTTTCTTTTTGAATCCCTGACTGAGTGATTTTTTTTCTACCCTGTCTTCTAATTCACTGATCCGATCTTCAGCTTCCTCCAATCTGCTGTTTATTCCTTCCAATGTATTCTTTATTTCTGCTATGTCATTTTTAATTTCATTCATAGTTTCCATATCTTTTTCATCCTTACAATCAGTATTCTGAACTCTATATCTGATAGATTGCTTATCTCCATTTCAATTAGTTCTTTTTCTGGAGACTTCTCTTGTTCTTCCATTTGGGGCTTGTTTTTTGGTGTCCCCATTTTGGCTGTCTATTTGTGTTTGTTTCTACATATTAGGTAGGCCTCCTAAGACTCTCAATCTTTTTAGAAATCTCTGATGCAGGCCAATGTCAGACGCTATTCGTGACTGGCCTTGAGTACCCTGTTTGGAGCTACTGACACCCCATGGCTTGAGGTCCCCTCTGTTGGGGCTGGGTGCATTTGGACTGGACCAAGATACACACCAAAGTCTGCTTTTCTAAGGCCTGGGTCCAGAGGCAGATCAGGCAAAGACTCAAAGCACTCTGAGGTCTGCCTCTGCCTGCAGGCTGATTAATCTGATTCTCTTAATGAGCCTCAGGTGGTAGAAAATCCACAGGGTAAGGCAAGAGGTTTTCCAGCAGGGTGGGGAAATTGCTTCCCCCTCAGGCAAAAGCTGCTTGGAAGGTAAATGTCTGCCTGAGAAAGATGTTCTCTGCAGTATGGGGGAATGACTCCACACAGGAATCCAGAGGGATGCCCTCTGAGCTCTATCTCCAGAGCCCAGAACCCTACATTCTCCTAACATAGCTCCAGTCCACTCTGCCCTCCCTCTGCTGGAGCCCAAGGTGAGTGGCTGCACAGGAAACTGTGTGATGGCTCTTTAAGAGGGGGGACTGAATTTCCGGCTGTCTCTCCCTGGCAGACAGAAACCCTGGTGCTTTTTACAGCCAGATGTTATGTGGGCACCTTTCTCAGCTCTGGTGTTCTTGGCTGGGAAGCCCAGCCTGGGGTTTAGGCCCCAGAGTCCTCAGTGGGAACCCCCCACAGCTGAGATCTCCCTCCAGACCTTCATCTGCTGCCTGTGGGAACCCCTCCAGCCCTCTTATGCCTCCGCACTTCCTACACATCTCTATGCGGTCTCCCCTTTCCCTCCTTGCTTATGAGGGTGATCTCCAGTTTTTCTCCAGTTGCAGTTGATTATTCAGGAGGTTTTTTCTATATTTTAGTTGTGATTCCAGTTTGGTCCTGGGAGAGTGTTAGTGTAGCTTCTGGTCAGTCCACCACCATCTTTAATTCCCAACACTATTTATTGAAGAGACTATCTTTACTCCATCGCATGATCTTGCCTCCTTTGTCAAATATTAATTGAGCATAATGGCTTCTGTCGATTTTCGGCTTCTCTGTTCAGTTTCACTGATCTATATGCCTGTTCTTGTGCCAGTACCAGGATGTTTTGATTACAGTGGTTTTATAGTATAACTTGATATCTGGTAATGTGATTCCTCCAACTTTATTCTTCTTTTTCTAGATTGCTGTAGCTATTCAGGCTCTTTTTCATTTCATATATTTTTTTAAAGTGTTTGTTCTAGATCTGTGAAATATGCCATTGGAATCATAATAGGGACTGCATTGAATCTAGATTTCTTTGGGTAGTATGGACATTTCAGTCGACCGCCATCTTTAATCTCTAATTTTTCTATATGTTTTCTATCCAATAATGAAAATACCATGAATGATTTAATTTCTCAAGATAATTTCATGTAATATGTAAACAATCATGCTGATTTTCATTTTTCACTCTTTAACCTGGACCCTAGGGAAATGTTCTTAAGGAAAGAAAAAGGATTTGTATATCTACTCCAAATGTACTTAGTATTCAAACATCAAAAATAATTACTAAACAAAGAAATCAACTGAACAAATCACCTCCAAACATAATGACCTTTGAAACATAAATGTGCCCTGGCTGGGTGGCTCAATTGTTCAGAGCAGTGTCCCATACACCAAAAAGTTGTGGGTTCAATGCTCCATCAGGCACATAGCTAGATTTTGGGTTCAATCCTGGTTGGTGCTAGTGCAGGAGGCAACAGATTGATGTTTCTCTCTCACATCGATGTTTCTCTTTCTCAAATCAATAAGAAAAATATAATCGTTATTTTTTATCTTTCATGATTTCCATGGATTTGGAATTTGGGGTGGTCTGTCTGGGCAGTTCTAGCTCCCATGAAGTTTGTCGCCAATTTTTGGCCAGGCCCACAGTCATCTATCTGGTGGATTGATCTACTCTCCAGGTGGCTCTTTCACAACAGTTGGAAAGTTGGCATCAGCTGTTGGCTGGGAGGCCTCAGTTTTTCTCCACTTGTTCCTCTCCACAGTGCTGTTGTCACACTCTGTGTGTCACATGACTTTGTGATTAGTTTCCCACAGAGCTAGAAATTCAAGAATCTAGGTCAATGGCCCTCTACTGGGCAGTTTCGCCCCCTTATGCTAGAGAAATTCATTAATTTTTGGAGCCATTTTCTATTTTTACAACTGAGCAGGAGATGGCACTAGCATCTAATGGGTGGGGGCCAAGGGTGTTATTAAACATCTTACAGTGCGGAGAACAACCCACAACCAAGAATTAGTTGGTCTACAGTGTTAGTACTGCTGCTGTTGGCAAACCCAGGTGACAGGTGGAAGCTGCAATGTCTTTTATGAGCAAACCTGTGAATTAAACATTGTCATTTTCACCATATTCTATTGGCCCTGCAGGGACAGCCCTGAATCCTTGTGGTAGGGGACTATATAAGGGTGTGAATACTAGGAGGAAAGGATTACTGGGGGCCATTTTGGAGGTTAGTTAACACAACACCTAAGTCTTAAAAGTGGTCATCTTTGTGTGGTAGGGACTATGAGTGGCTGTTTTCCCCATTCCTGCTTGTTTGAATATTAATGTACATTTATACCATAATATTACACATAACTTTTACATAATGCAAAATAAACATTGAAAACAATGTATTAAATCCAATTAATACTGTCTAATGCTTTGTGAGATATTATCCACTGAGATTGCTGGGTCATTGGCTCAAATAAATTACCACCTAACTAGAAACCACTGCTTTTTGGAAGCTAGTACCATTTGCTCTCTGACAACTAGAGCTTTCCGTGGTATGTATTTTGTCTCTAATTCCTATTTTCTATTTCAACACTTCAAGTAAGACCAAACTACCAAGCAGCACTGTTATAGAAACTTAGATGGCACCATCCATCCTCTTTTCTCAAATGGTTATTATTAAGATTGTCTTCCGAATCAAAGGACAAATTCCCTTCCTCCTCTGCAAAGCTGGTTGGTCATCCATTGGGGGTGCATTGGATCTTCAACCTTCTTACCTTTTCAGGGAACTAGCCTCATTAGTCATCTTCTGTTCTTTCATTATCTTCAACTTCTCCCTCACTATTGGCCTTTTCATCTCAGCATATAAATACTCTTAAATCTTTCCATTCTTTAAAACTAAAAAAAAAAAAAAGTACGTAACATCTTCCTTCTCACCCACATCCACCCCTAGCTGTTGTTCAAGTTCTTCTCTTCCTCTCCCAAATTCCCTTAAAGGGGCATCTGTGCTTACTGCCTGCATGCCTTCGCCTCCTGATCCCCTCTCCTCGCCAGGCTGCTAAGGGAAAGGCTTTCTGCTCAGTGTGTCTCAGAGACCAGGTGCCTCTCATCTGCATTACAATCACCTGGATGTTTAGAGAACTAAATCTTGGAGTGGGGACCTGGCAGGACTCTGCAGTTGTGAGGAGCCCCCATCGCTCTTGCTCATAGAGCCCCAGGCATGTCCCTCAGCCTTCACCTCATAGATGAGACACCCCTCCTTCCCACAAACTGTATCTTGGAGCCTCTTTCAAAGGCAGAGCTGAGTCTGACTTGTAACAGATTCTCATGACCTGAAATCATAACAATGAAAAAGGAAAAAGGAAATGCAAACACACATATTGTACAGAAAAAAACTTTAAAAGTTTGATCTCATTTACATTTTCTTTTTTTGCTAGTTCTTTCCAATTGAAATTGAGATTAGTCTTGGCTTTTTCAGACCTTCAGTATGAAAGTGGTAGTGGCGAAGATTTGAATCTCTACCGAATAACACAGATCAGAATGACCCAACTGATGTTTGTCACAGGCGGGTGTTGAGGGAGGGAAACGACTGCAAAGACAGAAGTAGGTTCAGAAGATCAAAGTGTTTATCCCCAACTCTGTCACTCCACATGCCACAGCCTCATGACAGTAGACAGTTGATACAGTTAGACTCACATTGTCTTGAAAACCATAACTTACTTAAAAAGACAAAACTAAACTAATGTGCCAAACCAAACCAACACCCTTATGTCCTGGTTAAATATTTGTGTTTCTTAAATCTGAAGGCTGTAGTCTGTGGCTGAGGTCCTGGCTCTCAGCCACAGTCTACAGTTGAGGAGGAGGAGACACTGGGTATGGAGAAGCCCCAGCAGCCCTGAGCCTGAGGTCGGCTGCAGCAGGAAACACAGGTTGCTGGGGTAGCTGTTCCCCAGGAAGGAATTCTTGCTAACCCTGTGTCCTTCTGGGCGTCCCCATGATTCCAGGCAGCAGAATGTTGGTGTCTGTGGACTCCTTTTCTACCTCAAACAGCCTTTTCCAAACCATCTGTTCTGCCCACAGGCACCAGCACTGACCCCACAGCCCGGTCCTCTGGAAAAGAAAGAGAACAGAGGAAAACTCCCGGTCCTAGAGCCCCAATCTGATGAGAACATCCTTTCTGGCCGAGGATATTGCTTTGCAATGACTTTCAAAGGCAGTCCGGGCCCTTGGTTCTCAGGCAGGTGTGGCAGGGAAAGTGGGTCCTAATCCTCCTTGTTAGAAAAGTCAGAACTATAGTCAATGTGCACAAGCAGGGGCTGATGGGTGGGAGGGAGCACTTTTATAATTTAAGGGAAAATTTCTTCCCAAAATTGAAATTATTCTCCCCACAGTAAAATCAGTTCAGTCCAGAACTTCCACTTCATAGTTATTAGGAAGGATTCAAGAGCCCTCTATCAGCAAGTCTGGGAAGACTGTGCCTCAGGGTGAGGCGCACTGTGCTACAAATGGTGTCAGTGTTCCTAGGGAGGGGCGTAGTCCACAATCACCGGATTTGCAAAGAGACTGGCTACTTTCTCTCCTTCCAAAATAATTAGTGTGTAGATTAGTAGACTGGGCAGATGTTAGATACTGCCCATTAGGAGAAGTAAGATGATACTATTGCAGTTTAACCCTGGGAAGAATTTTAAAAGTATAAAAGCCATATGCTTTTCTAGAGTAACAAAGAACCTCTGTCTTCAAATTCACAAGGCTGGGTGTGACATCTGAGAACATAGCCTCTGGCCATCCTTTCTGGAACATATTTGTTTCTTCCAGACAGAATCCCTTTTCTAGTGTTGGAATAGGCCCCTCTCTTCTGACTGTTCACACCTCTAGACGGAGATCACTGAGCAGTCACCCTGCCGGCATTGGTGTCCGGAGGTGAGGCCATCCAGGCTCTTTGAAGGTGGCATTCTTGGGACTAGTCAGAGGGGTCAGGGCAATTGCAGCAGGACCATGGGACTTAAGTACAAACTTAAGGACAGGTCTGGGACTAATAGAGCCCTGGGACAGCATTTTGGGTGCCTGAAAAAAGTGACTTCCTAAAACACCATGCTGCCAATAGTTCTGAAAGGGGAGAACTGTCTGAAAGGGCTGGAGTCTTTCCTCGGCCACCACCTGCTGTCACTCTGCTTTCTATCTGGACAGTTAACACTCACCGAGCTCTGTTCTCTGACTTTACATGTTGGCATCTCTACTTGGTGGTCCAGGAGGTGAATGCTTTGCAGAGGGTATTTTCACTTCTCTGCCTCACTTACAGAGTCTCACAGAGGAGATACAATGAGTCTTGGCTACTGATTAACTATGGCACACCTTACTCTTATTATCTAAAAATGATACTATAAAATAATAATATTTAGACTAAAGTATGTCAACACTCATTATTCTAGATACTGTGTTAGGGTTTGGGGGAAGGAGGGGAAGCTTGGCACAGGTGACCCCACTCCTGTTCCTCAGTGTTGACTACAGTTGTCTGGGGAGCATGTGGGCATGTTTACACAGAGGCAGGGAGCTTTCTAACAAGAAAGGGATTGAAATTCTGACCCTGTCGTCTTTACAAAATGTTTATTTTGAATTTTTATTTTTTAAAATGCAATCAAGTATAGTTGTCAAAGTCTTGGCAGTTCACTGGAACCGAAATAAAGTTTGCAGTCTTACTGATTGGGGTGATTCTGTTTCTCTTTTTCACAGAGCAGTGTCTTCTCCCTCAAGCAGGATGAACTGTAGAGAGGTGACCAGATGGATGGGAAAGTCTCCTGAACATAAGTGTTCTGGCTCCATTTTGTTCTATTAATTACTCTTCAGTTTGTCTGTTTAAAAATACAGCCATCCCTTGAGGGATTTGTTCCAGGGCCCTCGCGTATACAAAAATCTGAGGATGCTCAAGTCTCACATAAAATGGTGCAGGATTTGCACATAACCTACCCACATCCTCCTGTTCACTTTACATCGTCTCTAGATTACTTATAATGCATAATACAATGTAAAAGCTATGTAAACAGCTGCTATGCTGTGTTGTTTGTGGAATAATAACAAGAAAGGTCTGTAAATGTTCAGTACAGACACAACCATGTAAGCCTAACTACATAGTACACATCAGCAACAACATTTTTTTCCTATTTTCCATCCTTGGTTGGTTGAATCCACAGATGTGGAACCCATAGATATAGAAGGCCAACTGAAATCAAACTCTGACAATATGTCCTAAAGTCCCCAATATCCTCCCCTGAAAATCAGGCTCTTGTCACTTAGGACATTTCTGAAGTTTTTTTAAAAATTCACTTTAAATTTAATGTTTTCTATTTTAATATGAAATATATTTGCATGGTTCAAAATTCAAAAGGTACAACTGGATATTCTATGAAAAGTGCTTTTCCCACTCTGGTCTCCTAGTCATCCTGTACCCTCCCCAGAGCCAAACAATGGTTTCTAGAACCTACTGTACCCTTTCAAAAGCAATTTAAGTGCAACATATACTAGCAAACACATACATTATCCTCCCTCTGTCCTCTCTTACACAAACAGTGACAGATAATACATACTGTGTTTCACCTTGGGTTGGTGTTTTCCCTTTTAAAGCATTTCTTAGAGCACAGCAGCAATGTGAGGAGCTTGAGAAAAGCTCTCCACCAAAGACACATCTATTAAACTGGTCAAAATTAGCAAAGACAATCTTTGGACTTCTCAGGTAATTGATCAAATTGCTTACAACAAATTAAGCACCATATATTCAGCAAAATCTACAGAGACATTATAAGAACAGTGGGAGCCTCCAGAACTTAGGCTTGGGCTCCACCTGTCCCCCACAGCTCTGTGCTGTAGAAAACCTTCTCCAGCAGATTTGGTAGCTGAGTGGCAGCTCCCATCCCCCTTGGCTTCTTGGGTAGAGGAGCTATTCCTAGTGGATTCAACAGCCAGTAGATAACAGCAGATCCCACTCCCCACAGCACCATGCTAAGTCCTGTACTGACTGGGTGGTGGCAGCTCATGTTTCTTACCCCCAACATAGAAAGAATGTAGGTGGGATTGATGAGAAGTGTAAACCTCCCATTTTCTCATAGCGCTGGTTTGTGGCAGAACAGATCAGGTGCGCTGGACAACTGAGAGGCAAGTCCCATCTCCTCCAGCTTCCTGAGATAGAAGAGCTATTCCAGGTGGATTTGACAGCCAGGGACATTGGCAAATCCCATCTTCCAACCCAGCCCCTAACCCCCAAACCTCTTCTCTGTGCTATGGAAAATCTATATTGGTCATTGGTGAAGCTAGTCAGTGGCACCAGTTCTCCACCACCACCACCACCACACAGCTTTTGCTCAGTAAGGAGGACCCAGGTTGTACAGCTGGTGAAGTGAGTTCCCCATCCCCTTGCCTCTATGACTTCTGATCCAAAGCATAGAAATTCTTCCCTGGAAAGGGTTGGCATGAGCATCAAGAATAGTAATATGCAGATTCTTGGAGAGAGGGAAGATGGCGGCCCCGTGAGAAGCAGCAGCGCCCCTGCTCCAGCCACGGACTTGATTTCCTCCTAAAATCCTACGTAACCAGCTTGGAAAAAAACAGAGAAACATACTTGAGTGGACGAAGTGTGAGGGGGGAACACTGAGGAACCATCACGGAGTCCTGTAAGAGAGGGGGCCCTTGGAAGGGGGAGTCGCCCTGAAGCCTGTGCTGGGCTCCGAGCCTGAAGGCTTGGAGGCTGCAAAGCCCCACGGACGGCATCCAAAAGCGGGGATCCCACACCCGGAGCAGAGAGGGGAAGGTGCGCCCTGCGCACAGGGCAGAGGGACCCAGGGGAGTGGTGAGTCCGGGAGGAGACAGCGCCTTCCCAGGAAACAAAGCCTCTGGGGGCGGCTGTGACCCATGTCTGGTGCTCGGGGTGCTGACCATAGGGAAGGCTGTCCCAGGGCCTGTGGCACCCAAGTGGTGAGGGACCAGAGGACTGCACTGAGCACCCGCACACAGGGACCCTCTGCCTCCCTGTGGGGCACTGTGCTGAGCCCCAGAAAGCGCTGAATCTGGGTGGCAAGGGGGAAGGGAGGAGCCCTCCTGCCCTGAGCTCCCGGTGCCGAGAGGCTGGGATCTGTGACTGGCCCAGAGGGGCCCCATGGTGGCGAGTGAAGCCGCTCCAGCTGTGCTCAGACCAGCGGTGTGGAGAGCTGCGTGGAGCTGACTTTGGGTCCCCTCCCGCTGGCTGCCTTGGAGCAAGGGTGGCGGGACCTTGCAGGGCAGATTCTCTGCCTGTGTGTTGCTTTGTGCTTTTGCAAGTTTGATTGTGGAACTGGCTCCCACCTTCCTGGCCTGCACTGCACACAGACCAGCGGAGGCTGCCATTGGGGTCTGCACAGTGGACGGTCTGAGGGGCCGGACTGGTGCTACCAGCCAACCAGAGCTGAGCAGGGAGGGGCAGAGCCAGCGGGCCTCTCCTGCAGCCGGGAGCACCGCCCCCAACAGGAAAGGGGTGGGTCCCGCTCAGTGAAGCCCCAGACACACCCACAGGGCACAGTCCTGAGGGGGAAGGGAGAGCAGCTCGTAGGAGGACTCTGCAAGAATAAGACTCTTGGGGACTGTTGTTTAGGACCTGGAGGAAATGCTGAAAACCCCTGCTGGGGGCTGGGCAGGCAATGGGCCCACCAGAATGTGTTCTGAATCGAACCCACTGGGCCCTGGCTGCTGAAACGGCCCAGACAGAAGAGGCAACAGGCTGAAATCAATCTGAAGCTGTAGCAGGCCAGAGCCTGGGGGACTAGAATCAGAGGACAGGGTAAGAACTGAGGAGCTGGCGGTGGAGCAGAGACTAACTCCTGCAGAGTGAGCGCCTGACAGCGACACCTCTAACAGGAGTGATACCCTGGACTACACTAGCCACCCTGTACCCTAAAGACTCTACAGAAGACTCTGGAGCAAGACCAAGCAACGACAAGGTTGCAAAGTAGCTGACAAGAGGAGGTGGCCCACAGAAAGCCTCAGATCAACCATCTACCTAAGGACACTAGAGCCAAACCAAGACGGCTCCTCACATTGGGTGATACACAAGTACCTCCCAGGAGAACTGAAATCACAAAAAACAGTGACCCTCAGACAACACAAGTTGCCCAGAAGAAATGCACCTGATTGACTACCTTTTTCTCTGCTGTTTTTTTGTTTGGTTTTGTTTTGTTTTTTGGTTTTTTTTGGTTTTGGGGTTTTTGTTTATTTGTTTTTTGTTTGTGGGTTTGTTTATTTTTTCTCTTTTTTCCTTAGGAAGAAGAGAAAGGGGAGAAAAATTTTTTTCTTCTTTTTTAAATTTTATAAAAATATTCTTTTTTTCTTTTTTAATTTTTTTAAAACATTTTTTTAACTAATTTTTTTTTTAATAAATAATTTTGTCTTGCTTAGCTTGTTTTTTGTTTTGTTTTTGTTATTTGCTTTGTTTTGTTTTATCCTTGCTTCTACTATCAAGACTTTCTTGATATCCCTGCTTAACAACTGGGATTTTATCATTATAACCAAGTTTACTGCTTTCCTCTAAAGTTTACCCCAAATCTCTTACCAGACTCCCTGCCTGCTTGGGCTTTATCTCTCTCTCCTCTCAATCATTGGCATAACTTTTTTCTTCTTTTTCTTCTTTCTTTTTCTACTTTTCTTTCATTCTTTCATTTTGCCCCCTTCAGTTTTCCTGTCCGATTGTTAGTTTCTCTTATTCTCTTTATTGTATTTTTGTTTTCTCATTTTCAACTATTATCCTATTCCTATTCTCTCCCTTAATTTTGTGCTGGCCCTTCTTTCAGAATCTTTTCTCTGCTTCTGTTATCTCCCAGTAGCTTCTCTATTTTTTATATTTTAGTTTATTATTATTTTCTAAATTTTCACCAGTATTAACAACAACATACACCTCTGGGCTCCACTGGACCCACAAGACAAAATCCCACGCCACAAGACTGGGACACAGTAAATATATCTAATATATAGATATAAGCACTAAGACCTACCAAAATGGGGAGACAAAGAAACAACCCCCAAATTAAAGAAAAGGAAACTCGCCAGAAAAAGACGTTGATGAGATGGAGTTGAGCAAGTTATCAGAAACGGAGTTCAGAGTATTGATGATGAAGATGTTCAAGGAACTTAAGAAGACTATAGATGATAAGATCAAGAACCTTAGTGAAAACATGAAAAAAGAGATACATACCATAAATACAACTCAGAGAGAGATAAAGAATGCTGTATCTGATATCAAGAATGCACTGGAAAGAATTAAAAGCAGGCTCAATGAAGCAGAGGATAAAATAAGTGACTTAGAAGACAAGGTAGAACAAATCACACAATCAGAGCAGCAAAAAGAAAAAAACATTTAAAAAGCATGAGGACAGTCTAAGTGAACTTTGGGACAACATGAAGCGAAACAACATTTGCATTATAGGAGTGCCAGAGGGGGAGGAAAGAGAGCAAGGGATAGAGAACTTGGTGGAAGAAATAATTATAGAAAACTTCCCTAGGCTGGCGAAGGAGAAAGCCACACAAGTTCAGGAAGCACAGAGGGTTCCAAACAAGAGGGACTCAAAGAGACCCACTGCGAGACTCATCATAATTAAAATGGCAAATGTCAAGGACAAAGAGAAAATATTAAGGGCTGCAAGAGAGAGACAAGCAGTGACCTACAAGGGAACCCCCATAAGGTTGACAGTGGATTTCTCAACAGAGACTCTTTAGGCCAGAAGGGAGTGGCATGAAGTTCTGCAAGTAATGAAGAGCAAGAACATGCAACCAAGATTGCTTTATCCAGCAAGGCTATCATTTTAATTTGAAGGTGGAATAAAGAGCTTCCCAGACAAAAAAAAAAAAAAAAGGCTAAAAGAGTTGAGTACCACCAAACCAGCATTGCAAGAAATGCTAAAAGGACTGCTTTAAGAAAAAAGAAGGAATAGTGAGAGAAAGGTACATCAGCATAAAGGGGGAAAATGGCATTAAATAAGTTGATATCAATAGTAACTTTAAATATAAATGGAATAAATGAGCCAATCAAAAGACAAAGGGTAGCTGAATGGATAAGAAAACAGGACCCAAATATATGCAGTCTACAAGAGACCCACTTGAGAGCAAAAGACTCACACAGGCTAAAAGTGAAGGGGTGGAGTAAAATATTCCATGCAAATGGAAAGGAAAAGAAAGCTGGAGTAGCAATTCTTATTTCTGACAAAACAGACTTCAAAATAAAGACCATAACAAGAGACAAAGATGGTCACTACATATTACTAAAGGGATCAATCCAACAGGAGGAAATAACCCTTATGAACATTTATGCACCCAATACAGGAGCACCTAAATATATAAAAAATCTCTTGGGGGACTTAAAAGGGGAGGCTGACAGCAACACAATCACAGTGGGGGACTTTAACACCCCTCTGTCAGCATTGGACAGATCATCAAGACAAAAAATCAACAGGGAAACGCAGACCTTAAATGAATCACTAGACCTAATGGATTTAATTGACATTTATAGAACATTTCACCCCAAAGCAACAGAATACACATTCTTCTCAAGTGCACAGGGAACATTCTCGAAAATAGACCACATGTTAGGGCACAAGGCAAGTCTCTACAAATATAAGAAGATTGAAATCATATCAAGCATCTTCTCGGATCACAATGCCATGAAACTGGAAATCAACCACTATAAAAAAACTCAAAAATATTCAAACACATGGAGGCTAAATAGCATGTTATTAAACAACGAATGGGTTACCAAGGAGATCAAGGAAGAAATCAAACACTTCATGGAAAGTAACGAAAATGAACAGACAACAACTCAAAACCTATGGGACACGGCAAAAGCAGTCTTGAGAGGAAAATTCATAGCATTACAGGCCTATCTCAAGAAACAAGAAAAAGATCTAATGAACCACCTAACACAACAACTAAAAGAACTAGAACGAGAACAGCAAGAAAAGCCCCGAGGAAGTAGAAGGAAGGAAATAATAAAAATCAGAGCAGAGATTAATGACATAGAGACTAAAGAAACAATACAAAAAAATCAATGAAACCAAGAGCTGGTTCTTTGAAAAGGTAAATAAGATTGATGCATCTTTAGCCAGACTCACTAAGAAACAAAGAGAGAGGACCCAAATAAATAAAATCAGAAATAAAAGAGGCGATATAACAACTGATCCAACAGAAATACAAAGGACTGTAAGAAAATATTATGAGCAACTGTATGCCAACAAATTGGACAACATAGGGGAAATGGACAAATTCCTAGAAGCATACAACCTTCCAAAGCTGAATCAAGAAGAGGCAGAAAACCTGAATAGGCTGATAACAACTAATGAAATTGAAGCAGTAATCGAAAAACTCCCAGCAAACAAAAGTCCTGGACCAGATGGATTTACAGGTGAGTTTTACCAAACATTCAAAGAAGAATTAACACCTATTCTATTCAAACTATTCCAGAAAATTCAAGAGGAGGGAAAACAACTAAATTCTTTTTATGAGGCCAGCATCACCCTAATCCCAAAACCAGATAAAGATACTACAAAGAAAGAAAATTACAGGCCAATATCCCTGATGAACATAGATGCTAAAATCCTCACTAAAATACTAGCAAACCGGATCCAGCAGTACATTAAAAAGATCATACATCATGACCAAGTGGGATTTATTCCGGGGATGCAAGGCTGGTACAACATCCGCAAATCAATAAATGTGATACATCACATAAACAAAATGAAGGACAAAAATCATATGATCATATCAATAGACACAGAAAAAGCATTCGACAAAATCCAGCATCCATTTCTGATAAAAACTCTCAGCAAAGTGGGAATAGAGGGATCATATCTCAACATAATAAAGGCCATATACGACAGACCTACAGCCAACATCATACTCAATGGGCAAAAACTAAAACCATTTCCATTAAAAACCAGAACGAGACAGGGATGTCCACTTTCACCACTCTTATTCAACATAGTACTGGAAGTCCTCGCCATAGCCATCAGGCAGGAGGAAAACATAAAAGGTATCCAAATTGGAAAGGAGGAAGTAAAACTGTCATTATTTGCAGATGACATGATACTGTACATAGAAAACCCTAAAGACTCCATCAAAGTACTACTAGATTTGATAAACGAATTTGGCAAGGTAGCTGGATACAAAATCAACATCCGGAAATCAATGGCATTCTTATACACCAACAATGAACTTTCAGAGAGAGAAACTAAAAAAGCAATACCATTTACCATTGCAACTAAAAAAATAAGATACCTAGGAATAAACTTAACCAAGGATGTAAAAGACCTGTACTCAGAAAACTACGTGACACTGAAAAAAGAAATAGAGGAAGATTTAAACAGGTGGAAGAAGATACCATGCTCATGGATTGGGAGAATTAATATCATTAAAATGTCTATACTACCCAAAGCAATTTATAAATTTAATGCAATTCCTATGAAAATACCAACAGCATATTTCACAGACCTAGAACAAACATTTCAAAAATTTATATGGAACCAAAAAAGACCCCGAATAGCTGCAACCATCTTGAGAAAAAAGAACAGAGTGGGAGGGATCACATTACCAGACTTCAAACTATATTACAAAGCCACTGTAATCAAAACGGTCTGGTATTGGTACAACAACAGGCTTATAGATTAATGGAACAGAACAGAGACCCCAGAAATAGACCCACGCCACTATGGTCAGTTAATATTTGACAAAGGAGGCAAGAGTATCCAATGGAGTAAAGACAGTCTCTTCAATAAGTGGTGCTGGGAAAGTTGGACAGATACATGCAAAAGAATGAAACTAGACCACCAACTTTCACCATACACAAAAATAAACTCAAAATGGATAAAAGACTTAAATGTAAGTCACGAAACCATAAAAATCCTGGAAGAAAAAATAGGCAGTAAAATCACAGACATCCCACGTAGTGGACTTTTCACTGATGCATCTCCTAGGGCAAGAGAAACACAGGAAAAAATAAACATATGGGACTACATCAAACTAAAAAGCTTCTGCACAGCAAAAGAAAACAGCCTCAAAAATACAAAGGAACCCCACGGTCTGGGAAAACATATTTGCCAAGGATGAATCTGATAAGGGGCTAATTTCCAAAGTGTACAAAGAACTCATAGCACTCAGCAAGAGAAAGACAAACAGCCCAATTAAGAAATGGGCAAAGGACTTAAATAGACACTTCTCCAAAGAGGACATACGGATGGCCAAGAGACACATGAGAAAACGCTCGACGTCGCTAATCATCAGAGAGATGCAAATTAAAACCACAATGAGGTATCACTTCACACCTGCCAGAATGGCTGCCATCAATAAATCAACAAACAACATGTGCTGGCGAGGGTGTGGAGAAAGGGGAACCTAGTACACTGCTGGTGGGAATGCAGACTGGTGCAACCACTATGGAAAACAGTATGGAAGTTCCTCAAAAAATTAAAAATGGAGCTGCCATTCAACCCAGTGATTCCATTCCTAGGAATGTATCCTAAGAATCCTGAAACATTCATCAGAAAGGATCTATGTACCCCGATGTTCATAGCAGCACAGTTTACAATAGCTAAGATCTGGAAACAGCCCAAGTGCCCATCAGTAGATGAGTGGATAAAAAAGCTGTGGGACATTTACACCATGGAATACTACACAGCTGTAAAGAAGAAGAATCTCGTACCCTTTGGGACAGTATGGATGGACCTGGAGAATATTATGCTAGGTGAAATAAGCCAGGCAGCGAAAGACAAATATCACATGATCTCACTTATATGTGGAATCTAAAGAACTTAATAAACTGATGAACAGAATAGATTCAATGACATGGAAGCATAGATGAGACTGATGAATGTCAGAGGGATGGAGGAGGGCGGGTGGGTGGAGGGGGAGAGAGTAACCAAAGAATTTATGTGCATATATACACAACCCAAGGACATGGACAATGGTGGGGAGAGGGACTGGGGAGGGGGAAGGAACGGGGTGGAACGGGTCATTGGGGAGAAAAAGGGACATCTAATATTTTAAACAATAATAAAACTTAAAAAAAAAAAAAGAATAGCAATATGATGCCCATGCTAAGGGGTTTTACTTTCATTGGATCAAACTGTGGAGATATTTATGCCCCAGGTCATTCTTTAAAATGATGGAGTAATCATCTAGAAGTTAGTGGAGGCTAACAACTGGGTATGATATTGATAGAGGCAGACCAGTCAGAAACTTAATGAGGAGATCAAGGAAAAAGACAAAGAGAACTTGGCTAAACCCACAGTCATTCCTGGTGGTAAGGAACTTTGTGTGCGTGCTCAAGGCTGAGCCATCCAAAGAGTGAATGAAGAAGGAATTTCTGAGCTACTAGTCCCTGGATGAGTGTGGGGTGAATTTATAAACTCCCTAAACAGTGAAAGCAGTCTCCAACTTACACACAAATCCAAAAGTAAAAGGTGAAAACCTTACTGGTTCAGGGGCCTTATACACAACATCTGACTAGTTGGAGGCTGACTGAGAACCTAGGAGTGACTCAGGAGTGACCTGCAGGAAACCAGGCTTAATATAAAATTGAGAGAGAAAGTTTGAACAGAGACATCAGAGGCTGCTCAACACAAGGAAAAAAGATTTCGCTGAACTAGTCAAGCCAAGTCACTAACCAAATAAACAAACAACAACAACAATCCCCAGGAGAAGAAAAGTTAGTATCCACAGTTGTCACAATATGTTGTCTGAAATATCCAGTTCTCCACAAACATTATGAGACATGCTAACAAACAAATAAACAGGAATGTGTTTTCCATACACAGCAAAAAGAGCAGGCAATAAAAACTGCATGTAAGGGGCCCAGAGGTTGGACATTACAGACAAAAAGTTTAAAGCTGCTATTATAAATATGCCAAAAAAACTGAAAGACACTATGTTTAAAGAATTAAAGTAAGGTATGATGACAATGTCTCATCAAGTAGAAAAAACAAATAAGAAGATAGAAATTACAAAATAGAACCAAATAGAAATATAGAGTTGAAAAGTATAATAACTAAAATAAAACATTCACAAGAGGGATTCAACAATAGATTTAGGATAGAAGAAAGAATAAGCAAACTGGAAGATACATAAATAAATAAAGATTATGCCATGGGAAGAACAAAGAGAAAAAAATCAAAAAGAAATACATTGAGTCTCAGAGAAACATGGGACACAATTAAACACATCAATATATGCATAATGGGTGTACCAGAAGAAAAGAAACAACAGCAAAAAATTTCAGAGATAATGCTGAAAACTTCTCAAATTCCTTGAAAAAAATTAATCTACACATCCAAGCAGCTCAATTAATGCTAGTAAGATTAAATATTAAAAGTAAAGAGCAACACCCAGATGCATCATAGTTAAGATGCTGAAGGCTAAAAAGAGACAGTCTTGAAAATCATGAGTAAAATGATACATCATGTGCAAGGGGACCCTAATGAGATGAATTGACTTACTTCTCAATAAATTGACTTCAAAAGCATTGGGGACTATATTTAATATGATGAGAAAAACAAAACCTATGAATCAGGAAGCATATGTTTAGCAAAACTATCTTTTAAAAATGAAGGTGGAAAAAACAAGATGGCAGAGTAGGTAACAGCTGCACCCGCCGCCTCCCACAACCACATCAAAATTACAACTAAAATACAGAACCACCATCACTCAGAACCTCCTGAAATCTGGCTGAACAGAAGCCCTACAACCAGGGAACTGAAGGAGCACCCAGACCAGTAGGAGGGGCGAGACATGGGCGGATCAGGACTGAATTGGAGACTCGCCACAGGCCCACACCCGGTGCCGCGGTTTAAACCCGGGAGGGCATCTCAGTGGTGGAGGTTTCCCGGAGGAGAGAGGGGTCCCAGCCTCACAGCAGGCCCCCAGCCCAGGGCTCCAGGGCCAGGAAGAGAAATCCCCACAACTTCGGGCTGTGAAACCAGCAGGGACTGTGGCTGAGGGTCGCGGAGGCTGCGGGAGTCCCAGGCTTTCCTCTTAAAGGGCCTGCACATGGACTCACTCAGACGTGCTCCCTCTGAGCCCTAGCTTGAAAGGAACCTGGGACACTCGGGGAGGAACTAACCTGACTGAAATTGGGGTGAGAGGTGGAGGAGCAGCTTTCTCCCAGGCAGAAGAGCTGGCAGAAGCCATTGCTCCTTTGGTGAGTCCTCCCAGCACACAGCTGGCAGGCAGGAGCTATATCTGAATTGCCAACACCTGACTCACACCTTTGGCTGTGCCCCGTGATCCCCAGAGGCCCCGCCCCTCCCCACCTACAAGATCACCCAAGCCATTTCCAGTGGCTTTTCTACGCAAGTGGCCTCTCTAGGCTCATGCTTAGGACTTTCCTAAAATCTCTCAAACAAGCACCAGCGGGCCCCATACAGCTTGATAAGTGGCCCCAGGCCTGGCACTAGTGGTAGCCTGCATTGGCTCATAGCTTGGCCTCTCCTGGACAACACCAAGCCCAGCACAAGTAGCAGCCAACTAGGGTTTGCTGTGTAGCTCATGCTAGGTGGCCCTGGGCAAGGCACTGGCACAAGCGGACTTTGCACCTCCCTGGAGCCCCCAGAGACAGTGCACCTGGTGGTCAGACTCGACCACGCTGGATTACCACCGTACCACATCCACAAGTGACACTCAAGGGGCGCACTTGGTGAACACCAAAGCTCCACTGAAGTAAATCCTGCTCCATAGGGGTGTCTCCAGCACAACAGCTCTTTGGCTGTAGTTGCAGCTGGTCCTCACAGCTGATTGGCCTGGGGGTCAGTTCCTCCCAGTGACGCCAACAGCAACCCAGGCTCAAGTACAACAGGACAGTGCACACAACCCACACAGGGGAGCACTCAGAAGGCCCAGCTCAGGTGACTGGAGAGGCTGAGCCACTGGACCCTACAGGACACCTACTACACAAAGCCACTCTACAAATTCCAGGAGACATAGCAGCTCTACCTAATACATAAAAACAAACACCTGGAAGCAGCCAAAATATGAAGGCAAAAAAATATGTCACAAAGGAAAGTACAGAAAAAATCTCTAGAAGAGGAACTAAATGAAATAGCTCCAAGCAAGCTAAAAGATAGAGTTCAGAATTTTGTTTATAAGGATGTTTAAGCAGACTATTAAGGAAATAACTGAGAAAATCAACAACATAATAAAGTACCAATTTGAAATGAAAGCTACAGGAACGGAAATGATGAATAATTTACATGGAATCAACAGTAGAGTAGAGGACGCTGAGAATCAAATGAGCAATTTGGAACATGAAGAAACAAAAAACACCCAACCAGAAGAGCAAAAAGAAAAAAAGAATCCAGAAATATGAAAATAGTATAAGGAGCCTCTGGGACAACTTCCAGAGGCCCAACATTCATGTTATTGGGGTGCCAGAAGGGGAAGAAAGAAAGAAATTGATAACCTACCTGGGGAAATAAATCGACTTACAAGTCCAAGAAGCACTGAGGCTCCCAAACAAGAGGAACCCAAAGAGGCCAACAGCAAGACACATCATAATTAAAATGCCAAAGGTTAAAGACAAAGAGAGAATCTTGAAAGCAGCAAGAGAAAAGCAGTTAGTTACCTACAAGGGAGCACCCATACGACTGTCAGCTGATTTCTGAACAGAAACTTTACAGGACAGAGGGGAGTGGCAAGAAATATTCAAAGTGATGAAAAACATGGAACTACAACCAAGATTGCTCTACCCAGCAAAGCTATCATTTAGAACTGAGGGTCAGATAAAGAGCTTCACAGATAAGAAAAAGCTAAAGGAGTTCATCACCACCAGACCAGCACTACAGGAAAAGTTGAAGAGTCTTCTTTAAGAAGAAGCTAATGAACAAAAGAATCTGACGAACTAAATAGATCCAGAGACATTGGCGCATGCAACAGACAATCATATTTCAGAGGAAAGAGGGAAGAGGGGTGGAAGGTGGGAAGAGATTAACCAAAGAAGTTATATGCATATATGCATAACCCATGGACACAGTTAATAACAGGGTAAAGGCCTGGGGAGGGGGTGGGAGCGAAGTGGAGGGTGTCAATGGGGGGGGGGGGAATGGGACACCTGTAATACTCTCAACAATAAAAATAAATTAAAAAAAAATAATAATAAAATAACAATGAAAGTGAAATAAAGACATTCCCAGATAAACTAAAACCTGAGAGAATTCATTGTTTGATAAAGAAGGAAAGTAGGAGGACACATATTTCCCCATTTCAACACTCACTACAAAGCAGCAGCAATGAAGACTGTAGCACTGGCATAGCAACACATCTGGATCAAGGGAATAGAATTGCAAGTTCAAAAATAAACCCATGTATCTATTTTTATTTATTTATTTATTTTAAATCCTCACCCAAGGATATTTTTTCCATTGATCTTTAGGAAGAGTGGGAGGGAGGGAGAAAGAGAGAGAACGAAGCATCGATGCAAGAGAGATACATTGACAGGTAGCCTCCTGCACCCACTCCAGCCAGTGCTGGGGATCGAACCTGCAACTGAGGTAGGTGCCCTTGACTGGGAATCGAACCTGAGACCCTTTGGTTCAAGGGCCAACACCCCAACCACTGAGCCAAACCAGCCAGGCCCCCACATATCTACTTTTAAATAATTTTTGTCACTTGGGTGCCAAGACTATTTCATGGTGAAAGAATAGTCTTTTCATCAAATGGTGCTGGGACAACTAGATAGCCACATAAGAAAGAATAAAGCTGGGCCCTTACCTCACACCGTATGGACATGGCTCAGAATGCACCCAGACATCAATGTAAGAGGTGAAACTACAAAACTCGTAGAGGAAAACAAGAGTGAATCTTTGTGGCTTTGGGTTAGGCAATAGTTTCTGAGATGCGCCGCCAACAGAGCCAGACACAAAGAAAAAATAAATAGCCGGGCCAGCATGGCTCAGCTGTTGAACATCGACCTAGGATCCAGGGGATCATGATTTGGTTCCCATTAGGACACATGCCCTGGATGCGGGCTCGATCCCCAGTCGGGCGTGCAGGAGACAACTGATCAATGACTCACCATTGATGTTTCTCTATCTCTCTCTCCCTTCTTCTCTCTGAAATCAATAATGTATTTTTAATAAATAAATAAATAGGACTACATTAAAATTTAAAACTTTTGTGTTTGAATAATACTATCCAGAAAATGAAAGGTAATTCAGAGAAAGAGAGACTATACTTATAAATCATGTAACTTTTATGGCACTTATTTAAAGAACTCTTAAAGAATCAATAAAAAGAAGACAAGCAATCCAATTTAAAAATGAGCAAATGATCTTAGAGACATTTTTACAAGGAAGATTTACAAATGGCCAATAAGCATATGGAAAGATGCTCAATATAAATAATCATCACGGAAATGCAAATCTTAACTACAATGAGAGACTACTTCACACCTGCAAGGATGGCTATAATAAAGAAGACAAATGATACTATGCCTTCATGAGGATGTGGAGAATTTGAAACCCTCATACACTACAGGTGGGAATATAAGATTGTGCAGCTGCTTTGGAAAACAGCCTGGAAGTGCCTCAAAGGATTACACACATAGTCACCCATGACCCAGCAGCTCCACTTGTAGGTATACATTCAGGAGAAATAAAAACATATGTCCACACAAAATAGTGTATACAAATGTTCACAGCAGCATGATTCATAAAAGCCAAAAAATAGAAATAACCCAAATGTCCATCAACTAATGAATGGAGAAACACATTGAACCAATGGGTAAATCTTGGAAAAATTATGCTAAGTGACAGAAGTCAGATACACAGAGCCACATACTGTGTGATTCCACTGATATGATAGACAAACCTACAGAAAAAGAAAGTAATTAGTGGTTTCCTGGGACAGGGAGGAGAGAGAATGGGGTGTGTTTGGTGATGAATACAGGGTTTGTTTTTGGAGTAACGAAAATGTTCCAGACTTAAACTGTGGTAATGTTTGTACAACTCTGAATATACTAAAAATCTTTGAATTGGCTACTGTAAGTGAATATATTTTATGGCATGTGAAATATGCCTCAATTACCACATATCTCTTAAATATATTTATATGGCTTGGGATTTCTTATGAGAACAGCCATGTTTGCAGAGTAGATTAGTCACGTGGGCTGGGGCTGCAGTCACCTGAAAGCTTGACTATCCCAGAGGATCCAATTCCAAGAGGCTGCCCCATTTTTGTTGGCTGCTGGCAGACCTTAGTTCGTATTCCCTGTCAGGTGGCCCAAGCAAGTGATTCAAGAGAGCAAGGTGGAAAAAGGCATAGTGCCTTTTAGAACTTAGTCTTAAATGTTGCACATGGTTGCCTTATCAAAAGTCTATTCGTTAGCCCTGGCCAGTGTGGCTCAGTTGGTTGAGTGCCATCCCATGCAATAAAAGGTTGCTGACAGGATTCCCAGGCAGAGCACATGCCCAGGTTTTGGTTTGGTCTGGGTTGGGGAGTGTAATGGAGGCAACCGATTGTTTCTCTCTCTCTCTTTCTCTCTCTCTCTCTCTCTCTCTCTCTCTTCCCCCTTCCTCTTTCTCTAAAATCAATTTTTAAAAAGAGAGAAAAAAATTTTTGATATATATATTTTTAATTCTATTGGTTATACAAGGGTGTGAAAGCAAGTGGTAAGAATCATTGGGGGCTGTCTTGGAGGCTGGCTTCCACAAGTGGAGATTACAATTTTGCTGTCTTCATCATCTTTTTCTTTCTCTTCCTAATATAATTTACTCTTACATGTACTTGGCAGAAATACGTGAATCCATAAGTGCATTTCCTTGCTGCAGTCCTCTAGTTAAGAGTGCAGAAATCCTGTGCTTCACACTGAGGAATCATAAAAAAACACAATGAAACCCTGACCCTAAGGCCCCCCTGTGATGGCTTTCAGATCGATACAGTTGCACCTGCTTGTGCTAGGCTAGTTGAGGTTCTGTTCTCTTTGTCTATCAATATTTTCCTAAATAACTCCATTAATTAAGCTTTTTTAAGAAGACAGGAGATCTTGTGATGATCCCAAGAGCTCATCTGTACACAGGCTTTCTCCCATGTGATTTTACAGGGAGGTGTTCAAGGTTGAGCAGTCTTCACCCTGATCATTTTTCTTGCCCTCATTGCATAAGGATTGTTTTTCCACCTCAAAAGCAACTGAAAATAAATCAAGAGCTTTCTAGTGGTGAAGAAAGAACACAGCAGTACCCGGTGAGTGAATGCAGGAGGGAGGGAAGGGAAAATAGGGCTCCTTAAATATTATGACTTCAGGGCTAAAATTGATGGACTCCCCTTTAGTGTTTGACATCAACATCACATTCTCTTCATGTGTTTTCATGAGTCATCAGAGATCTCACCAATAATAGTGCTGCTGAATCCAGTGGTCTTTATATTACACCAGTCACTGAGACTGTAGGAGGAAGCCCAGGCATTAGTGTCCTTGGGTCCCAGTGCTGGTTTGCCACTAACTAACTCTGTGACCTTGGATAGCACTTCCCACTGTGGTCTCATTCCTACTCTGTAAAACTAGAGTTGGACTAGCTCTGGGGTCCCCAGACACTGAGATCCATCCAGTGACAACAGGGCTTCCATGGGGCAATCATTCTTTTATTGTGGCCAAATAAAGCTATTAAAGAACTAAGCTTAGCATCTCCAATGACTATAATTTCATTACGAAGAACATTTGACACCACCTCCCCAAAAGTAGAAAGAGCACAATCTCAGTGTCAATTTATACCTTTAAAAGGAATAAACTTAGTTTTAGAAAAAAACTTAACTCAGTGTTTCATTTCTCTACAGACCTTGGAGACACCCTAGAGCAGCATTTGGAAACCCAGGGATGGCTCTCCAGGCTCCCTTCTATTCTGACATCCTAGGACTCGCCCACGGTGTCTGTGGCTGTGACAGTGTTGGCACTGAGCACTTTCTGGTGCCCTGAGGCCTCCCTGAGTAAGCCCCATTGAACAAGGCTCACAGAACAGCAAGGTTCCCAGCCCTGCCCTCAGGGTGCCATTCCATGTCTGGACCCCCAGACTTCACTCAGCTGCCAGCTCACACCAGACACCTTATTAGCTGGTAACGTTTCAAGTTTTCCATTTCATT
The DNA here is from genome assembly GCF_964146895.1 of Miniopterus schreibersii. Lineage (NCBI taxonomy): Eukaryota > Metazoa > Chordata > Mammalia > Chiroptera > Miniopteridae > Miniopterus > Miniopterus schreibersii. The sequence continues at coordinate 83,679,712 of NC_138109.1, read as the reverse complement.
AGGAAACTCCAGAAGGTAGAAATACCCGGTCAAATCTGCACCCAAAGTGTCCTTGTGCCTGTTCACCTCACCAGGCCTCTGCCTGCCCACTATCATATGGTGCTAGGCCCAGGGAAGAATTTACCAGTTGCACTTGGAATCCTTCCCTGGGCTCCATGGCCCAAACCCCAACAGCCTCTGGCCAGTGCTATGGACTGAACAGTGTTCATCCCCAAATTCATATGCTTAATCCCAACCCCCAACATGATGGTATTTGGAGATAGGACTTTTGGGAGATAATTAGGGTTCGATGAGATCGTGAGGTGGAATCTTCATGATGATGAGATTAGTGCTTTTGTAAGATGAGACACCAGAATACTCTCTCCCCTCCCTCCATCCCTTCCACTCCACTCACTCGAGAGAGGGGTCATGTGAGGACACAGAGATAATGGCCACCTACAAGCCAGGAAGAGGCTCTTAGCAGGAATTTAATTGGCCAGCACCTTGATCTTGGACTTCCCAGTCTCTAGAACTGTGAGAAGTAAGTGTCTGTTGTGTAAACCACCCAGGCTATGGTGGTTTGTTGTGACAGCTGGAGCCAACGAAGGCAGCCAGGCTCCTCAGAGTCTGCTCCCCTCAGCTCACTTTCCAGCCCTGCCTCCTGAAAATTCCTCCTGAACCAGGCTGCAATGCTTGCAGTCCCAAGTCTCTTCTTCACAAATGTCCCTTCATTGACTGGCCTGACTCCTGCTCATTGCTCAGATTTCTCCTTCGACCTCAAGTCCTCGAGGAAGCCTCCCTGGTGTTGCCTCTACAGGATGTCCTCATGCACACAGTCACCCTGCTTTGTCTATCAGAGGGCAGGGTCTGCTTCATGCTCACTGGCATTCCAGCACAGTACCTGGACATGGAAGGTACTCAGTAGCTACTTGATTGGTGAGTGGGTAAATAAATGTGCAAATCTAAGCAAAGCAACGTTGTGTGGTGGTAGTTTGGAGACTTGAAGGAGGGGCTGTGCTATGGGGCACTGTTCTTCCCCTTCCCTGCTTGGTGCTCCTCAAATTCCCTCAAGCGGGGGCTCTTGGGCTGCCACAGGTCTTCAAATTGGGTCTGTCAAGTGCTGAGCACTAGAAAGAACTAGGGATTTGGATCCTGGACAAGAGCCTTGGGTGTTTGTGTGTGTGGAGGGGGAGATCATGAGAGTAATTATTTCCAAAACTTCTGAACTCTGCTTTATGGTCATTGGAGCAGACATTCTATTTCACAGAAGCCAGAATTTTAAAACAAAAGGGAGGTATTTTCCACTGCCTCAGAAGGAACAACTTTCTACGACAAGACTGGAGGCCCACAGTAACCAATCCCCTGCTGCACATCTGCTTCCTAAGGAAGGTGTGGTTGGGTACAATGGCACATGAGGAAACTGCCTCAGGCTGTGTCAGCTAGAACCTGGGAAGAGGCACCTACTAGTGGTTCCGTAGTTCCACTAGACCACCAGGGTCAAAGGCCAGGTAGTCATCTGGACCTCCATCTGGACATCTGGGGCCTCCAGCAATGTAACCAGAACTGGTGCCCCTGCCTGTTCTTCAGGCCAGCTCTCTGTGTCAGCTTCATGCCAGGCAGGCCACCTCCTCTCAGGACCTCTGAAAGCTTTCGACACATCATCTTATAAGTCCTGACCCCAGAGGAGAGCATCTGTTTGCCAACTATTCCCACAAAATTCCCAGCGTTCATCTGCTTCCCCTGGCGCAGGTCACTGTCATCCCTGAACCAAACATAATGGCCAGGAAGGTGACAAAGCAGACTGCTAGGCCCAAAGGATGGTTATAGCTAGCTATACTTGAGGCACATGGGTGACACAGTGGTCCTCCCAAAGGAAACTGGGGGAATATATGGCTGGCAGAAAAAATAGCATTTCCATGCCAGAGAGTTTATTCATGGTTGGCAAAATGGTTGAACCACCAACCGAAAGCAGGGCTTTGTACAAAAATGGAGGCAGCCAAGTGCAGTGATATGAATCCTGACTCTGCCCTTACTAGCTGTGTAACTGAGGAAGTCACTTACACCTCTCTGTTTCCAATCCATAAAGTAGGGACAACAGAATCTGCCTCATTGGGTCCTCAGAAGGATCAAATTAGTTAACATAATTGAGCAGCTTGGAGCAGTTCCTGGCAAACCATGTTAACTCTTATTCTGGATTGTCTATTGTGAGGTTTTACAAGCTCAAGAATGGGGAGTTGGCCAATAATACATACACCAATCAGAGTGGATGCTGAAAGGCAGTGCTCCTAGAATACAGACTTCATCTTGGAGGTGGCACTATGACAAGGGTTGACCCTGTGCTGTTAACTTGGGGCGAGAAGCATGGTGGGAGGCAGATGGGCCATGTCTTGTGTTCTGTGGAGCTGTTAGTATGACCTGAGGAAGTAATAGCTCTCCCTGGATTCATTTGCAGGGGTGTTTCTAAAATGATGGCCATGCAACCTGTCTACTTCAGTCTTGAATTCCACCCAGAAAAATTTGGGGCCAACTGAGGCCTGGGCATGTGCACTTGTTTTATGGTTAGAGTATCCCAGAGGAAATTTCATTTTAATCCAATTCAATTAAACAAACAGTTTCTGTGATCCGGGCACTGTGGGAAGACAGAGATAATAAAGAGCTGACCCCCTGGGCTTAAGGAGTTTACAAAGGAATGCATGGAGAAAAGGGAAAAATCATAGCACAATACAGAACATATGACAAATACGAAGTGGAATAGACTGCAAGTTAGGGAGGTTGGGGGATCATTTTGTCTGGGTGAAGACTGCATGGGGAGAGGACTTTGAAATCAGGTGATTCAACAAAGGAGGGGTTTCTCCCTTTGAGAAAGAGCCCTCATAAGTGGGGTCCTGGACAGGGAGCGCAGAGCAGCTTGAATGTGGAGAGAAAGGAGGGGTGAGAGGAGGTGGGAAGCTGGTCTCAGCCACTCTCCGTGGAGGGTCTGGGATGGTGTTTCTGGGTTTGATGTGACTGCGCCTGCACTTGAGTTTCTGCTACACGTATAGATTGTAGAGTCTTAAACTATAAGACTATGGAGCAATGCTTTTTACATTTTGACAGAAAGTGATTTCTATCTAGCAAACTTTCAATCATATAAGAGGGTAAAACTTTTAAAAATTATATATTAAATTCTAAAAACAAATACTTTTCAAATATCCTTAGTCATAAAGCAATGGGAAGGTGTACTCCCCTGAAAAGAGGCAGTAAGTCAAGAAAGCAGACAAGAAGATCCAAGATAGAGAAAACAGAACAACGCACAAGGGAGACAGAGGGGACTGCCAGGGTAACGGAGAAGGAAAACTCCAGAAAGCCAGCAATGCACCACAAAGAGAAGCCAATACAGACAAGAGGAGCTCAGAAGGCTTCCAGAGATCTGAAATTATTAGAATGCTCAGTGCTTCTAAATCTTAAGTAGGGGGAGGACTTCTGGTTTCTAGTTAGGCATGTGAGGAGCTCAGAGGTAACCACTCCACCCTAAAAACAAGAAAAACTGAAAAATTAACAGCTCTTCTTAGAGTGGTCAGAGAAGTGAGGTCACAGAGCAAATTCCCCCTCCCCCAAGTTGGAGAGACAGACACTTAGACATAGAGTATTTTAACTAATCACAGCAGAACCCCGTGAACAGAAATCTCAGGAGCCATTGCAGGGACATGGAAACCTGAATTGTAATTGATGAACTGCTGGAGGCTGAGTGTGGATAATTCAGAGATAAAAACTCCAGGGTACTCAGGCATGGGTGGTGGTGGGCGGGGCGGGGCGGGGGGGAGGGGGGCGCACACTTGTATAAGTTTTACTTCCATGAGCTCTACCAGTTTCCCACAGTTAATATCAGAGGAAAATCCCTCTGGCTTCCAGCATTCGGGGTGGGGGGTGGGAGGGGGTAACCATTTTGAAATATACCAGAGCACCCCATTCTTCTAAACAAGGTCTACCCTCCAGAGCATCTAGTTCACCAGAGCCTGCCTGGCCTGGGAGGAGGGAAATACACGCACACCACCTTTTACTGTGCTTTACTTTATTGCACTTCACAGATGTTATGTGTTTTACAAATTGAAGGCAAGTCCCTCCACCAGCAAAAACATTACAACTTGCTTTATTACTGTGGTCTGGAACTGAGCCCGCAGTATCTCAGAGGTATGCATGTACTAACTCCAGCCAGCTCTAGCCTTCCACATGGGGAAGAGACATACCCACCTCTCGCCCACTCTAGCCATCCTGTTCCACCTAAGTAGGCAGGAGATAGAAACGTCTGAAGTTCACTGTTCAGGGCACAGGCTCATTAAAAGACTTCTACCTATCAGATCTGACTATGGAGAAAAAATTACAAGGTATACCAAAGGCAAAAAATACAATTTGAAGAGACAGAGAAAGCATCATAACCAGACATGACAGGAACACTAGAATGATCAAACTGGGAATTTAAATATGTTAAGGTCTCTGTAAAGTAGACAATGTGTGAAACAGATGGCCAATGCCAGCAGAAATAGAAAAATCTTAAGAAAGAGCCAATGATAAAGATAAAAAACACCAACAGGAATGAAGAATACCTTTGATGGTCTTACTAGTAGACTGGACACGGCTGAGAAAAGAATCTCTGAGCTTGATCTTCTCAATAGAAACCTCTAAAACTAAAAAGCAAAGGGAACAGAGACTGAGAAAAGAAAACAGAGTAGCTAAGGACTGTAGGACAACTATAAAAGGTGTAACATATGCGTGATGGGAGTACCAGAAGGATAAGAAAGAGAGAAACAGAAGAAATATTTGAAACAATAATGACTGGGAATTTCCAAGTTAATGCCAGACACCAAATCACAGACCCAGGAAGCAGGATAAATGCTAAAAACAAACAACAGCAACAAAACCCTATTCCTAGGCACATCATTTTTAAAATACAGAAAATTAAAGGTAAAAAGAAATCATGAAACAAGCCAGAGGGGAAAAGCACCCTACTTATTGAGGAACAAAGACAAAAATTACATTTGACTTATCCTCAGAAACCTTGTGACCAAGAAGAAAATTGCCTGAAATTTTTAAAGTATTGAGAAACAAAAACCTCAGCAGCCTAGAATTCTGTATCCTGCAAATCATCCTTCAAAAGTAGAGGAGAAATATACTTTCTCAGACAAACAAAAATTGAGGGAATTTTTTGCCAGTAGACCTTCCTTGCAATAAATGTTAAAAGAAGTTCTTTAGAGGGAAGGAAAATGGGATAGAACAGGAACTCACATCCACACAAAGAAAGGAAGAACATCAAAGGAGAAATAAGTGAAGGAAAAGTTAAAAATGTTATTTTTCTTATTCTTAATTGATATAACAGGTAACAGTTTTTCAAAATAATAACAACAATGTATTCAATAATGTATGCTTGCATATATGTCATATATATGCTTATGCATGTTTATATATAAGTGAAATGAATGACAGCAATAATACAAAGGACTGGAGAGAGGAACTGGGATTATTTTATTATTACAAGGTACTCACGCTACCTGTGAAGTGATATAGTGCTATTTGAAAGTGGACTTGAATTGTTGCAAATGTATACTGCAAACTCTAGTGCAACCACTAAAAAAAGTTTTAAAAAAAAATAGTATAACATATTCTAAGAAAGGAGTGAAATGGTATTATATAAAATGCTCAATTAAAACCACAAAAGGCAGAGAAAAAGTGAAAGACAAAAATAGAAACAAATGAAAAGGGCAACAAATAGAAGATAGTAACAAATACCACTATATCAACTATCACTTTGAACATCACTGGTCTAAATGCACCAACTAAAAGACAGAGATTGTCAAAATGGATCCAAAAACATAAGCCAACTATATGTTGTCTATGAGAAACCCACTTTAAATATAAAGGCACATACACTTAAAAGCAAATAGCTGGAGAAACATATACCATGCTAATCAACAGAAAGCAGGAGTAGCTACATTAATTTAAGACAGCGCAGATTTCAAAGCAAGGGAAGTTATCAGGAATAAAGAGCATCACATAATGATAAAATGGTCAGTTCTTCAATAAAACATAACAATCCTTAACATGTATGTGCTTAACAACAGAGCATCAAAATAGATGATAAAAAGCTGAGAGAGCTGCAAGGATAAACCGGTGGATGTACTGTCATAGCTGGAATTGTGTTTCCACAATGTGGTGGTTATCACGCTTGCCTCAGTAGCATAGTCGGAGACTTTAACACCCCTCTGCCATAAAATGGACAGATCCAAAAGGCAGAGTTTCGGTAAGAACATAGTTGAACTTGAAACTATATCTTTAAGTTTTCATTGAAACAAGGTGTGTCAAGTAACCAAGTTCTGGCAAAACAGATCTAAGCCAAAGTACTATTTGTTGGTTTATAGGAATCCTTAAGACAGCCATTTCATTCCTTTTTGGCTTTTTTTCTCCCCTTATCTTTCTTCTGCGTCCTGGGATGTAGATGTGGTGGTTGGAGCTGGAGCTGCCGTCTTAAATTTTGAGATAACTGTGGATATGGAGGCCGTTTTGATGAAATAACAAGATGGAAATAGCCTGGGCCCTTGATGCTATGCAAATTTCTCTCTAGACTGTTATGAGTGAGAGAAATAGGCTTGCATAAACCACTGTTACTTTGGAGGTTTTGTCACGTGTGGCAGAACCTAAGGCTAAGTAACCCAAACCAATTAAGAAATAGATGCAGGAGTGGGATTGTGGTTAGCATGTCAATTTTTAAATTAAAGATGGATGAGGAAACATGGCTTGGACCTGCAACCAAAGATGTGAGGTTCTATTAGCACCACCTTAGTCTAGGTTTTGAGCTAATATGTTAGATATGCAGACTGTAGATCAGATATCCAACCAACTAGAGGTTTTGTAAATCTTAATGCACCTATGAATCATCTGGGAATCTTCTTGGAACATATACTCTGACTCAGTAGGTCTGGGATAGGACCTGAGCTTCATTCAGCTCTTTGGATATGTTGCCAAGTGCTGATGCTGCTGGTCCAAGGACCACACTCTGTATAGTAAGCATCCATTTCACACCCAACTGAAGTAAATCAGAGCCAAAGGAGAAGTACACCAAGCCTGTCCAGAAGTACAGAAGCCTGTCCTGCACCCTAACCTGGTCTCTGGTCTCACATGGAACATCAGGGAGGAGTTAGTAAGAAGTAGAGAAAAGGTTACCTTAGTGCATTCACTCTCAAACTTAAATATGTGAGGAGCAGGGAAGGTGGGTCTGATGCTCAGTGACTTAGGAGCAGGACTTGCACCAAGGCTGGGACAGGTTCCCACCTGGGTCTAAGAGGCTTGAGCCTGCTCTGCCCACAGATTCTGATGCCAAGGCCACTCTGTTGGACTCAGATCAGATTTCAGTTGTGTTTGTTATTATGGAGATTCCTGTCTATAATTTGAGAATATACATTTTTTAATTTTTTGATTATTTTTTAAAATTTTTTAAAATTTATTGTTGAAAGTATTACAGGTGTCCCATTTCCCCCCCCAAATTGACATCCTCCACCTCACTCCCACCTCCTCCCCAGGCTTTCACCCTGTTATTGACTGTGTCCATGGGTTATGCATATATGCATATAACTTCTTTGGTTAATCTCTTCCCACCTTCCACCCCCGTTCCCTCTTTCCTCTGAAATATGATCATCTGTTACATGTGTCAATGTCTCTGGATCTATTTAGTTCATCAATTTCTTTTGTTCACTAGCTTCTTCTTAAAGAAGACCCTTCAACATTTCCTGTAGTGCTGGTCTGGTGGTGATGAACTCCTTTAGCTTTTTCTTGTCTGTGAAGCTCTTTATCTGACCCTCAGTTCTAAATGATAGCTTTGCTGGGTAGAGCAATCCTGGTTGTAGTTCCATGTTTTTCATCACTTTGAATATTTCTTGCCACTCCCTTCTGGCCTGCAAGGTTTCTGTTGAAAAATCATCTGACAGTCATATGGGTGCCCCCTTGTAGGTAACTAACTGCTTTTCTCTTGCTGCTTTTAAGATTCTCTTTTTGTCTTTAACCTTTGGCATTTTAATTATGATGTGTCTTGCTGTGGACCTCCTTGGGTTCCTCTTGTTTGGGACCCTCTGTGCTTTCTGGACTTGTAAGTCAATTTCTTTCCCCAGGTAGGGGAAGTTTTCTGTCATTATTTTTTCAAATAGGTTTTCAATTTCTTGCTCTCTTTCTTCTCCTTCTGGCACCCCAATAATATGAATGTTGGGCCTCTTGAAGTTGTCCCAGAGGCTCCTTATACAATCTTCATATTTCTGGCTTCTTTTTTCTTTTTGCTCTTCTGGTTGAGTGTTTTTTGTTTCCTTGTGTTCCAAATTGCTGATTTGATTCTCAGTGTCCTCTACACTACTGTTGGTTCCCTGTAACTTATTCTTCATTTCAGTTCGTGCAATCTTCATTTCAAATTGGTACTTTATTATGTCATCGATTTTCTCAGTTGTTCTTGTAATAATATGCTTGAGCATCCTTATAAAGAAAATTCTAAACTCTGTATCTGTTCGCTTGCTTGGATCTATTTCATTTAGTTCCTTTTCTAGAGATTTCTTCTGTTCTTTCCTTTGTGACATGTTTCTTTGCCTTCTCATTTTGGCTGCTTCCAGGTGTTTGCTTCTATGTATTAGGTAGAGCTGCTATGTCTCCTGGAATTTGCAGAATGGCTTTGTATAGTAGGTGTCCTGTAGGATCCAGTGGCTCAGCCTCCCCAGTCACCTGAGCTGGGCCTTCTAGGTGCTCCCCTGAGTGGTCTGTGTGCACTGTCCTGTTGTAGATGAGCCTTGGTTGCTGTTGGCCTCACTGGGAGAAATTGATGCCCCGGCCAATCAGCTGTGAGGACCAGCTGCAACTACAGCCAAAGAACTGCTGTGCTGGAGACACCCCTATGGAGCAGAATTTGCTTCAGTGGAGCTTTGGTGTTCACCAAGTGCGCCCCCTGAGTGTGTAACTCATGGATGTCATAGGATTGTAATCCAGTGTGGTTGAGTCTGACCACCAGGTGCACTGTCTCTGGAGGTCCTGGGAGGTGCAAAGTCAGCCTCTGCCAGTGTCTTGCCCAGGGCCACCCAGCATGAGCTACACAGCTACTTGTGCTGGGCTTGGAGGTGTCCAGGAGAGGCCAAGCTACGACCAATGCAGGCTGCCACTAGTGCCAGGCCTGGGGCCACTTATCAAGCTATATGGGAAACTCTGCTGCTTGTTTGAGAGATTTTAGGAAAGTCCTAAACATAAGGCTCAAGAGGCCACTTGCCCAGAAGAGCCACTGGAAATGGTCTGTATGAGCTGCAGGTGGGGAGGGGCGGGGCCTCTGGGAATCTCCGGGGCAGGGTCAAAGATGTGAGTCAGGTGCTAGAGATTCAAATATGGCGCCTATCTTCCAGCTTGGCCTCTACCAGCTCCTCTGCCTGGAGGAAAGCTGTCCCTACACCTCTTGCCCCAATTTTCAGGCAGGTTAGTTCCTCCCCAAGTGTCCCAGGTTCCTTTCAAGCTGCTGCCCAGCACTAGGGCTCAGAGAGAGCACATGTCTGAGTCCACGTGCAAGCCCTTTAAGAAGAGCTACCTGGGACTCCTGCAGCCTCCGAGACCCTCAGAGACAGTCCCTGCTTGTTTTCAGAGCCCAAAGTTGTGGGGATTTCTCTTCCTGGCCCTGTAGCTCTGGGCTGGGGGCCTGATGTGGGGCTCAGACCCCTCACTCCTCCGGGAAACCTCCACCACCGATATGTTCCTCCCTGGTTTAAACCGCGGCACCGGGTGGGGCCCGCGGCCACGTCTCCAAGATCCAGCCCCAATCCAGCCATGTCTCCACCCCTCCTACCGGTCTCAGTTCCCTGGTTGTAGGGCTTCTGTTCAGCTAGATTTCAGGAGGTTCTGAGTGATGGTTGTTTTGTATTTTAGTTGTAATTTTGATGTGGTTGTGGGAAGTGGGGGTACAACTGTTACATATGCTGCCATCTTATTTCCTCCCCCTCCAAGCAACTTTTTTTCAAGAATATTTTTTTAAATCCACAAAATAACATCTCCCTAGAATATCAGACCTTTAGCTCTTACGAACTGCTGAACATCAAGCAAGACTCAAACTTAGCAGACAGATTTTTTATCCAATTATTTATTGAAAATGGTACTTTACAGGCAAGCCATTGAATTTATTTAATTTAAAGTAAATTTTAGGAGACTCAGCAGGGTGATGTCACTCTAACAGGAAGCAGAGTGCCCTTGCTTCCAGCCACATACTGTATTTACAGCTAAAATACTGCGTAGCCAGCTTAGCAAAACAAGAGAAACATAGGTGATGGACATACTTCAAATAAGGAGCACTGAAGAAGCACTGTAGAGACTGCACCTGTACAACAGCTCACCATGGCGTGGTTGTGGCTGAGCCTCACAGTTAGCTTACAGGAGAGTCCTCCCACAAACAGATCAACAATCTAGCCCAATCACAACAGGAGAGCCCAAAGGACCCACAAAAGGGACACATCTAAAGCATACAGCTCAGAAATATAAGAAAAACACACCTCTGGGTCCCACTAAACATTCACTACAAAAGCCCACAAGACTGGGAGAAAGCAAATATATCTAATATACAAATACAAACACAAAGGGACACTAAAATGGGGAGAAAAAAACAGCCCCCAAACCAAAGAAAAGAAAAATTCACCAGAAAAAGACCTTGATGAAATGGAGGTAATCAAGTTATCAGAAATAGTGTTCAGAGTAATGATTATCAGAATGCTCAGGGAAATTAGTGAGAACCACAAAACACTTAACGGGAACAATCAGGAACTTTGTGGTAAATACAAAGAACTTAGTGGAAGCTACATCACCATAAAAAAAGACATAGATATTGTGAATAAGAACCAGGCACAAATGAAGAAACCTATGTGTGACATCAAGAATATGCTGGAAGGAGTTAAAAGCAGACTCAATGAAGCAGAGGACTGAATAAGTAATTTAGAATATAAGGTAGAAAAAACAATCAGAGCAGCAAAAAGAAAAAATACTTACAAAGGATGAAGGCAGTTTAAGGGGACTTTGGGACGGCATGAAACAAAACAATATCCACATCATAGGGGTATAAGAGGGGGATGAAAATGAGCAAGTGATAGAGAACCTGTTGGAATAAATAATGACAGAAAACTTCACTCAGCTGTTGAAGGAGAAAGCCACACAAGTTCAGGGAGCACAGAGGGTAACAAACAAGAGAAACCCAAAGAGACCCACTCCAAGACATAATTAAAATTGTAAATGATAAGGATAAGGAGAGAATCTTAAAGGCCACAAGAGAAAAAAATCAGTGACCTACAAGGTCGCCCTCATAAGGCTGTCAGCAGATTTCTCAACAGAAACACTTCAGGGCAAGAAATATTCCAAGCAAATGGAAATGAAAAAAAGCTGGGGTAGCAATACTTATTTCTGACAAAATAGACTTCAAAATAAAGACCATAACAAGAGACAAAGATGGTCATTACATAATACTAAAGGGAGTGATCCAACAGGAGGACATAACCTGTATAATCATATATGCACCCAATATAGGACCATCTTGATATATAAAAAAATTCTTGGTGGACTATAAAGGGGAGATCGACAGCAATACAGTCATAGTGGGGGACTTTAACACCCCATTGTCATCAATGGATAGATCATACAGACAAAAAATCAACAAGGAAACAGAGATCTTAAAAGACACACTATATCTAATGGATTTAACTGACATTTACAGAACATTTCATCCCAAAGCACCAGAATATACCTTCTTTTAAAGTGCACATGGAACATTCTTAAAAACAGATCACATGTTAAGGCACAAAATAAATCTCTATAAGTTCAGAAGATTGAAATCATACCAAGCCCTAGCCAGTCTGGTTCTGTGGCCAGAGTGTCAGCCTGCGGACTATTTCATTTTGGCTAAGAGCACATACCTTGGTTGTAGGCTCAATCTCCAGCCCAAGTTGGGGTGCTTGTGACAGAAAACCAATCAATGTCTCTCTCACTCCCTTCCACTCTCTCTGAAAAGCAATGGAAAAAATCCTTGGGTGAGGATTTAAAAAGAAGAAGAAAAGAAATCACATCAAGCATCTTCTCAGACCACAGTAGCATAAAATTAGAAATCAAATACTATAACAAAAACTCAGAAATATTCAAACACACAGAGGCTAAGTAGCATGTTATTAAACAGTGAATGGGTTACCAGTGAGATCAAGGAAGAAATCAGTACTTTCCTGGAAACAAATGAAAATGAACAGACAACAACACAAAATCTTTGGGACACAGTGAAAGCAGTCCTGAGAGGAAAATTCATAGCAGTCGAGGCCTATCTCAAGAAACAAGAAAAAGCTCTAAAAACTATCTAACACTAAAACTAAAAGAATTACAAGGAGGACAGCAAGAAAAGCCCCGAGGAAGTAGAAGGAAAGAAATAATAAAGATCAGAGCAGAAATTAATGACATAGAGACTAAAAAATCAATACAAAAAATCAATGAAACCAGGAGATGATTCTTTGAAAAGATAAATAAGATTGATGCACCTTTAGCCAGACTTACTAAGAAACAAAGAGGGAGGAATCAAATAAAATCGGAAATGAAAGAGGCGCTATAACAACAGACCCAACAGAAATACAGAGGATTGTAAGAAAATACTATGAGCAAATATAGGCCAACAAACTGGACAACCTGGGCCAAAGGACAAATTCATAGAAACATACAACCTTCCAAAGCTGAATCAGGAAGAGGCAGAAAACCTGAATAGGCCAATAACAACTAGCGAAATTGAAGCAGTAATCAAAAAACTCCCAGCAAACAAAAGTCCTGGACCAGATGGTTTTACAGGCAAGTTTTACCAAACATTCAAAGAAGAATTAACACCTATTCTCCTCAAACTATTCCAGAATATTCAAGAGAAGGGGAGACTACTGAGCTCTTTTTATGACGCCAGCATCATTCTAATCCCAAAAGCAGATAAAGACACTACAAAGAAAGAGAATTACAGGCCAATATCCCTGATGAACAATAGATGCTTAAATTCTCAACAAAATATTAGCAAATTGGATCCAGGAAAACATTACAAAGATCATACACCACGACGAAGTGGGATTAATTCTGTGGATGCAAGGCAGGTATAATATCTGAAAATCAATAAATGTGATACATCATGTAAACAAAATGAAAGACAAAAATCACATGATCATATCAATAGATACAGAAAGAGCATTCAACAAAATCCAGCACCCATTTTTGACAAAAACTCTCAGCAAAGTGGGAATAGAGGGATCATACCTCAACATACTAAAGGCCACATATGACAAACCCACAGCCAACATCATACTCAATGGGCAGAAACTAAAACCATTTCCCCTAAGAACAAGAACAAGACAGAGATGTCCACTTTCACCACTCTTATTCAACATAGTACTGGAAGTCCTAGCCACAGTGATCAGACAGGAAGAAAACATAAAAGGCATCCAAATTGGAAAGGAGAAAGTAAAACTGTCATTATTTGCAGATGACATGATATTGTACATAGAAAACTCTAAAGACTCCATCAAAATGGAGAGGGGCTGGGGAGGGAGATGGGATGGGGTGGAATGGGTCATTGGGGAGAAAAGGGGACATCTGTAATATTTTAAACAAATTTTTTTTAAAAAAAATGAATTTGGCAAGGTAGCAGGATACAAAATTAACATCCAGAAATAGATGGCATTTTTATACACTAACAATGAACTCTCAGAAAGAGAAACTAAGGAGAAAAAAAAATACCATTTACCATTGCAAATAAATAAGATACCTAGGTATAAACTTAACCAAGAATGTAAAAGACCTGTACTCAGAAAACTACAGGACACTGAAAAAAGAAATAGAGGAAGATATAAATAAGTGGAAGAATATACCATGCTCATGGACTGGAAGGATTAACATCATTAAAATGTCCATACTCCCAAAAGCAATCTATAGAGTCATTGCAATCCCTATTAAGATACCAATAGCATATTTCACAGATCTAGAACAAATATTCCAAAAATTTATATGGAATCAAAAAAGACCCCTAATAGCCACAGAAACCTTGAGAAAGAAGAACAGAGTTGGAGGATTCACTTTACCAGATATCAAGTTATACTACAAAACCACTGTAATCAAAACATCCTGGTATTGGTACAACAACAGACATATACATCAATGGAACAGAAGAGAGAACCCAGAAATCGACTAAAGCCATTAGGGTCAATTAATATTTGACAAAGGAGGCAAGAGCATACAATGGAGTAAAGACAGTCTCTTCAATAAATGGTGTTTGGAAAATTGGACAGGTACCTGCAAAAAAATGAAACTAGATCACCAACTTACTCCATACACAAAAATAAATTCAAAATGGCTAAAGACTGAAATGTACATAAAAATCCTGGAAGAAAACATAGGCAGTAAAGTCACAGACATCTCACATAGTGGAATTTTCACTGATACATCTCCTAGGGCAGGAGAAACAAAGGAAAAAATAAACACATAGGACTACATCAAGATTTTAGCTTCTGCACAGCAAAATAAATCATCCTCAAAATACAAAGGAACCCCACGGTATAGGAGAACATATTTGCCAAGGATATATCTGATAAGGGGCTAATTTCCAAAGTGTACAAAGAATTCATACTACTCAACAAGAGGAAGACAAAAAATCCAATTTAAAAATGGGCAGAGGTCCCAGCCGGTATGGCTCAGCAGTTGAGCATCGAGGAGTTTGAGATTCGATTCCCGGTCAGGGCACATGCCCGGGTTGCGGGCTCGACCCCCAGTAGGGGACATGCAGGAGGCAGTCAATCAATGACTCTCTCATCATTGATGTTTCTATCTCTTTCTCTCTCCCTCTCTCTTCCTCTCTCTGAAATCAATAAAGACATATTTTTCAAAAAATTTAAAAATGAAAATAAAGTGGAACTGTCTAGAAGACATTTTTTAAAAAATGGGCAAAGGACCTGAATAGACACTTCTCCAAAGAAAACATACAGATGGCCAGGAGACATATGAAAAAATGCTCAATGTCTTTAATCATCAGAGAGATGAAAATTAAAACCACAATGAGGTGTCACCTCACACCTGCCAGAATGGCTCCATCAACAAATCAACAAATGACACATGCTGGCGAGGGTGTGGAGAAAGGGGAACTTAGTGCACTGCTGGTGGGAATGCAGACTGTTGCAGCCACTGTGGAAAACAGTATGGAGGTTCTTCAAAAAATTAAAAATGAAACTGCCTTTTGACCCAGTGGTCCCACTTCTAGGAATATATACTAAGAATCCAGAAACACCAATCAGATAGAATTATATGCACCCCTATGTTCATAGCAGCACAGTTTACAATAGCTAAGATCTGGAAACAGCCAAGTGCCCCTCAGTAGATGAGTGGATAAAAAAGCTGTGGGACATTCACACCATGGATACTATGCAGCTGTTAAAGAGAAGGATTTCTCACCCTTTGGGACAGTGTGGAGGGATCTGGAGAGTATTGTGCTAAGTGAAATAAGACAGTCAGAGAAAGACAAGTATCACATTATCTCACTTATATGTCGACTATAATGAACAAAATAAGCTGATGAACAAAATAGATCCAGAGACACAGAAGTATGGGCCAGACTGACGAATCCCAGAGGAAGGCGGTTATGGGTGGGTGGGTGAGAGATTAACCAAAGAATTTATATGCATATATGCATAACCCATGGACACAGACAACAGTGTGGAGAAGGCCTGGGGCTAGAGGTGGGTGCCAGGTAGAAGGGGTCAATGGGCAACAAAGGGGATATCTGTAATACTTTCAACAATAAAAATAAATTTTAAAAAATACTACAAAAACAAAACAAAACAAAATAATGTCAGCAATACAATGACCAAATTTGAATAATGCAAACCCTCTGTTTTTTTTAGATTCGGAGAAGAGACTGAGGTCATCAAATTCAGCTGGCAGTGAAGCATCGCAGGTTCCCGATGCTGGCTCTCCCTGCCCTGGTGTGGGCAGGAGGACATCAGGGATGGAACCTGAAGCCCAGGTATGTGCCCTGAACCGAGAATCGAACCAGGGACACTTTGGTGTGCAGGACGATGCTCTAACCACCTTCAGGGCCACCCTGAACTTCTCACTGGTCCTGAACAGAAGGTACCCTTTCATAACTATTAGCTTCATGCACACTCCTCCTAGAAGGCCCTGCTCTCCATGGTGCCAGCTCCAGGTCCGCTCAAGTGTCCTGCGGAGGACTTCAGCACCCACCACACCCACAAATACAGTTACCAATACCCTCTTCCCTCTGCGCTCCTCATATAATTACCTTTATTAGACATAACATAAATCAGATTGCTCTTTAATTAGGTAATCCAACCACCTACACTTTAATCCAATCAACTATAGTCCATCCACGTCTATACTCTAATTGCCCTTCCTGCAATCTAATCAGAACCTGAATGTCAATATAGTACCCAAATCACAGCATACCTTTTCCTGTTATCTAGCATTCATCCCTTTAAATACCATAGCCAACCAGCCTTCAGAATTAAAAAGGTTAGTCTGAAACTTCAAAAAGGCTGACAAGGAGAACAAATAACAGAAGGAAGCAGATTTATCCTGAGAGTATGAAATCTTGATTTTAAGAAGTTTCTCCACAAGTTCAGGATGATCACCACTTGTGGCCTCAATTCTCAATGAAAAGTACACTACAAAGCTAAAAGCTACTGCTTTAAACTCTTCTAATTTTATTCATAGTAACAATGACAAAAAGGGGAGGGAGCAGAAGTCTACTCCAGTGAATCTTAGATGTTGATTAAGTGTTAAATTTTAATGTAGAGAAAACGTAGCCCCCTCTAGGCTTAGTTACAAGGTAAAATAAATGTGCAGCAATTTTTTAAAATCCCACAAAACTAAAAAGCTACTGCTTTAACTATTCTAACAAAAAACAATTCTGTTTTCATGGCAAACAACAACAAAGCAAAAGGGAACACCTTTTGTCATGATTGGTTTTCAACTTACCTTCCATCCACTTTAAAATGATAATCCTGCCAATGATGGATACACTCCCGTCTCCAGCTCAGCCTTGACATGAACAGTGTCTGTGAGGGCCGGCACTTCCCAATCAGCCCAGACTGGGTATAGGATGTGCCTCCCAATAGGATCATGGCCCAAGGATCCCCCCAGCAGCCATCACTGTCCAAGCAAAGCCATAGGACTACTCACTCAACCAGATGCCAAAAATAAAAACAAACAAAAAACACCCAACTAGCCAGTGCATGCCTTGTACAGAGTTCTGTAACCAGACCAGAAGTCCTTCATGGGGTGGTGGGAGGGAGCAGAGATTAACCAAAGAACTCATATGCATATATGCATAACCCATGGACACAGGCAATAGTGCGGTGAAGGCCTGGGGGGTGGGAGCAGGTGGAGGGTGGTCACTGGGGGAAAGTAGAGGGGGGACATCTGTAATACTTTCAACAACAAAGATAAATTTTAAAAAATAAAATAAATATAAAGATGCTTTTATTGCATGTGTTCTAATGGGGGAAGGGGGTAGAAATGTCTTCCAAAATTTGCTTGGGAGAAAGCCAATATTTTGGCATCCTTCAGAATAAGGGGAAGAACCCTCACATGTTTGGAGAGAGGGAAATGCAAAATATACTACATGGAAAAAAGCAGCCCATGACTTCTACGTGTTCTCTAGAAAGAAGCACCTCACGGGAGATGTCACAGATTTCAAATACATTCTGCACCATAAATATCTCTGAGTTTTGTGGGATCTAAATTTTTTCTTTAGTTTTTATCCAAGTGATACTAATGCATGGCTTAAAAAAGAAATAATGCTAAAAGGATTATTTTAACCAAATCAAACAAAAGTAAGCAGTTGCCAATTTTATTGCTGTTTTTTTCTAGAGGCAACTTTCAATCCTTTCAGATATTTCTTCTCATAGTTACCTTATTTTTCCAGTAGCTTTTATATTGCTATTGTGATTAATCAATTTTACTTTATCTATTGGCTTCTCCTGGTAGATGAAGGTTTCATCTTTCCCTACAATTGAATAAAATGTGTGGCTAACTCATGAAAAAGAGGTTATTATGGAGGTTGCTAGTATTTAAGTCAGATAAGAAAAATGCAAGAAATTAAATTATACACCAATCTTAATTATAAATATAGTGGCAAAAGTCCCAAATAAAATATTAGCAAATTGAATCCAGCAGTTTACAAATATATACATATGAACTGATGAAGTAGGCTTCATTCAGATAGTTCAGCACTAGAATCTCTGCCTGTGTAATTTACCACATTAACAACATCTCAATGTCCACACATGAAACTCAAAAAAATTAACAAACTAGACCTAGAAGGGAACTTCCTTCAGTTGATAAAAGGTATTTTTGCAAAACCTATAGCAAATGTCATATGTAATAGTACACTTTTATGTCCTTTAGTTTTTTCTAAAATGGAATTATGGGTAATTTTAGCCTGTACCTAGTGGCCTCCAAGCTGCGTGGACGTAAACAGGATCCCATGGGCACTTGGTAGATGAAGGGCAGATAGGAGGGGAAGCTTTGACCTTCTTTCTCTTTCAAAAGATGTCCATAGAGAAAAAGTGCCATTGAAAAGTCAGAGAAAAAGAAAAATCAGAGGTCTGCCCAGAAATGAAAATATTCTAAACAAATCTGGATTGTCGCTCCTTCCGCAGGACACTGAGGGCAGCAGGGGAAGAGTGCTGTGTAGAAGCACGTAGGGAGCGTTGCAGCCCCACACTGCAGCTTTCTCAAGGAGACATGTATCTGTATTTATCTATGTCTGTATCATCTATTTGTAGCTATGCCCAGCTCTACAGAGATAGAGAGAGAGATGTAGAGATAGAGATAGATACGTTTTTTGCAAGCACAGTGAATGTGGCTTTCTACACTGCATCTTAGAAGACTGGTCCAAGTAAGAGTGAAGCCTGTTTCAGTCATTATTCATGTGGACATTCAAGTAAACTCCGGTGCTCGGTCAGTGCCTCCTCTTGCTTTTGATACTGTTGTCAACGAAGATTAGTGGTTTCTAAACATTGCCCTGATCTTCTTGATTTGCTAAAAATGGATGGCTCAGATTGTGGCAGAGGGACAATAGGGGGACTGATTACCTCAAGATCTTTATTTTCTCCCAACTGGGAGTGATTAGCCACAACCAGATCTGCGGTTTGCTGAGCCTTTGTCTGGGGCTCGATGACAGCACAACTGACACTGTCACAGCCAGCACGAGCCCCAGGGACCAGCATGCTGGGGGCCAAATGGATTTAGAGAAGAAAACCTATTCCTGGGGTTACTTTTAAGATGGTTCATGTAGGATTCATGGATAATGAGATCAGTAGAGGGAAGATTACCCAGAAATACCAACTTCTTGGCAATTCAGATGGGTGGAGAAAGATTGTCCAGTAAATTCAGGAAATTAAATTCTGTGTTCTGTTCTATTCCATTGAACTGTGTATCTGTGCCTTTGCTTATCTCACAGCATCTTATAGTACCGCAGTTATATAGCAAGTCTTAAAACTCGTCAATAAGAATCCTCCAGTCTTCTTTTTTGAGAACTGGTTAGATATACTAGTCCTTCTGGCTTGCCTTATAAATTTTATCTGTGTAAAGAAATCCTTCTTGGATTTTTATTAGAGTTGCATTAAATTTATAGATCAATTTGGAGAGACTTGGCTACTGAGCTTTCCAAGCCATGAACATTGTGAGCCTCTCCATTTTCACAGGTCTCCTTTGATTTCTTTCCTCACAATTTGTAGTTTTTAGCATACAGATCCTGCACATGTTAGCTTTATACCCAAGTATTTATTATTTATTTATTTATTTGTTTGTTTACTTATTTTGGAGCTATTTATTGTCAATGGTGTTTAAAAAATTGGTTTCTAATTGTTCATTGCCAACATATAGAAATATAATTTATTTTTGTCTGTTGGTCCTGTATCTTTCCATTTTCCACACTCATGTATTAGTTGTACAAACTTTGGGGTAGATTCCTTGGGGTTTCTATGGAGACATCATGTTTCCCAAGACCACTATTGGGACTGTTTCATTTCTTCCTTTTCAATCGATATGTCTTTTCCTCCTTTTTCTTGCCTTATAGCTTCAACTAGAACTTCCATTGTGATGTTGCTTGTGTAGAACTGGTGTTATTTCTGTTTTAAGCACTGGGCATTAGTTGTCAGTACAGTCTTCTGGTCCTGGAGTGCTGTGTTTGGGGGGCTTTTTTGGCAGGTTTTAAACTACAATTTACCCCACACCTGCCCCCTGCCCCAGGCAAAAACAAACAAAGAAACAAAAAACTACAATCTATTTAATAGATATAGATAGAACTATTCAGGAGTGCCTGTTCTTGGGTGAGTATTGATAACATGGGGCCCTCAAGGCCTTGGTCATTTCTAAGTGGTCAAATTTTCATATATAGTTTTGTATTCTCTCATTACGCTTTTACTGTCTATAGAGTTTATAGCGATTTCCTCTCTTTCATTCTTATATTGTGTCTTCTCTCTTTTTTATTTATGTCTGTCTAGCAGTTCACCAGATTTGATTGATCTATTTGAGGAACTACCTTTTGGTTTTATTTATTTTCTGAACTGTTTTTCTGTTTTTCATTTCACTGGTTTCTGCTCTTTATTTTTTCCTTTTTTCTATTTGCTTTGGGTTATTTTGCCCTTTTTCTAGCTTCTTACAGGAAAAGCTTACATTATGGGCTAAAGTCATTCTTCTAAGATGACTAATAGATTTATCTATTTATTCTCCCACCCTTTCCCATGTACAGGCTGAGCCCATACCTGCCACCACATTTTTTTGTTTTGTTTTTTATCTATATTGTTGAAAGTATTACAGGTGTCCCCTTTTTCCCCCATTGATCCCTCATAGAAGCATGAAATAGGCTGAGGGATCTCAGAGAGAAGGGGGCGTAGGGGATGGTGGGGAGAGATTAATTAAAGAAACTTTATGCTTATATGCATAACCTCTGGACACAGACATTGGTATGGGGACGGCCTGGGGATGGGGTAGATGCAGGGAAGACTAGAATTTAAACCTACAAATTTCTCTCTACACTATGTTAACCGGATCTCTCAAATTTTGATATGTTGTGATTTCATTTTCATTCAATTCAAAATGTTTTCTAATTTCCCTTGAGTGTTCTTCTTTGATTCATTGGTTATTTATTTAGAAGTGGTTTTTTAGATTGTTGAGTATTTTAAGATATTCCAGTCATTTTTGTTATTGATCTCTAGTTTAATTTCACTGTGATTAGAGAACATGCTTTGTATGATTTTTATTCTTTTAAATTTGTAAGGATTGTCCTATAATCCTATGACCCAGAATATGGTCAATATTAGTGCATGTTCCACGTGAACTTGAAAAAAATGTGTGTTCTTTTGTGGATTGGGCTGCTCTACAAATGTCAGTAGAGCAGTTGGTTCAGTTCTATATCTTGCTGATTTTCTGTATACTTGTGTTATCAATTACTAAAATAAGTATTGGAGCTCCCAGTTATAATTGTCAGTTTTTCCATTTTACCCTTCTGTTCTATCCATTTCTGCTTCATGTATTTTGAAGCTCTGGTGTTAAGTACATATGCATTTAGGGTTGTCACAACTTCTTGGTGGATTGACCTTTTATCATATCTCCCTTTTATCTCCAATCATTTTCCTTTTGATTAGTGTTTACATGGCATATGGTTCTCATCTGTTTACTTTAACCTTCTTATACCAATGTACTTAAAGTGGGTTTCTTGTGGACAGTACATAATTGGGTCTTGTTTTTTTTTTAATATGACAATCCTTGTATTTTTATCAGTGTGTTCAGAACCATTTACATTTATTGTTTACATGTTAGGATTTAGATCTACCTTTTTATTATATATATTTCTGTTTTTCCTCCTATTTTTATGTTTTTGTTTCACCTTTACTGCCTTCTTTTGAATTATTTGATTTTTTTTTAGTATTTAATTTATCTACTGATTTATTAGATAAATAGGTTTTTGCTGTTTTTTTGTGGATTTTTAGTGGTTGCTCTGGGGATTACAACATATATTCTTAATTTTTCAGTTGACTTAATGTTTTACTACTTTAAGAATAATGTAAAAACCTACCTACCATATAAGTCCCTTTACTCTTCCTTACATATTGTAATTACTGTATGTGTTACAGCTACATGTATTGAAAACCGCATTGGACAATGTTATAATTTTTGCTTTCAAGCATGACACACAGTTTACAGAACTCATGAAAAAGAGTCAATTGATTATATTTACCTAGATATTTACCATTTCCATTTCTCTACCTTCATTCCTAAAGTTACAAGTTTCTCTCTAGTATCATTTCTCTTCCATCTAAAGAACATCATTCTTGGTTTGAAGTGACCAATTTGTCACCTACATTTCAAACCAAGTCAGTCTACCTTCTCTTTACAATGTCAATCTGTGATGGAGATAGGATGTTTACTCTTCAGTGTGTTGAAGGTTATTTCAAGGACCGCAGAAAGCAAATGAGAGAGCACCACACAGAGCTTCCCTCTGTCGCTGGCTTCAATGCAGTCTCAGTGGACACAGCCTCTTTGGCACATACTGGACACCTGCAACACAGCTGGCAGTCAGTGATGTCAATGGTCAGCATACCAGCAATAGCCTGGCTTGGGGCTTCCCCATGCATCTCCTCAAGACATGCACACATTGCCATTCTGACACAGGAAAGATCGTTCTCACTGTTCATAACGTGTAATTTGTGAGTCTACTAACATATAGCCATGCTTTCTTTGTAGCCCAAGTTAACTAGCTGGGGTCTTTGCCAAGTCCATGGAATAACTGTGCCAAAGGTTAGGACTGGGTCTTGTGTCTAATTGATGACACAGCTCGTCCTACCTGGCAGGACTTACCATGAATGCCATGAAGAATGTTAAGATCCCAGTGGTGGCTGAAACAGAAGAGGTGAAATCTGCTCTACTTTCTCCCTTTCCAAGATTCCTATCAGACTCCTATCCACAGGGGCTGCATCCGAGAACTAATAGCAAGTGAATGTTTCCAGAGGGTCTTCAGAAAACTGTGTTTTGCAGTAATGTACTAATTTTCTGTACAAGGGTTGCCAAGACCAAGTGGCAGGATAAATTGACTGGATAGGGGTGTATGGCTTAAAAGTATGACTAAGTTATATGTGTTTTTTCATTTCTCCTGCTCAAGAGCCTTGCATATTGTATATGCTCAATAAATGTTTGATAAATGAATGAATATACTGTTGAAGGCGGCAGGAACGGCACCAGGTGTTAGACCCATGAGGTCAGACCAGACCTGTGTTCAGCAACCTTTATACTTGAGTTCTGGCTAGGAAAGAATTCAGAGCCAAGACTCAGACTCTAAGAGAAAGTCTATTTGGAAAATCACAGAGGTAGATGAAGTAATTTGTAGAAGAAATGGGCTCAGGAAACAAGTTATAGAGGCAAAGGAATGTGGTAGGCAGTTAGACAGACATGAGCAGAGCAAGGATGGTGAGCTAGGTACAGAAGGTCACCAGGCCCAGCCGGGCGTGGCTCAGTGGTTGAGCATCGACCTAGGATCCAGGCGATCAGGGTTTGATTTCCAGTCAGGGCACATGCCCAGGTTGCGGGCTCGATCAATGACTTTCTCATCATTGGTGTTTCTCTCTCTCTCTCCCTCTCCTTTCCTCTCTCTGAAATCAATAAAGATATATTTTTTTAAAAAAGGTCACCAGGGTGTAAAGCCCTAGGTGCCTAGCAAAGGACAACTGTAGGGTGGGACCTCAGCCCCAGGGTGACCTTTCCTCCCCTAGCACATCACTGGTCATGTGGTTTGGACCCCTTGAGCTTTCCTCCCTAGAGATAACATCTAGGCCTTCAGCTCTAAGCCCAGAAAAGCAGCAAAACCAGCCATAGCTGACCTCAGGACCAGCTGCATTGAGTAATGACCCCTTGCCCTAGCACTAACCAATCAATCAGTGGAGACTACAACCCTGGAAGGACACACCTGGAAAGTTGCTGAATATTCTATTGAGATCTTCCCCTGGAACCTCCCCTAAAATCTCCACCCTTAAAGCCATTAAGATGGAAGACCCCGGGCCCTCTGCCTTCCCCATCCCATTCCCATCCCCCAGGCACGTTACCTTTAGCTTTCTCAGTCCCAAGCACCAAGGGCCCTTCCTTTGCCTCTTTAACTTGTTTCCTAAGACCTTTTGGGAATTACTTCTTCCACTTCTGTGATTTTATAAATAAATGTTCTTTTACAGTTTGGGTCTTGGCACTGAATTCTTTCCTAGCCAGAACTCAAGTACGGAGGTTGCTGAACCCAGGTTTGAGGTTTGGTCTGACCCCCCTGTCTAACACCTGGTCCTGGTCCTGCAGTCTACAACAGGAAGGGCCCTTGGAGCTTGGGAGTGAGGGAGGTAAAGGTGAGGAGCCTGGGGGGAGGGGAAGGGGAAGGGGAAGGGGAAGGGGGAGGGGGAGGGGGAGGGAAAGGGAAAGGGAAAGGGAAAGGGAAAGGGAAAGGGAAAGGGAAAGGGAAAGGGAAAGGGAAAGGGAAAGGGAAAGGGAAAGGGAAAGGGAAAGGGAAGGGTGTGCTCCTAGGAGGGAGAGCACACTGGGTCCTCCCTTCTAAGGTTTTAGGGGTGGAGATTTTTAAGGGAGGTCCCAGGGGAAGATCTCAGTGGAGTATTCAGCAGCTTTCCAGGTGTGTCCTTTCAGGGTCTGGGTCTCCACTGATTGATTGGTGGGAGCCAGGGCAGGGGGTCATTATCTAATGCAACTGGTCCTGAGGTCAGCCATGGTGTTGCTTGTCTGGTTTGGCTGCTTTTCTGTGCCTGGAGCTGACATACAACTGAAGCTTAGATGTTATCTCTAGGGAGGAAAACTCAGGGGTCCAAATCACATGATGAGCTATGTGCTAGGGGAGGAAAGGTCACCCTGGAGTGAGGTCCCACCCTACAGTTTTCCTTTGCTAGGCACCTAGGGCTTTCCACCCTGGTGACCTTCTGTACCTGGTGGCCCATCATACTTGCTCTGCTCATGTCTGTCTAGCTGCTCACTACAGAACAGATATCACATTGTTTGATAGTATGACTCTGAGACACTACTGATATTAGCAACACAAGGTGTTCCAGTGAAAGTGTTCAAGTTCTACATGTTCATTTTCAATTCTCTGTTTAGAGTGAAGATGTAAAAGGTCACTCTCTACAAACCCCTCAAGCTCTGAAACCCTGCAGCTGGAAGTGTGGCAGCTAAAGATACAGAATGCCAGCGTGGAAACCGTGGTCCCCGAGGCCTGGTTCTCACCACGGCCTCTCAATCTGTGTGGCTTCAGGGCACTCATATAACTTCTCTAAGCTTCAGTTTTCTCATTTAAAAATTACAAACTGAATTGTCTGATGCTTTTGAATTCTACAGGTCTAGGATTCAATCAAGAGAACTTTCTCATAATTCATCTAAGTTGATCCAAGACAGGATCACGGGAGTCTAGGCTTCTTTGTTTGCATAATTCCTCCTTGCTGCTTGTTATCTGGAGCTCCAAACTCCAGTTCCTGGCAGTAGGGTTGGAGAAGACGTAACCTCACCCAAAGGTATTAGCTCATAGGATCTTATCAGATGTTGACTGGTCATAGCAGGGCTTATGTGTTATCAAGTTAGTCCAAAAGCAAATTCAAATGGCTGGGGAGGGATTGGAATAGGTACTAGAAACTCCTGTTTGGTGGCAGAGGAGTTGGGGTAACTCTACCCTTCAAAGCCAGAACGTGGCCGACAGCTACTTCTCATACTTTTCAAGCAATTCTGAACACCTTAAGTAGGCGCTGCTCTAGGACAGTGAGCATAAGAAACTTGTCTCTTACATTTACCTAACGCTTGTGGAATTTTTTCCATTCTTGATTTACTGGCTGGGGAAGTTCTGTTTTTCTTCACTCACAGTTCTCTGGGAAGCCCTTCCCTCTACTCACGCCAGCCCTCCAACCCTATTCCATGACCTGCTTTGAGACGGTGGAGTGTCTAGATCTCACAGCAACCTCCTTCCTTTCACCCTTCCCACACATGACAGGCACTAGCTTCTGCCAGATGCTTCATCAGCATTCAGCAGCCAAGGCCAAGAGGGATGCATTTCACCATCAAAGTTTCCACAGATTATTCAACCTGAAGTTCTCTCTGATTTGTACTAATTTAATTATTTATTTTTAAATAAAAATATTTTTATACTGCATGAATTTTGTAAAAACTTTACATGAAATAATCTCTATCCAATCCTACACCTAAGAGATAACCATTATTAATAGTTGGCATTTATTTCCAGACTTTAAATGCATATGTACCTATGTATTTTAATATAAATGGGATCATTCTGCACACTGATAACCTCAAACAATATTCCACATTCTTTCCATGCTAACACTTAAAGGCCTTTCAGATCCTTTTTAATGGCCCCAACATATTTCAATATAGGAATGTATCATAACATATTTGACCAATTTTCTATTGTTGCCAGTGGAAGTGGGGTTCTTGAGGTGTCTGGAAGAAAAGCATTTCCAGGGACCTGCAAGGGAGGATGAGATCTGGTAGCAATATTTATTTGGGAAGCAAAATCAAAGGAGTTCCCCTCCAATTTCACATCTCTGTCCATCCCATCATGGAAAATCAGGGCCAGAAATAGAGTCAATGTCCAGAGATTCTGTGCCATATTAAAGCTTAGTTCAGTCCAGCATTCTGCTAGCTTAGCTTGTGCTCCTGGCTGAAATCTGTTGCTTTGCTGCTGTACCCAGGTTCCCGCCTGGAGTGTGGAGTCCATGCAGCTGCTGCTAAGGCCATGTGGCTATAGAGTGAGAATTCGCAAACACACAGGGCAAGTGCAGGTAACCCAGAGAGAGAGCGGGAGTGGGGGCGGGGGGAGGGCTGACTCAAAATGACTTAAATAGAGGATTTAATCACTCACTTATCTGGAAAGACCAGAGGTCATGTGGGCGTAGGAGATGGCCTGATTCAGAAGCCCAGTCATCTTACCATCTTTCCTTTCTGTTTTAAGCTGACATTCGTTAGGGTCAAAAGAGGAGCCTAGCAATTTCCAGAAGCCACAGCGGCCCCATTCCTGTCCAGGGCAGAGGGAGCGTGTTCCCCTGACTGCTCTCAGAAGAGTGAGGGAGCTTCTTCCCAGGCCTCATAACAAACGTTCCCTTGCCTTTTCCAATCACAGTGTCCAGGAAATGATATATGGGCTCTTTAGAGTCACTCAGTCAGAGCCCAGGGCGTGGGGGCATCGTGAAGCTGGGATGGCTGGGGAAAGGCGAATATCCATCCAAACAAAAACTGGGACTGTGTGACTAAGAGGGAGACAAAAGCCAAGCCCTCAGATTAGCAAATGCCCACCACACACACATTGCCCTGCTGATGCGGACAGGAACCCTGTGAAGCTGGGAGTCACTCACGTCCTTATGTTATAGATGGAGACACTAAAGGTTAGAGAGTTATGTGATTTGCCTTGACCTGGTAAGTGGCAAAGCTCAAATCTAGCTCTTAGGACTCTAAATGTTCTACTCCTCCCAGCACTGTAAATTACCTCTCCATTGGCTTAAACCCACTGTTTGGTATGCAGAACTGCATCAGTTCCACACACTTGTTTTTAAAAATTAAAGGATCAAAAGAGGATATTAGCTATTGACCATATTGATTCTCCTAATGGGGGCAGAACATTACATGCGGTTCCATCATGGTTGCTTTAAAAGAACTAGAAGTGAAGGCCTTGCTCTAGCTTGGCCTGGGTTTTCCCAAAGAAGGGCATGGTACCGAAGCCTGTGTGTGGGTACCTTCTTTGGGAACGTGGTCACGAGGAGCAGGAGGGCATGTCGGGTGAGGAGGGAGGCTGAGGAGGAAAGTCAGCACATCTTTATAGGTGACTGTTTGACCCCACAGTTACTTTTGGAAGCTTTATGAAATGTGTCCCCGTGGGGTAGGGAGAAAAGGGGAAGCATTTACCCTAGAGCGCGCGTCCTCAGTGGCCACGGTTGCCCCGTTCCTCGGCGAGTGCCCAGTGGCCTGGTTGGACATGCCAGCCATCTCCTGCGTCAGAGAAGCTGGGGCATGAGAAGGGGCTCTGGGAGGCGCCCCAGCATGCAGCTGGTGGAACAGCTGCCCCGCAGCAGTGGTCTGGAGGAGATGGGAACAGGACTCTAAATGGGGCGCTACAAGTCCGCAACACCTAACTCATTAAAACCTAATAATACAAAACTTGAGTTAAGAAAGTGATACACAAACAAGCCTAAATTCCCATTTCCCCGGTGGACGTCGGATAAGCCCACGCCTGGGCTATGACACCCGCGCCTTGAGCAAAGTCCGTGTCTTTTCACCTCATTCAGCCACTTCAGTAATCTTACTAAAACACAATAAAAATCGCCATCTGATCATTGTTTTACAGAAAGGGCCATTACTTCACTGCTTGCAGGGTTAGGGACGAATCCCTTGGCTTCACAGCCACCGCTCTTACAGCTGGTTCCACTGCCACTGAACAGCTGTGCCCCCCACAACTGCCCCAGCTGGACTCAAGCCCGTCCAATTCCCTTACCTTATTTTTTTTAATTTTTTTTTTAATCCTCACCTGAGGATATTTTTTCCATTGCTTTTCAGAGAGAGTAGAAGAGAGGGAGAGAGAAAGACATGGATGGGAAAGAGACACATTGATTGGTTGCCTCCTGCACAACCCCCAACCAGGGAGGATTGGAGCCTGCCACCGAGGTCCGTGCCCTGGGCCAGAATCGAACCCGGGACCCTTTAGTCCGAGGGCCAACGCTCTAACCATTGAGCCTAACCAGCCAGGGCTAATTCCCTTGCTTTTTGATAAATGACCTAAGAATATTCCTTCTCTGTTTCTTCGCTAACATTATTCCCTCTGACCGGAATATGCAACATATTTACCAGCCACTAAGGCTGGCGCCGGCCCATCAGCGGAGCCGCGTCAGGCAGGACTGAGGGCTCGGCGGCTGCGGAGACTGAGGCCGGCTGAACAGACGCTGGGCCTGCCCTCAGGCCCCCACCTCTCCTTCACCCTCCACGTTTCCCTGGGCTGCTCTTTCTCACGCCGTTTTTTTACTTCTTTAGGGTTAATTACTGCTCTGTGTCCTGAATATTCTTAAAGATATTCATAAGACGATATGAGTCTAAATTGCCTGCACTTTTCGGCAGCACATTCTTTATTTCCTCTTTCTGTGGTAAAAATTTCATGTTTCCATGTACTAGCTATACAATTTCAGGAGATTTCAAGGTTCCTTGGAATGTTCTCTGAATTGCCTTTAGATGTATCCCTGGAAGCTGTTCCAACACCAGGTGGGCCAACAATATTTTAACCTGTGTGGTGCTTTCAAAACATGGCCCCCCAATTCTTTGACACTCCCCCAGTTGAGAGATGGAGGTCTGTGTCTCCTTCCCTTGAATCTGGGAGGACTTGTGGCTAGGTTGTGGCCAACAGAAAACTAGATCAGAAAAAAACAATGTAGCTACTGCTTTGTTCTCTGGGATTCTTGCCTTTGAGCCCTGACAAACCTTATAAGAATTTCAAATCCTCTGTGGCTGCCACCCTTTCAGAAAGCCTAGGCCACATTTAAGTGTTATGGTCCATGGCCCAGCTGACAGGCAGCACCAGCCACCAGACGTAATTGCCGCCCCCGCTATAGCATCACTGACACTGTGGAGCAGAGACAAGCTGTGCTCTGTCCAAATTTCTGCTCCACGGAAGCCATGAGCATAATAACATGGTTGTTTTATGCCACTAAGTTTTAGAGCAACAGTTACAGAGCAGTAGTGAGCAAAACAACTATGGGCAAAAGTCACTCCTAATATTGTGGGGTCCCAGGCTTGAACACACGTGGAGGCCTATGTACCACATTTCTAAATATTTAAAGATTATAAGTTAACTATTATAAGTCATGCTAATAAACTATTAAAGAAATATGTTCTCCCTTCCTTCCTTGAAAAATATGCCTTCATAATGACTGGGATTGGATTTAGAATTCCCAGTGGTGGGGAGACCTTCCCCTTCTTTGCCCTCCCCAGGCACCATCCAGCACCCTGAGGGCCTCACACGGTTCATGCCCAGGTTTGAGCCATACTCTGTGAAAACAGCCGCCGGCCATTCTCGGGCCTAGGGGTACACACCCAGCAGTGGAGTTTGTCATCCACAAGAAGGTAGATTCAGATGAGAGGCCCAAGGCCCCAGGTCTTGGGCTGGAAATTGCTTGTGCCCTGGGGTGGGTCCAACAACTTGGTCCTGCAGATTTCTAGCCCTGTGCCAGTCACTGGTCAGGGGGCAGCCCTACTGTGTGCTAACCCCAAACATAAATCCTCTCAACTCAAACTAAATGTATCTTCAACTCAGCTTTCCTTTTACAGTTTCCCAAGAATATTCTTGGCCAGTTCAGTGCCACCTGAGGTGAGGGGAAGTGTGACTAAAGGGAAGTCAGAATTCAAAGAGGCAGCAGTCCCGGTCAGTGTGGCTGAGGTGTCTGACTTTGACAACACTGCAGCTGTAGGTGGCCCCAGGGAGGGGCTCCACAGGAAGGGCCAAGGAGCTATAGCCACTGTCAGCTTTGTGGAAATTCACCTCTATTTCCATTTCTGGTTCACTCCTCCCCTCTTTTCTCTCTTTGATGTGTTATCTGTTTCTTTTTATTTTTTTTCAATTGCTGTTTACATGAATATGTGCAGTTTAACCTACTAGGTTTGTGGTGATATTGCTGTATGAGGCAATAACTAATACAACTAGATCATACAAATACAAAAAAATTTACATTCTCACTATCCAGAGATCATCATTGGTTACAGCTTTGTGCATATCTTTCTGGTTAAAATTAATACATTGACATTGAAAAATCATAATTAAGCAGAAGTAAATAGGTCAAAAAAGTAAATTCGCTTTTTTTCTTTACCTTGCCCTACTCTCCCACTCCTCTGGGAAAACCGCTTTTAACAATGTGCCTCTCTTTCTTTCTCTCTCCGCCTCTCTCTCTCCCTCGCCCTCCCTCTCTCTCATTATAGGATTATATATTATACACTTATGTATAATAAAACTGAACATATGTACACACATACATAGAATACACACATGTAGCCCGGCCGGGTGTGGCTCAGAGGTTGAGCGTTGACCTAGGATCCAGGCTATCGGGGTTTGATTCCCGGTCAGGGCTCCATCCCCAGTCGGGGGCGTGCAGGAGGCAGCCGATCAATGACCCTCTCATCATTGATGCTTCTATCTCTCTCTCTCCCTCTCCTTTCCTCTCTCTGAAATCAATAAAGATGTATTTTTTTAAAAAAAGAATACACACATGTAGAAGTACACTTTACATATTTTTAAATAGAAACACACATGCACAGCTTTCTCACAAAGACTGTTTAATATTATGTTTTTCTGTACCAGTTGCTCAAGCCAAAAAAGTAGGAGTCACCTTTGTTTTTCTCTTTCCCTTTCCCCCCACATCCAAGTCACCCCCTCCTGAGAGACACGCTGGGTACAACGAGACGTTCATGAGATATGGCCTCTGTGATCCAGGAAGGAGTTTCAGCTGGAGCAGAGGCCGCAGAGGTCAAAGTTCATGGCTCACGGGCTGCGTTTGACCTGCAAATGTGTTTTTATTTGGCCTTTGCAGTGTTTACAATTTTTTTCAGAATAAGTGGCTAGCATTTAAAAGCTGGGATATTTCAAATTTAAATCTAGATTTATTGCTTTTCCTAGAAATTACAAAGATTTGGAAAACTGGGCCTGCGTTCCCACAGGGCAACAAGCGGCTGCTCCTTAGATAGGACACAGGCTCTCCGAGTCCCCATGGCCTCATAGCCCTCAGACCCGTCCACTTCCTGGGGGCCCTGGGGGCGCCACACATGAGACACACACACAGACCCTGCAGGGCAAGACAGCTAGTGCCGACGGACGGTGCCCACGCAGATGGCAAAGGGCCTCGCATTTGTTGAATAAGTGATGGGAAAAATGCCAGGAGGACAGAGAGCGAGGCAATAATCTTAGCTGCCCAGCAGCTTCTCTACAGAGCAAATCTAGTGGAGCTTTCTATTTCTATTAGTTATTTTATATCATAATACTGACTTTGTCTACTAATAACAGACTAATTTCGTTGGACCTGTAAAGAGAAGGAAGCTTGTAGAACTTCTCAAAGAAGCGGGCAA
Source organism: Miniopterus schreibersii (assembly GCF_964146895.1). Classification (NCBI taxonomy): domain Eukaryota; kingdom Metazoa; phylum Chordata; class Mammalia; order Chiroptera; family Miniopteridae; genus Miniopterus; species Miniopterus schreibersii. The sequence goes on along the minus strand of NC_138109.1, from coordinate 83,647,561 downwards.
ATGAGAAAGCAAAGGCGGAACTGCAGCCCCATCAGTGAGTTACCACAATTTGTCATGAAGCCCAAGTTTATTAAACGATCTTTTAAAAAATTTAAACATAGGAATTTGAAAAGTCACCTGCTCATCTTATGCAGACCTTTAAAAAATATACACAGCAGCCCTGTGTGGCCCACCCCACGGAGAGCTGTCCATGCACCAAAAGGTGTGGGCTTGACTCCCGCTCGGGGCACATGCCCAGGACGTCGGCTGGGTCCCCAGGAGGGTGCACACAGGAGGGAGCCACGGGTGTTTCTCTCCCTCTCTCCCTTCCTCTCTCTAAACATCAATGGAAACATACCCTCAGGGGAGGATAAGGAAAAAATAAACACAACAGCATGTTGGTTCCTCAAAACCTTAAGCAGAGAACCACCATGTGATCTAGCAATTCCACTTCCGGCTGTATTCCCAAAAGAACTGAAAACAGACTCTTAAAAGAGACGGTTGTACACCATGCGCACAGCAGCCAAAATGTGGAAACCACCCACGTGTCCATCCACAGACACCTGCATAAAACCAAATGGAACAATATTCAGCCTTAAAAATGAAGGAAACCCTGACACGCCCAAACATGGTGAACTGGAGCATGTTATTGCAAGTGAACTAAGCCCATCACAAAGCACGAACACTGGATGATCCCACTTACACACGGCGAGGTACCCAGAGCAGTCGAATTCACAGAGACAGAAAGGAGAGCGGCGGCTGCCGGGGGTGGGGGCTGGTGTTTAATGGGGACGGAGTTTCGGTTCGGGAAGAGCAAGCAGCTCTGGAAACAGACGGTGGTGATGTGCTCAATGCCACAGAACTGTGTCTGAAAACAGTTAAGATGGTAAATTGAATGCTATGTGTATTTACATGCAATTAAAAGGTAAACACAAAAGATATACTTGTGATCTACAGCTTCTCACTTAATGTCAACATTAAATTCAGCTTCTTTGCCCCAGAGGATGTGGAACAGCCATCAGAGGTGAGGAGATGAGAGGAGGAACACGGGGTTCATGTGGCTGACAGGCCAGACGAGGGGCCTCCTCAACCCTAAGCCTCCTGGCCAGTAAACACCTCCCCTGCTTAGACACATGCGAGAGAATCAGAATTCAATTGTCACAACCGCTTTCAGAATAACTATTATCCAAAGAAGATGTGAGGAAGTCAATTACATATGGACAAGCCTGGCCTGACCAACATTTTTGGAAAGTAGTTGGCATTACCTGGTCAGTGTCTTCATAGCCCAGAGGACCAGCCTGTGGGATCGTAGCCAGGGATGAAAGGTCTCATCTGCTCTTCTCACCCAGCACCTGCAACGGCAGGGGTTCATCACAGAGCCAGCCAGAGCCACAGAGCCCCCTGGAGTGCAGGGGCTCCTGCAGTGTTAAAGAGGAACACTATTTGCACACATGCATATTTACACTGCATATGGGCTAAGTTGTACATTTCCATACCACATCACTGTGGCTCTGGTGAACATAAATGTCAAATCTCATAATGCCAAATATAATTGTACTAAAATATGCATGGAATTTCTGAAATATGTATGTGCATTTTAAAAGCTAATATTCTTAGCCCTGACCAGGTAGCTCAGTTGGTTAGAGCATTGTCCTGATGTGCCAAGGTTGTGGGTTTGATTCCTTGTCAGGCACATACAAGAATCAACCAATAAATGAATAAATGGAACAACAAAAACTGATGTTTTTCTCTCTCTCTCTTCTCTCTCTCTCAAACCAGTAAATAAAAAATTTTTAAAAACTAATACTATTTATAATACTATACTCATATCACATGGCACACATACACAGTGTTCAGAATCCTCACCATTAACCCAGGCTTTGACATTTACTAGCCATGTGACCTTAGCAAGGCACCTTCTAGTGCCTTGGTTTTTTCATCTGTAGAATGGCAACAACAATTATATTTACCTCAGAGGGTTGTGAAGATGACATGAACTGTGCATGTGAGCCCTGAGAGCCAGGACTGTTGTCCAGTAAGTGCTCAATACATCTCACACCCTGTGTTGGTGAGCAAGTAAGCCTACCCTCCAAGTAGCTGAGTATCCAGATAACTCTCTCCTCTGACCCGCCTCACACTTACAAGTCGTCGATGTTTTAGTTTCAAACTCATGTATCTAAATTCTTGGTTAGACTTTCCCTTTCCAATCAACACTTTTACTCAAGGTCGGGGAAGTTGAGGTGCAGAGAGAGGTGCACAGGGGAGAAATGTCACTGGGGAGGATTACAAACATGGTCATAGAGCGCACATGTCCATAACCATCTGAAACCCTCAGCTGGACTACTTTACAAATGCCCTCTCTATGGTGCACATTGTCCGTGAGTGCCAGCGGTGGACATGCCCAGGGCCCTGCTGCACCTGGGCTGGGGCCTCCCCTGCCTCTGGCACAGCTAGAACCCAGCTTCTCAGATGACACCACCACTGTATGGCCCAGGGCATGTGGCCAGAAAACTCCACATTAAGCCAGATGGTGGGAGAACACATGTTCCAGCTTTGCAAGGAAAAATCAACTTGGGACTTTGTGTTTTGATTGTACTTGGCTCCCACCTCCTATAAGTCCAAATATTTGTGGAACAGGGAAATGAGCTTGGAGTCAAATGATAGAGCTGATATGATTCATGAGTCTGTCTGGAGGAAAGAACGGGAAGCGAAGGGCTGGCTGCTGGGGCCCTGACATCATCATGCAGGCATCCTGTCCCAGTCCTGGAAAAATGCAGCCTGCATCGCCTCATGGATTTTGAGACACAGGAGACAGAAGCTATTTGGTTGCTTGAGCAACCCCTCAGTGCAGTAAACCTGAACTTGAACATTTTATCCATGAAAGTGAGTAAAAGGTGAAAGACCAGTATGTGGACTGTCGCCAAGAACTGCTGGGAGAAATAAAAGAAGGAACAGAACCCTTCAGTTAAGACACCAGTGGGAAAACACATCTTAAAAACCAGTACTGAGAAGCACAATGTGCTTTTATTGTGCCGGGGGGTTTTTCAACAGGCTTTGGGAAAATAGTCTCTTGCTGTTTATAAAGTTCATCCCGAATAAAAGGCTACTCAGGGGAAATTGGGACTGTGACCTCAGGGCTGGGAGCCCATCACTCACTGTTTCTTGTGAGGAGGGAGGCAGGTGTGTGGGTGCCAGGGCCAAGGGGAGGCTTTGCCCTCTGACAAAGAGGAGGGGGCATGTCTATCTCCTGTCAGAGGAGGTCTCATGCCTGGCCAGGAGTGAGACAGCCAGTAAAAGCTGACGTCAGAGTTGAAGCCCAGACACTAGGGGCTCTGAGATAGGGGCTGTGCATGGAGATCTGGGAGGTGGAAGAAACCCAGCCTCTCTTTCTTCACAAGCTCATGCTGCCCAACAGCTTCTGCATCAGCAAGTCAGCAGGCCTGGCAGAGCGGACAGTGAGCTACTTGGTAACTCAGCAGCGTCTACAGCAGAGGCCTGCGGCCCCTCCGCAGGCGGCCTGCTTTGTAGCTGCCGGTCTGCGGGCCTCGGGAACACCATCCGGTGAACTGTGTCTGACGCTGCTATAGGCAGACTTGAACAGTTGCAACAGGGACTGCATGACCCACAAAGGTACATATATTTACTATCTGGCTCTTTACAAAATGTTTACTGAGTCCTGGTCTAAAGCCAGAGAGCTGCCCAGAGGGGGAAGTCCCCTCTCATCTCAGAGCTCCCTGCCCAGAAGTGGGCAGCGAGAGCCGCCACTCTCCAGGTGTGGCACCCTGCCAGCTCCGCCCTCTGGCACACACCGAAGGCAGGGGAAGGAGGCATGGGCGGGGCTGGCTCTGTCCGCCTCCCTGCAGCCCGACTACTGCTCTGGGCTCTCTCCCTTCGTCTGGGAGCCCCTGACAGGGCTGAGGCAAGCTAGTCTTTGCATTCGTAATAAACATAAGAGGTGCTCAATAACTTTTATTTTAATTAGTAAATAAGTGCACAATGGATTTTTATTTTATATTTTATTTTATTTTTATTAATCCTCACCCAAGGATATTTTTTCCATTGATTTTTAGAGGGGAAGGGAGGGAGGGAGGAAGGAAGCGACAGAGAGAAATGTCAGGCGAGACGCACACATTGGCTGCTTCCTGAGGGTGCCCCACCTGGGCCCAGATAGTGCCCCTGGCTGGAAATCGAGCCCTTGGGCCTTCAGTGTGCTGGCTGGTGCTCCAGCCACTGAGCCGCACCAGCCAGGCTAAGGCTTTTAAATTAATAAATGAGCGAGTGGTTAACCCCAGCTGTGGGGACCCTCATCCCAGGCGGAGCACCCAGAACCTCAGTTCCAAAGGACAGATCCAGACACGAGGGTTTCTGTGAATTCAGTCCTATTTCAAGCCAATGTCCTCGTCATACTTAATCCACATTTATTTAGTGAGAAAAACAGATTTTTCTTTTTCTTCTTTCTTTCTTTTTTACATGGAAGTTTGAAGGGAAACATGGATTAACTCTTGGTCTTTTTAAAAAAATTTTTTTTAATCGATTTCAGAGGGAGGAAGGGAGAGGGAGAGAGAGATAGAAACGTCAATGATGAAAGTCATTGATTGGCTGCCTCCTGCAGGCCCCCTCCAGGGATCAAGCCCACAACCCAGAAATGTGCCCTGACAGGGATTCGAACCATGATCTCCAGGTTCATAGGTCGATGCTCTATCACTGAGCCACACTGGTCGGGCCAAATTTTTCTTTTGGTAAAGATGTATGTATATTTATTTCCAGGTGGGGGGGTTATTAGATAAACTGACTGCAACACAGCATCTAAACTTAGTGTACTTAGACTTGTCTTTTGTTTCAGTTTTTCCGTCATTCTGACTGGATTACAATGAGTCATTCACAGACACAAAGGACTGAAATAACACGGAGTCTTATTCAAAATAGATATTAAAATTATTTTTCCTGGCTTTCATTACCCCAAAAAGTTTTTATTTTTCTGGAGTCTTTATTATCTCTTGGATTTTCTTTTGTACTTTTCTGAACACACTTGTTGGATACAGAGTACACAGTCTAAAGTTTATATAATAAAACAAGCTGCTCGGTCCCAGGAAACATCCCTGTGCAGCTCACTACTGGATTTCGGAACCTCGGAGACCATGGTCGCACCTTCACTATTCACGCCAGTGAGAAAGATGAGCGTATTCGGGGAGTGCTTCCTACTTTCCTCCTGAAGGGATTGACCGCTTTGGTGGGTACAGGGGCAATTTGTGTTTAGCCATTTATCTGAAGAATCATGCAGGGCAACTTGAATGAATAAATCCCTCATTGGTGATTGATTCCAAAAGGCTTGAGCATGTCTACACCTGGTGCCCAGAGAAACTGCCCAGATATCTCTCCTATTAATTCAGCTTGGCCTGGTCACTTGCTTCCATCACGCAGATGAAATAAATTCATAGCATCATAGTGATTGATGGCCATGAAATAACAATGACAATAACAGCTGCCTCCAGAATGGGGGCTCCATCAAGGCAGGTGCACTTGTCAGATTGCTTCTGGACAATGCCCTTTTGTTTAGCTGAATTTCACTTTACAAACTAAAAAATTTTGTGTCATCTATTATTTCCTCTAAATTCTGCTTGCAAACCCAACAGTTTTTTCTTAACTCATCTCTTTTGCAGTATCTTATCATATTTAGCTAAAAACATTCAACTGACCCTCAACATTGTACATAGAGATGTTCTTACCCAGAGCTACAAGTTCACTAACACTTTGTTTTCTAAGTTGCCACAGGCAACATTTCCCCCATGTCCCACCACAACACAACACACCTTGACTTTTTCCAGCCTCAAATAACAGCCTCCTCCTCACCGGTTCTCCAGCCTCTGCCGACAGTCTGTCTGCCACTCAAAGCTGTACTCACGGCCTCCTCACTGCTTTTCCAGACTCAGGCTGCCTGGTCCCAAAGACAATGCCACAATCTTGCCATTTTTACTGCACCACACCTCACTCCTGGTAACAATTTCTCTGTTATCTACTATTGTTTCATATCACTCCAGGCAATGTTGATTTAGTAACTTAAAGCAATAATCATTTATTTGCTCAAGACTCTGCCATTTGGTTTTGGCTCAGCTGGGTGGTTCTTCTGCTAGTCATGTCAGGGGTCACCCATGTGGCTGCAGCCATCTGAGGGTTTTCTGGGCCTGGTCTCAGGCTGCTCCCTCCCACTTCTGCTAGTTAGCTGGGGCTGTTCACTGGTTCTCCAGCAGGCAGCCTGGGCGCCTTGTGGCAACAGGAACATTCCAGGAGAGCACTAGTAGGAGCTACAGGGCCTTTTTTGATCTTGTCTGGAAATTGCACAAGGTCATTGCCAGCCCCCCCCCCCCCCCATTTTACTGGTCCAGTAGTCAGCTATTCACGGAATGTGGTTTTACTCTTCCACATCTTGGAAAAGAAATTATTTTTTAATAAATATAAAAGAAATTATTTGAAGGTTTGGCACACCTTCAAATCATGGGGACTGTGAAAATAAACAATGTTAAGCAGGTGCTTGGTAATAAATGTTAAGAGCTGTAAGGACTTAGGGAGAGGGAGCACAAGACTCATCACAAGAGGAAGGGGTGGAGTGGGAGAGGGGACAGAGCACCAGCACAGAAAGTTTTGAAAAATTAAAACCAAGATTTTGAAGTATTAAAACTAACTCTACTGTGACCTCGTAAAATCCAAAGTCTAATTTGCTTCAGATTTTTGGATGCAGAGTGTGTACAAAGTGGGGCAAAAGTAGGTTTAGAGTTGTTTGTATGAAAAATAATACAATAATTAATCAATAAGAATACAAGAATAAATTCTGTGTTTCACATAGTCACAAGCGTAAACCTACTTTTGCCCCACCCTGTATATTATTGTTTTACTGAAGCACTCATTCAAAAAGCAGGTATTTATTCAAAGAATAAAACATTAGTTCAAGACTCAAAACCAGGGCTTTCACGTCCAATGCACTTGATAGTTCAGGACGTCATTATGAAACCATCTGGATGTTTGTGTACACATGTGATATAAAATAGTAAGATATAAAACAGTGAGATATAAAATAGTCCTACGCATTGTGTTTTGTGACCCAGGAGAAGTCATGCCACCTCCCTGGGACTCAGCACCAACATCCAGCTCTGATATTCTGTGATTCTTGAAAATTGGCTTTTAGTTTTGGGTTTTCAGCTTTAGTGACACATCAACCAGCTCAGTTTCCACCTGTGGGGCTGTGGTGAGCCTGCCCTGAAGCCAGGATTGGAAAGTAACTGACTAGCTCACGGAGGACCTGCGGGGCCTAGTGGGCACTTGGGAGCCTTGGTTAATTCCTTGTTTGCTGTCATTGGAGCTCAGCTTCCGGCTGCCCGCACATTGGACATGCAAAGGATGGGCCCTAGCACGCAGCCGTGGGAAGCGTCAGCTGCCTTCTGAGCTTAGGAAAGTTCCTGAGGGCAGAGCTGGGGTGAACACAAGGTCATAAAATTGTCCGGTTAAGTCTCTCTCTCTTTTGCTTTTTTTTTTGCACCTCCTACATCTTTTTTGCAGCACAGCAGTTTGCACCTATCACCCATCTGTCCATTTATCAATCAATATCTGCCTGTCTATTCTCTCATCTCTCTATCATCTGTCTGTCAATCTATCATCTATCCATCTAAACTCCCTCCTCCTTTCCCTTCCCTGCCTGAGATAATTTACCACAAAAATGTACAATAAAATAATGGCAAAATGTAAATGAGTCATTGCCCTGGCCGGTTTGGCTCAGTGGTTAGAGCATGGGCCTGTGGACTGAAGGGTCCTGGGTTGAATTCTGGCCAAGGGCACATGCTCAGTTGCAGGCACCCTTGTCAGGTAAACGGGAAAATCAACCAATCCATGTGTCTCTCTCACACCGATCTCTCTCTCTCTCTCTAACCAATCATCTCTCTCACATCGATGTTTCTCTCTCTCTAACCAATCATCTCTCACATCAATGTTTCTCTCTCTCTCTAACCAATCATCTCTCTCACATCGATGTCTCTCTCTCTCTCTCTAACCAATCACCTCTCTCACATCGATGTTTCTCTCTCTCTCCCTCCCTCCCTTCCACTCTTTCTGAAAAGCAATGAAAAAAATATCCTGGCGTGAGGATTAGAAAACAAATGAATAAATAAATGAGTCATAAATCATGAAAGAGGAAAGTGAAACAAGAGTAGAAAACCAGAGATTCTTCTCAGTTTTCAGCCCTATTATGGGAAGTTTTCCATCAAGGCATAAATATGACGCCCCAGCCCTGGTGGGTAGGGCCAGGTCAAGGTCCTCAACACACTCAAGTGTGGGAGCCTCAGGGAAGAGCACTTATGGGCCAGCAGTGCGGGTGCCCAGGACACGTGCCTGTCCCACCCTGGATACCCCAAGGACTCTGCCAGGACCGGAGGCGTCTCCACCCCACCCTCGAAGTGCCCTACCCTCGAAGTGCAATACTGAATGTACCTGTGCAAGCTCCACACTCTGTACCTTCACAAGCCACTGTTAGAACCCCAATTTCCAGTAAGCACAGGAAGACTCAGGGTCAGTCACTGCAATCACTGGTCCTGGCCTGAGGCTGCCTTCCTCTCCCATGATCCTAGCCACAGCCTTCTCAGCATCTGGGAGTGAGACACAGTCCTAAAGAGCATACCAGGCTGGCTTGGACTTGGTTATAAGTAAAAGGGGGAAGACTCTCACCCCACCTTGTGGTCCCATGGCCACCACCTGGACGTGGCAGCCCTGGCAGTCTTAAGTATAGATGGCCCCTGGTCCCATGCTGTTTTGAGCCTGTGTGTTTTCCCACCAGACTGAAGCTCCATGGTTTCTGTGGAAACCATGGCTTTCCCTGATCTTATCAATTTCTGAGTCATTTTCCAATGGAAATATTCTCTCATTCTAAAGCCCAGGTGGTTAGAGTGCCCACTGGCCGGAAGCTGAAACACATTTTGGGAGTGCTGTGTGTTAGACACCAACAAGAGCTGCCTTCCAGCCAGGCCCCTGCTTCTCCACTCCCAGGGCTGCTCTCTCCGGAGCTCTCTCTTCTGCTGCATCCCCAGAGGCAAGGAGTCAGTGTGGGAGCACAGTCTCCCTAGGATCCTGCAGACCAGGGAGGGCAGGTGACTTGTGGTGGGGGGAGCAGGGCAGAAAGCACTGCCTCACCTCCTCCACACAAAGGCACGAAGGTGGAGGCTCCTGCACAGAACCCTGTGATCTCAGCAGGAAGGCATTTGTGTCTCTCTCCGGATTCCCCTACATCTGGTTTCTGGAAGTTGCCAAATGATATGAGAGAGAATTGACTGATCCTTTCATCTAAGTACATCAAATACAAATGCATGGCTTTACCGCCCCTCCCCCTTTCTTACACAGAAGTCGCACACCATGTGCACCGTTCTACACTCTGCTTGTTCCTGGACGATAAATGCTGAAGACCACTCCACATCAGCCCACAATGGGATTCTTCATTCCTTTTTACAGTCACACAATACCCATTGCATTTGTCTCATTAGTTTAACTGGTTTATTTAACTAGCCCCCTATTGATGAATACTCATGTTCATCCAGTGAAACTAAGTTTTAAGGTGCTATGTTCACTTACTGATGGATCGGGGAAGGGAGCAAATATCTAAGTGCCCACTACAGGAGAGAGACTATCTTGTTAACCCTCACAGCAGCCCTGTAAGGTAGACATCTATCATGGACTAAATGTGTGTGTCCCTTCAAAATTCATATGTTCAAGCCCCAACATCCAGCATGATGGTATTTAGAGATGAAGCCTTTGGGAGGTAATGGTGGTTAGATTAGGTCATCAGGGTGGGGCCCTCATGATGGAATTAGTGCCTTTGTAAGAAGATCCAGTGTTTTCTCTCCCTCTCTCCACACTTGCACACCAAGAAAAGGCCTTGTGAGGACATAGTGACACAGTGAGAGGTGGCCAACTACAAGCCAAGGAAAGAACTTTCACCAGAACCTAACCATGCTGGCACCCTGTTCTCACACTTCACTGCTCCAGAATAGTGAGAAATTAAATTTCTGCTGTTAAGCCACCCAGTCCATGGTATTGTGTTATAGCCATCCGAGTAGACTAATATAACATCATTTTCTCCAATTGACAGATGGGGAAGGGGATCCCGGGAGGCTCAATAACTTGACTAACCTCAGACAGCTGGATCGGAGCCTGGTTCCTCACCTGGGTCTGTCTGCTAATCCACGTGCTCTTCAGCCGTGGTCATCGTAGGGCAGCTGTTTTGTGGCCACTTTGAGTTCTGGACCATTCCTCCATGAGGCCACATCAAAACCTAAGACGAAAGTAAGGACACAGATTAAGAAGTGAGGGTGAGGAAATCCTTGCCTGCCCTGAACTCCACTCTGATACTTTTGTTTAAGTCACGAATCTGAACCCTGGGGTAAGCACGCCTCCTGGTCCTTCTGTGTGCCTCATCCCTCCTCCAAGACTTTTGAAATTCCTTCTCTGGAATCATTTCTTGGTTTTGACCTAAGCCTTCCTGATTAAGGGAGAGAGGAACTCTAGAGTCCAATATATGAAAACAGGAACAAACCTCTTGTTTTTTGTTGTTTTCTTCTGTTCTTTTGTTTTTCATTTTTAATTTATTATTGAAAGTATTACAGATGTTCCCTTTTTCCCCCATTGACCCCTTCTGGCCCCCACCCACTCCCCACCCCAGGCCTTCACCACACTATTGTCTGTGTCCATGGGTTATATATATATATATATATATATATATATATATATATATATATATATATATATGCATATAGATTCTTATGTTAATCTCTCCCCCGTCCAACCACCCCCCACACCTTCTCTTGGAGATTTGTCAGTCTGTTCCATGCTTCTATGTCTCTGAATATATTTTGTTCATCAGTTTATTATGTTCTTTAGATTCCACATATAAGTGAGATCATGTGATGTTAATAATCACTCATCAGATGTAGTTAAAGGGAGGTGTTCACTGGAGGAGGAAGAAGAAAAGCAACCTGGAAATACCAACAAGGAGTTTCATCAAGAGCCTGAGAACCAAAGCTAGCAATGCCCTTCAAAGTGAACCACGGCCTCTCAGTCAGTAACAACCTAGCTCTGTGGAAGCAGTTAGACAGACGTGAGCAGAGCGAAGATGGTGGGCCAGGTACAGAAGGTCACCAGGGCAGAAAGCCCCAGGTGTCTAGCAAAGGACAACTGTAGGGTGGGGGGTGACCTTTCCTCCCCTAGCACATTGCTGATCACATGGTTTGCATCCCTGAGCTTTCCTCCCTAGCGATAATATCTACTTGTATTTCAGCTCCAGGCCCAGAAAAACAGCAAAAGCAAACAAGCAACCTCTCGGCTGACCTCAGGCCCAGCTGCATTGAATAACGACCCCCTGCCCTGGTGCCGACCAATCAATCAGTGGAGACCAGGACCCTGAAAGGACACACCTGAAAAGTTACTGAATATTTTATTGAGATCTTCCCCTGGGACCTTCCCTAAAATCTCTACCTGGAAAGCCCTTAGGAGGAGGACTATGTGCCCTCTCCCTCCCCAGAGTATGCTGGGCCTTTCCCTTCCCCCTCTCCCTCCCCATCCCCCCAGCTCCTCACCTTGACTGACCTTCCTCACTCCTAAGCTTCCTTTGCCTCTATAACTAATCCAGGAGCCCATTTCTTCTACTAATGACTTCTACCTCTGTGATTTTCCAAATAAGCTTTCTCTTAGAGTTTGAGTCTTGGCTCTGAATTCTTTCTTAGCCAGAACTCAAGTACCGAGATTGCTGAACCCAGGTCTGGTCTGATCCCACCTAACACCTGCCCCAGCAGCTCTTCTGTGGATACTCTCACTTAAATGTGGGGAGCTTCTGTGGCCCCAGGATCTGCTCCTCGCACGGAGGAGCTGCCTGGGTGAGCTGCAGATCTGCTCTCCTGCTCCCTGACCCAGACCTTGAGGCACCAAGGCAGTACTAACTTAGCTTGCAGCCAGAAATTCCAGAAAGGCTTATCAGGAAGTTGGCCCAGGCCTGTAGGGTCAAGGGGCAGTTAAGCCACATCCCAAGCCAAGGACTCAATCCTCCCCAAAAGTTCCCATTAGAAGCTGAGATAAAGATAGTTACCAAGGTCTGAGCTCATGCAGGTGGCAGGGTGTTTACTCTGAAAGAGCATTCATGCGGCCTTGAAGGAATGCAGGGCAGGGTACTATTCAGCAAAATCAACAGTGTCTGTATAAACTGAGCTGGGAAAATAAACTCGGGGCTGCAGTCACGAGCTGCAGTCCTCCCGATCCCATCTTTTTTGTGTCTGTCTTTTCTTAATCCTCACCCCTTCCTCAGGACCGTTCAACTTTGCCGGCGGGCTCAGGCACTTAAAGTATGGGGCCTGGTGGGTGGAGTTTGGCTGGGGAGGCAGGGGAAGGAAGTGAAAGAGCATCTTATTCTTCGTGTTCTACTGGCCAAATTAAGAGGCTGTGACCAGCAAGATAAAGTGCTGAAAGCTGAGCTTTGCTGAGACAAAGTGTTTCCATAAAGTGGGCATGGAAAACATTTTTTAAGGGGATGTGGTGGGATTTAATCATGTTGGTGACCTATTACTCAAAGTAATTAAAAATATTAGTGCATTTAATCTTCATTTTAACTCTATGGATGAAGTACTGCTCTTGTTATTGGTGAATATGGGGGGATCCCTTTCCCTACCGAGTGCTGGGGGTGGGGTCCTTACAATATTTCAAGAAAAATAATTTTCTGAGAATCATTGATTTTCTGAGAATCAGTGATTTTTATTACATGAAATTACACCTCTGGGTTCCCCAAGTCCCATTTCCCTTAGTCCAGTCCTGGAAGAGGTGCAGCTGGGGACCCAGCAGAGCTGGAAGCAAAGCCAGTGTCCAGAGTTTCCGTTCCAGGGTGGAGCTGGGTCCGGTTTAGCATCAAGCTAGTTGTAGTCCATCAGTCCATTGTGTGTGGGGTCCACATGGCCCTGGGCCACGTGGGTGAGTGCAGGGGAACTGGAGGGTGAGAGCCCCCCAAGCCAGGAGTCAAGTGCAGAAGAGCCCAAGAGAAACCAAGAGCACCAAGAGGGCAAACTCCTTTGTTTAGGGAATCAAGAATCTCAAATCTTCCCTGGCCAATGACCTCTGTTCCCAGGTGTGCCTGGCCAGCAAGTGCCTTCCCTGAGTCACCCAGACGTTACTGGGCATGCATCTATCTCCCCTCCACTGGACCCCTGGGGAGTGTAAAGCTTTAGCTTCCTGGTGAAGCTGCCCAATGACATACCTGTAATATTTGGCGTTCCCTTTGCCCCTCTTCTGTTATTAATAACTAGTTAATTACAAAGGTATCACTTTTATCCTTATTTTAAAGATAAAGAAACCAGCCCCAGCTGGGCGTGGCTCCGCAGTTGAGCGTCGACCTAGGATCCAGGTGATCGCGGTTCGGTTCCCGGTCAGGGCACATGCTCAGGTTGCGGGCTCGATCCCCAGTCAGGGGCTTGCAGGAGGCAGCCCATCAATGACTCTCTCATCGCTGATGTTTCTATCTCTCTCTTCCTCTCCCTTCCTCTCTCTGAAATCAATAAAGATACATTTTTTAAAAAAGATAAAGAAACCAAAAAAGCAGCACCTGAGGGACAGAGTAGTAAGCAAAGGGGCTGATTCAGGCTGCCTGCAAGTTGCAGACGAGGGAGTCTGGCTGCAGAGCCCGTGTTCCTAGTTAGAGGTGAACATTGTTACTGGAGGGAGAGCCCAGCCTGTGCCTGTGAGAGAGGAGGGCAGAGCAGGGGAGAGGGCAAATCTCGTGAGTGTGGTGGATGTGACGAATGAACAACTGAGGGCAAGGTTGGGCAGTGGGGCTCAGCTGGACTGGCCTCCCTGCCGAGTACCCACACCAAGTGAGCAGGCCAGACAGCCAGATTTGGCAGAAAGACTAGTGGTAAATGACCCTGCCTGTCCCCTTCAGCTCCCGCGTCAGCAGAGGGCATCCTCAGGTCCCCACCTGCCTATGGGGACCTGGGAGGGGGCCAGCTGAAGGACCAGCACACACAGAAATGACAGCACCACCTGCTGCAGGGGCTCAGGTGTGGACAGCCCTGGCTGGGGCCACAGGAGGGTGGGGCAGACCAGCAGGACCAGCGCGGAGTTTGTTCCCAGGCAAGATCTGGGGCCCAGGTTCTGAATGGGATCCTGAATTCCTGAAATCTCCCAGCCTGATGTCAGGGGATGTCAAGGGCAGTTGTGGTGTGGGGTGCTGGTTGAGAGCCAGGGGAAAGTGGGGTACAGTTAGGAAAAGGGGCCCTGCTTTACCCTTCCCCCTTCCTTATGGCCGCTCTGCCTCCGGGGAGGATGGCAGGCCTCATCCACATGGCTGGTGCAGTGTGCCCAAGTCCCTTTTGGGACTAGGTGCACAGCAATGTACAGAGACTGTTTGGGTGGTCCAGGTGATAGTGACACAGAGGTATGTCCCCTCAGAAGCCAGGAGGAGCTCTCCCCATATCCAAGTTTCTAGTGAAGAGACTGAGTGCCAGCTGGCTCTGCAGGCAGAGAATCTGATCCCTGCTGTCCCTGTCTGCCCAGAGTCACCCCAGCTCCCACCATCTTCCCTGCTTAGTCACCAGGGGTCACACTCCAGTGTGGCACATCTGGAGCCCCCAGGACCCACATGGAAGTCATCCACAACGCCCTGGCTCCTCAGGTGAGCAGTCCACAGCACAGATAGTGCTGCAGTGAGTCACTATGGGCTCACACATGCACATACGTGCACATACCCAGACACTCACGGATCACTTCTGGCCGGCACAGGTGACACCATCTGGCCCTTCCTGCCAGAGCTGCCTGGACAGGCCTCCCCCAGGACTGCTGATGCCACAGAGGGCCCCTTCCTTTCTCTCCACTGCACTAAATGTGTTGGCCTTGGGTATTGTGTTTTGACTTTGCAGCCATAATAGGCAAGTAAGTAATACCTTCTCAGAATTCTAAGTTAAATGCGTCAGACATGTGGTCAGTCCTGACATTTCTGCTCACTGACATGGAATCTAGGGCTGAACAGGCCCCAGGGTGGCCTGACCCCTTTTATCATAAAGAAAAATGGGTCCCTCCAGGTTGTGAAGTGACTGGCACGTTTTATTCATTCTTTTGAAAATAACGATCACACCTTCCTTTTTGTTTTTGTTGTTTTGTTTTGTTTTGCTAATCTTCACCCAGGGATAATTTTTTCATTACTTTTCAGAGAGAAGAAGAGGGAGGGAGGGAGGGAGGGAGGGAGAGACACATGGATCGGTTGCCTCCGGCATGCACCCTGACCCGCACCCTTGACCAGGAACCAAACCTTGGACCCTTCAACCCTCCAGTGCCCAGGTTGATGCTCTAACCACTGAACCACCGGCCAGGGCCAATACTTTCTAACACGGAAAGACAGCCTTAGCAAAAACTGGCTGAGCCAACTGGAATGTGATACCTTGTTCATTCCTTCTAAATTAACTGAGCATTTGGGGAATTCTTGGACTCAGGACTCCCTGCTCCAAGCCCCTCTTGAACCGGATACATCTGGATCAGTTCTCTTCCTTCGCCCACCTGTTCCAAAGCAAAGGCTTTCTTTTACTAATAACTTGCTACAAGGTGCTGCTGTTTCTAGACTTTCTTATTTAAAAAAAAAAAAAAAAATTTTAAGGTAATTCTAATTTCGTCAAAATTTTGGCAAACTTTAGGGATATTCTTTATGGTAATTTCTTCCATTGAGAAAGATCTGCTCTCCCCAAAATGTATGTGAGTAAGAAAGAAGTTCCAGTGTTGGTTTTCTTATGAAAGTGTGTCCCGTTGCTGGTGGGAAAGAGAGGAGGCGGGAGAAGGACTGGTGCCTGTGAGGTACAGTGGGGGCAGGAGGAAGGCTCTTCTCCTCAAAGGGCCCACAGGGCCTGAACCCCACTCTTAAAACAGCAACATGCAGTCCCGAGGTTGATTACACTTAAAAGTTTGTTAAGAAGTAATTGTTTGGAACTTAAAAAGAATTTCTCTGTAGAAACAGTATTATTATTAAGTCCATAGATATGTATTTAATCTACCTGTACCTTACTAGCTGTTTCACATAGGGTATTAGTTGATGTCTGCCTCAGCTTCCTCATCTGTAAAGTGAGAATATACCTGGTCTCATAGCGTCATTGGGAGGTTTACATGGATTTATACATGTAAAGGGCTTAGAACAGTGACTGGCACAGAATTAGCATTACATTTCTTGTTATTATTATTTGTAGTAAAACTATAATATGCTTCAGCCCCTCTGTCCTTAGAGCCCACTGAGTCTCAGGAGGTGCTCAGAAGCCCCTGGATGGTGGGGGTTCCCAGGGGAGTGAGGGCTGAGGGCTGGACCTCCTGGTCTGGGGTCCCAGGGCTGCACCTGGGGAGGAGGCTGCAGCGGAGGGGACAGGAGATTAAAGTGGCTGCCCTGCCAGGGCCAGCTGTCAGCCATGCCCCGGACAAGCCCACCTGGACCCCCCGGGGAGGTTTGCCTTTGGGTGGACCTGTTGGGACACAAAGCTCTGAGACAGAAGGGGGCTGGGCAGCGCAAGGGCCGGCGCTTGCTGGGTGTGAGCACAGGGGGACATCTGGGAGCAAGAAGGGCCCCTGACAGGGGACTCGAAAGGCAGGGACTGTCTCCTGTGCACTTTGCCCAGGGTGGTCCTACCCTGCTTTACAGCCCCAAGGTTAAAGTCTCATCCAGCACAGCAGTGGGAGAGCCTTTATCTCTGTGGGGCTGGACTTTATGGCAGACAGGCTCACCCAAGGCCGACTAGCAGAGCCCTCGGCTCCTCTGAGTCTCCCTGCCCTTGCCTCTCCTCCCACTGCCTTTTCTGGTTATTAATCCTCACAGAGGGTATTCTTTCCATGGATTTTTTAGAGAGAGTGGAAGGGAGGTGGGGGCAGGGGAGAGAGGAACATCGATGTACGAGAGACACATTGATTGGTTGCCTCCCGCACGCACCCTAACCAGGCTGGGGATTGAACCTGCCCTCGGCTGGAATCGAACCCGTGACCCTTCAGTCTGTGGGCTGATGCTCTACTGAGCCACACCAGCCAGGGCTCAGTGCCTTTTGAGTGGAAGAGCATAAGGAAGACAGATAGGGACGGGGTGGAATGGGTCAGTGGGGAGAAAAAAGGACATCTGTAATATTTTAAACAAAAAGACAGGAGAAAGGAGAAGGCGTGAGCTGGCGTCCTTGGTGCAGGCCAAGTGCTCTGTGAGGGTAGCTTGGGGAGTGGCAGCTCTGCCAGCAGAGGGACTCACCCCCCAGAACCAGAACCAGAACCAGAACCAGAACCGAAACTTGGGTGGGGACACACAGGCAAAGTGACCTTAGGGAGCATGGCCATGGGTCTGCGGCCTGTCCAGCGGGATCCAGCTCATGCGTTTGTGGGGCCTCCTGGACCACCCGTCTGTACCGTGTGTCCTGTGTCCAGAATGTTCTCTCTGTTTCACAGAGGATGTTCCTCTGGCACCACCTTAGCCATCAGCTTAGTCTTCGCATTTTCAGCCAACATCCTCCTCACTCTTATCTCAGATGGTTTACGAAGTGAGCATTATATAATTATTTCCACATTTTCATATGTGCTCTAATACTTCACACTTTTCTCACACGCTCACACACAGGTCTACTCTATCATCTCAAAAAACTATTTCCACATTTCAGAAGTGCAGTTGGAGTCGTTTCAAAGTGTTTTGAATAATAAATGGTGAGGCCTCTGAGGTAAGGATTTTTCTGAAAACTCCTCTCTGTGATACTATTTATTTCATCCAATAAGTATTTATTATACACCTACTATGTACTAGTCACTATGCTGAGTACTGGCAATACTGTGGCAAAGAGGCAGAAGCCATCCCCAATTTCATGGAACTAGGCATTATTTCAAATGAAGGGACATTTCCAAAAGTATAGAGTCTGGTATTTTACCTTTCCTTGGCCTCTGCTCCCAGCACTGCTAGGTTTTGTTTGCTTCAGGCATTAATCGAGATCAGTAATGAAGAATCACAATGTAAAGTAAATGTTTCTCATTTTCTGTTACGTCCAGTTCTCAGCTGTTTCCCAGAGTCAAACCGACTTGCTTCTGAGCAACATTCATCATCTCGATAAAGTGTGAGATATCTGACTTGGCATAAAGCCCAATGAAATTACGTGGGAGATCTGTTACAGGTTGAATTGTGCTCCCCTAACAGGTATGTTGAAGTCCTAACCAATATGGGTTGTTTGACTTAGATCAGAGTTTTCAGCCTTGGCAATAATGACGTTTAGACCACACCCATCTTTGCTCTGGGGGCTGCGCAGTGCATTATGGGATGTTTAGCAGCATCCCTGGCAGCACCCACCGTATGCCAATAGCACCACTCCTCAGTCGTGACAACCCTACATCTCTAGCTATTGCTAGCTGCCCCTGAGGGTAAAAACTGCCCCCAGTGGAGAAGCAATGATTTACATACTCAATCAGGAGGTTCCTACTTGATGTGAGTTTATAATGAAGTTTTTGGTTATGAACAGAAATTATAAAAAGTTGGTTTAACCTGGAATAAGAAAGCAAAGTCATAAAGAGTTGAATTGTGTCCCCTCAAAAGATAGGTTGAAGTCCTAATCCAGGTACCTGTGACTGAACTTATTTGGAAATAAGGTCTTTGTAGACGTAGTTAAGATGAGGTCATACTGCAGGAGGGCGGACCCTCTAATCCAACCACTGATATCCTTACAAAGGAAGGCATGACCCTGGGAAAACTCAGGCCTGCACTGGAACAGCCCACCTGAGGGCTGCCTTCAGAAGTGTGACACACCCAGGTTACTCATCCCAGGTGGTGACAGACAAGCCTGGAGGCCACATGACTCACAGCCAAGATGAGCACTTCTTATAGGTGTGGTTCCATGAGCAGTAATGAGAGTGTGGCAGTGAGTCCAGAAAATTCTGCAGCCCCTTTCCCACCATGCCAAGGTATGGAGTAGTTATGTAAACAGGTAAGTAACCCATATATGTATAAGGAAATCAGCCTTATACAAATATATGTGTACACATGTACCCAGATAGGAGGATGACCGTATAGTGCTGACCTCGGCAGAGGAACAAATGTGTGGGATGTTCCTACCCACATGAGAGCTGTCCTTCAAACACGTTGTCTTGTGAAGGCAACTTCAGAAGGAGGGGGGTCCAGAGCCACTCTGGACAATCAACAGACCAGTGCACAGCCTCACAGCAGTTGCCTTCAGAAGCAGTGTATGGAATTTTCCAGAAGTATGGTCATGTTACTCACATGGCATTGTATAGCTTGCTTGTCTTATTCCTGGGACATGGCTCTACAGGAGTTTTAATGACTTAAAAATAAAATCAACTTTCCAAGAGTGATGATTTGTCATCCATGAGGAGAATCAAAGGAATATGCCACTAAGTGCATCAAGAGTGCTAAGAACATCCGTGTCCTTTCAGCAAACACCCTACTTAGGGAATATTGCAGGTCGATCAAGTCACTGATGCAGTAGAAAAGAGTGAAAGCTGGAACGTCCCCTAAATGGAAACTGTTCAGTAACTTTTGGTACATCCATCCATATGATGAAATAGTCCTAAGGCATTAAAATTTAAGTTTTAGAAAAAGATTATAAAACATTGAAAGTGCAATCCTAATTCTATTAAACAAATACTGAAAGAATATGCCTCAATACTATGAGTGATTTGGTCTTTCTTTCTTTTTTATCTTTATTGTTGAAAGTATTATAGATGTCTCCTCTTTTTTCCCCACTGATCCCCTCCACCCTGCATCCCCCCACAACCAGGCCTTCACCACACTATTGTCTGTGTCCATGGGTTATGCACAAAGACATATAAGCTCTTTGATTAATCTCTCCCCACCCACTCCCCCAGCCCCACCTTCCCTCTGAGATCCCTTGTCTGTTCCATGCTTCTGTGTCTCTGGATCTATTTTGTTCCTCAGTCTATTTTGTTTATTAGATTCCACATGTGAGATCATGTAAAACTGAATCAGAAAGAATCAGAAAATCTGAATAGGCCAGTAACAACTGATGAAATTGAAGCAGCAATAAAAAAAAAACCTCTCAGCAAGCAAAAGCCCTGGTCCAGACGGCTTCACAGGGGAGCTTTCTAATTCTTCACATTGTAGGGTTAGATAGTTTACTAAAAATTGCTTTTTGAGGGAGGCCTGCAGTGCTATGACCTTCCGTCTCAGGACTGCTTTCGCTGTGTCCCATAGATTTTGGGTTGTTGTGTGTTCATTTTCACTTGTTTCCAGGAAGTTTTTGGTTTCTTTCTTGATCTTATTGGTAACCCACTCATTGTTTAATAACATGCTATTTAGCCTCCATGCATTTGAATGTTTTTGAGTGTTTTTACTGTAGTTGATTTCTAATTTCATGTCACTGTGGTCCGAGAAGATGCTTGATATGATTTCAATCTTCTTGAACTTGTAAAGACTTGTTTTGTGTCCTAACATGGGGTTTATCTTTGAGAATGACCCATGTGCACTTGAGAGGAATGTATATTTTGCAGCTTTGGGGTGAAATGTCCTGTAAATATCAATTAAATCCATCTGATCTAGTGTGCCATTTAGTCACTGATTCTGTGTTGACTTTTTGTCTGGAAGATCTATCCAGTGAAGTCAGTGGGGTGTTAAAGTCCCCAACTATGACTGTACTGCTGTTGACCTCTCCCTTAAAGTCCTTAAGGTTATTACTGATAGGTCCTTTTTTATTGCCATTTTAATTATTTACGCCTATGTTTCTGTATTTCTTCTCATGATTACAACAGTACCTTTAACATTTCCTGCAATGCTGGTGATAAACTCCTTTAGCCCTTTTTTGTCAGGGAAGCTCTTTATTTCACCGTCTATGTTGAATGATAGCCATTGGCCTCCTCACTCACCTAAACCATGTCAGGCTAACTCCTGCCCAGTGTCCTACCAGGGGATAACAGGCCACAGTGCTTCCCAGGCCTCACAGGCAGCATATCTTTAATGGGTAAGAATGCCAGGTGTGTGAGTCTGTGGATGTTCTTTGCCTGGCAGGACAGGCTGGCTCAAAACATAGTTCTCGGAAGAGGTGGCCAAGAGCCCCAGATGAATTCTAATCTTTACCCATGGCCTCTCCAAACTTTGTTTGTGGTCTGGACCCCTTAAGAAAACAGACAATTCAGCCTATGTCTATTACATAGGCTGACCTATCCTACCAGCTGTGCAGCTGTTTACAACGGGTGTAGCTATTACATATGAAAGTAAGTCCTTAACCACCCCACCCCCCTAAAGAATCTTGTTATTTTGCTACAGGACTTCTCAGAATCTTTGGAAGTTTATGTGCTTTGTCAGTCTGCTGCACAGGGATAACAGTGTTGAGGATCTCCCAAATGTGTTTAACCACAGCCCCAGCCCCATCTTAAAAACGTTTGAAATGATTACAGGCCCTCAGAAAGTTGCAAAAATAGTAGAGAAGTCCTGTTTCTCTCCTGTTTGTTTATTATTTTTCATCCTGACCGAGGGTCTTTTTCCCATTGCTTTTGAGAGAGAGTGGAAGGGGGGGAGAGAGCGGGAGACACGTCCACCGGGGCCAGGGATTGAGCCTGGGCCAGGGATTGAGCCTGCAACTGATGCACATGCCCTTGCAGAATCGAACCCAGGACCCTTCAATCCGCAGCGACGCTCTAACCACGCAGCCAAACCAGCCAGGGCCCAATTTATTTTTTATCGCAGCAATAGGTAGGCCTCTGACACTTTCAGGAGCTGTTCTCAGAACGAGGCCCTACTAGTATTTTCACTAGCACCTGCTCGGCCAAGGTGAGCGGCCCCTGCAAGCGGCCCGCGCGGGGCGCAGCGCCCACAGCTTCTCCTCTGAGCGCAGCGCCCGCATTCCAAGGGCGAGGCCCAGGCGCGTATGTTTTTAATCATTAGCAGCAGCCACGGGCAAATTAAAACGCAACGGAAATACTGTTTCAGAACAGAGCGCGGGTTCAGCGGCTCATTCCTCCCAAGGCGCGGTCATTGCCCCTGTGCGCAGGCGCAGCCCGTCACCGAGGGTCCCGGGAGGCCGTGGGGAGGGAACCGCCGAGCGGCGCGCGCTCCCTGTGCGCAGGCGCAGCCCGTCACCGAGGGTCCCGGGAGGCCGTGGGGAGGGAACCGCCGAGCGGCGCGCGCCCCCTGGCGCTGCCCACGGGCGGCCACAGGCCGAGGGTGATTTCTAAGGACAGGCCGGGAGGACGGCGCTCCGAGCCCGCCACAGGACCCCAGGCGCCCGGGCCCGGGCTGCCGGCCTGTCTGGCTCCCGCCTCCCGGGCCGGCGCGACCACAGCGGACGGGCTCCGGCCGGGAGCCTGCGCGCGCGCCCGCCGGTCTGGGGGCCCCGCCCTGGGGACCCTCCTCTTCCTCAGGCCTCGGCGGAAGCCCCTGGTGCCCCAGGGGGACGCACCTTCCCTCTCCTCGGCGCCCCCCGTCACCCATTTAACGGGAAAAATTCCCGCGAGGGCCGGAGACCCCGCGAGGCTGATTCCAGGCGCGGCCGCGGACGGGGCGCCGGGTGCCGGAGACCTGAGGCCGCGGAGCGCGCGGCTCCTCCCGCGCCGCCGGCGGCAGCGCCCCGAGCTCCACCCGCGGGGGCGCCCCTGGGCCCTGCCGGGCCCGCGCGGGGGCGGCGGGAGGGGCGTCCTGCGGGCCGCGGGCCGTGACGGGGAAGCCGCGCGGCGGGGGCGGGGCGGGGCCGCTCCGGGAACAGGGCCCGCGGGCCTCCGCTCCGCGCCCCGCCGGGAGGGGCGGCTGAGGGCGAGCTGCCCGCCCGCCCGGGGCCCGCCGAGCCCGTGCTCGCTCCCGAGGCTGCTTTGCGCCGGCGGAGTCCACGCGGCCTGAGTCACGAAGTTGGTAAGACCTCGGGTCTCTGCCCCTCGTCTCGGGCCGCGGGGCTCGGGGTCGGGCCGGGGACGCGGTGACCGCCTCCAGTGCGCGCCCCGGGGCGGCCGTGAGGCCCGCAGTCACCGGGCGGGCTTCGAAAGGCCCTTTCAGGTTTTAACTGTGTCGCTGGTCTAGGTAAGGGGCCGGCCTCCGCGGGACGCCTGCGGCCGCCGTTAGAGAAAGTAGGTAACAGTACCATGACCTTTTTTTTACGGTCCTGTAACAATACTGTTAGGTTATTTTTAATTGTTGGGAGCATTGCAGATGTCCCCCCTCCCCCCTGAGCCCGCCCCGTCTCCCCTCCCCCTGAGCCCCGTCTCCCCTCCCCCTGAGCCCCGCCCCGTCTCCCCTCCCCCTGAGCCCCGCCCCGTCTCCCCTCCCCCTGAGCCCCGCCCCGTCTCCCCTCCCCCTGAGCCCCGCCCCGTCTCCCCTCCCCCTGAGCCCCGCCCCGTCTCCCCTCCCCCTGAGCCCCGCCCCGTCTCCCCTCCCCCCTGAGCCCGCCCCGTCTCCCCTCCCCCTGAGCCCCGTCTCCCCTCCCCCTGAGCCCCGCCCCGTCTCCCCTCCCCCTGAGCCCCGCCCCGTCTCCCCTCCCCCTGAGCCCCGTCTCCCCTCCCCCTGAGCCCCGCCCCGTCTCCCCTCCCCCTGAGCCCCGCCCCGTCTCCCCTCCCCCTGAGCCCCGTCTCCCCTCCCCCCTGAGCCCCGCCCCGTCTCCCCTCCCCCTGAGCCCCCCCGTCTCCCCTCCCCCTGAGCCCCGCCCCGCCCCGTCTCCCCTCCCCCTGAGCCCCGCCTCCCCTCCCCCTGAGCCTCGCCCCGCCTCCCCTCCCCCCTGAGCCCCGCCTCCCGTCCCCCCTGAGCCCCGTCTCCCCTCCCCCTGAGGCCTGCCCCGTCTCCCCTCCCCCCTGAGCCCCGTCTCCCCTCCCCCTGAGCCCCGCCCCGCCTCCCCCTGAGCCCCGCCCCGTCTCCCCACCCCCTGAGCCCCGTCTCCCCTCCCCCTGAGCCCCGCCCCGCCTCCCCCTGAGCCCCGCCCCGTCTCCCCACCCCCTGAGCCCCGCCCCGCCTCCCCCTGAGCCCCGCCCCGTCTCCCCACCCCCTGAGCCCCGCCCCGCCTCCCCTCCCCCTGAGCCCCGTCTCCCCTCCCCCTGAGCCCCGCCCCGCCTCCCCTCCCCCCTGAGCCCCGCCTCCCGTCCCCCCTGAGCCCCGTCTCCCCTCCCCCTGAGCCCCGCCCCGTCTCCCCTCCCCCTGAGCCCCGCCCCGCCTCCCCTCCCCCCTGAGCCCCGCCCCGCCTCCCCTCCCCCTGAGCCCCGCCCCGCCTCCCCTGAGCCCCGCCTCCCCTCCCCCTGAGCCCCGCCCCGCCTCCCCTGAGCCCCGCCCCGCCTCCCCTGAGCCCCGCCTCCCCTCCCCCTGAGCCCCGCCTCCCCTCCCCCTGAGCCCCGCCCCGCCTCCCCTGAGCCCCGCCTCCCCTCCCCCTGAGCCCCGCCTCCCCTCCCCCTGAGCCCCGCCTCCCCTGCCCCCCCAGCCGCCTCGGGTCTGCGCTGCGCTGCCCCTACCTGCTTGTCAGCTCTTTGTTAATCTCCTCCCACCCCCTTCCCACCTTCCCTCTGAGATCTGTCAGTCTGTTCCATGCTTCCGTGTCCAATAAACTTTTAACTCAAAAAAGAAGTGTTTATTTTAGACATTTTCCCAATCTCTCCAGAACAAGAAGTTATTCATGTTAATACAGGGGTGTTTTTGAAAAGCATGTAAATAGTCTGCCCTGTTGGGCACCAGGGAATGCTGGACATGCTGGCCCTCGGGCCTGGGCCTGTGGAGTGTGGGGGAGAGCAGCTTGGAAGCAGAGCCCCCCAGGCCCCAGGGATAGCTGGGCTGGTGTCCTTGGCCTCACTCCCTGCTCTGCCCATATCCTGCCCCAAGATCCCACCTACTGAATCCCTTCAGGTTCTGTCCCTTCTTTGCTCCCATCGTCAGCACCTTAGTCTAGGCCTGCATTGTCTCTTCCTAGACAGGGGTTTGGCAAACGTTTTCTGTAAAGGGCCACGTTGAGCATTTCAGGCCCTGTGAAGATGCAGCCTCTGCCGCAGCACTGCCTGGTAACAGCAGCCGCAACAGCGGGCCTGCGCGTCCTGGGGGCTGTGTCCAGCAAACGCCCAGGCTGTGGGCTAGGCGGGCTGGAGCATCCTTTACCCACTTCATCCAGAGGCCAGTGGCCTGTGTGGCTTTTCCTTTATATCCCGTCCTTACAGAGTGTTTGACCTAAGAAACACTCCATAAAAGTTTGTTGAAAGAATGAATGAGTTCCTCAGTCCACGCATGCATGCCTATGATGTCATGCTATTACTGAGCTGCCGGATGTTATTTTCAATTTCATTAAGCTAAGGTAAAAGATCTGGAGCTCTTTCTAGATTTACTAAAATCTATAAATCCATTTCCCTTCTCACAACACAACCTGCATGTTCACTTACTGTTCTGTGTACACTTGCTTCAGAAACAGAGACTCGGCAGCACTCACCGTAGCATTGCTCGTGTGATCAAACTTCGGGGCTGAAAGAAGAGGTGTTTTGTTTCCTGACGTAGATGAATGATGAAAGGACCTGCCAGCTGGCAGAAAGAGCGTCTTATCATTAAACGTCGTGCTGGTCAAATGTGTTTTGCGCATCTTCACGATTAATCGTTCCTGGAAGAAATTCCTCACCTGTTACTCTAAGTCACAGCGAAACAGCGCTGCTCCTGCTGTTTGCCTGCATGAAGAAGGGTTGGCATGGTCCCCTCGCTTCTCTGCCTGCACACAACTCCACGCTGAGGGAGCTTGCCCTGGGGGCTGACATGAAGCTCGTGTGTCCTACACTGAGTGGGTACAGCCAAGACCACTATGAACTTCTGTGTCAGAGTAAGATTTAGGCAGATTATCACCCTGCCCCATTCTCAAACTCTTCCAAAGCATTGTGCTTTTGAGAAACCATGAGAGGATCACAGAGCCCAAATACTGCCCCAACAGCCACAGAAGGTTTGGGGCTAGAAATCTGTGCGCTCCCGGGAGCCAGCGAGGTGCTGGGGCTTTCACCGGCTCAGGAGAGACGACCGTAACCCCCCTGTGCCGCACCTTCACAGTGCAGCTCAAAATCAGGGCAGTGGGAGTGTCCCCACAGAGGATACAGGTGAGCAGTACAAATCAGCCTTTGTCCCTGGGAAGGCCTATGGCTTAACCCTCCCCAGTGCAGCACTAGCTCCTTGTAATGTCAGCCTCTCTCCCCCTCCTACACCTGGATGTATTACAAGACAGAGCAACTGACCCACCCTTGCATTATTTCTAACACTGCGGGTCCAGAAAGCTCAGTATTCCCTGGTTCCTGCCTTCACGGAGACTGTCCAGGGGATAATGCGTGGGCATTGGAAAGATCACTAATCAGAGTGACCTGGGTTGTGTCTTAACCTCCCTGCATCTCAGTTTTCTCATCTGGAAAAGTGGAGGAGATAAAAGGATTAAATTCAATAATTTATATAAAACATCCAGCGTGTAGCAAGGGTGATGTGTGTGTGCTTAATAAGCACTGGCAGTTATTGCATTATTGTTGTTGATTAGTTGAAGAAAAAAAGGTTGGACATGAGGAGAGAAGCAAGGAATTAAGATTTGAGGCCAGTAAGCCTGTGGCAGAAGTTTCAATCTAGAGGCCACTGACCAGTTAAAGGGTCAGTGTCGGACATCTGGTCGACTATCAGGCTCAAGTAGCATAAGAGCCTGAACAAGAGAGGCTTGGTTCAGCTCTTGGCTCTCCCATCACTTCTGCCCCTGGCTTCAGGCTTCACTCAGAGCCTCATCTGTCACAGGACTGACTCAAAATAGTGTCAGGAGAGAAACAGCTGTTACCGAAATCTACTCAGTGAGCCCCGCCACGAGCCTCAGGAAGCTCCATGGCATAAGGTTAGTGTAAAGGGGAGAGGCAGCAACGATGGAGCCAACAATACAACAGGCGCCTGAGGGAGCAGGAAAGAGCCGCAAGCCTGCTGGAGGGGCTTGAGCCGCTGCTGCGCCTCGCCGTGCTTGGGAAAGGAGGCGTTCCCTATGGTAAACAGGCCATTCTGGATGTTCTGAGCAACCAGAAAGGCAGTAAGAGCTGAGCTCCCATTTCCTTCCAGGAAATAAAAAACATTACTTCATGTGTGGTTTTGGGGGCTTAATGATTTAATTGAATTTTATACCTTCCTCACCATGGAGATTCAAATATATAAAGAAAAAAATGTTTTGATTTTTTACACAGTAGTATTCAGAGATGTATCTGTTTATACAAAATAGGTGGCGAACAAGCAGGTTGCTAACAACGAACTTCTTTCAGACAGTACCACCCCTGGTGGTACTGAAAGAAGTACCACTGGATGTAGCAGTCAGTATTTCTGTAAGCAACAGAAACCAATTTTCCCATTTTAAGCAAAACGGGAATTGATTTAAAAGTTATTGACAAGCTCAAAAACTCTCTTGGAAAGTTGGAGACCCAGGCTTGGAAGCCATGCAGCCAGGAAAGCCCTCCCCCACCCAATCCAAATCGGCATCCCAGAGCCCCAGACGCTGCTGCCTCCTGCATGAGTGTGGATTCTGCACTGTCTCTATTTCTTCACACCACCGGCTTCTGACTCAAGGTTCGCCGTGGGTGCGTGTGATCGGTGGAGCCCAGGTGATAGGCCCATTCCAAACTGTGCAGGAAGCCAGGAAAGTGAGCAATTGACATAATCAGCGTTTGTACTGAGAGGTGAGCTTGGCCATTTAAGGTTGGGGACAGAAACTGAAGGAAAAGTTTCGGACCAGTAGGGATACTTTGGTGACAGTAATAGTATATCCACCTAGAGGTGGTTTAAACTAGAAGCATTTATTTTCTCATATCATGAGAAGTCTGGAACTAAGTAGTTCCAAATTTGGTAAATGCAGCCACAAGAACGCTATTGAAGCCCAGGATGGTGCACCTTTCCACTGCTCCATCCACAGAGCGCTGGTTTTCACGGTCAGGCTTGGCCTTTTTTGGTTATAAGATTGTGGCTGCAATCCTTGACATCACATTGTCACACAAGCAAGTCCCAAGGAGAGCGAGCGGTGTTTCTCTCTGCACATCCCTTTTCACAGGGAGAGAAACCCTCATGAGACGTTATACTGGAAGCACCCCCTTGTTTCCCATTGGCGGTGACAGGGACATAGACCCACATCTTTGCCACAGAGGAGACAGGGAAGTGGAGTTCCTGGCATTTCTAGCCACCATAACGCAATGTAGATTCTACCAAGAAAGAGGAAGAATAGGGGAGCAGCCGCTGGGTAGATGACCAACAAATTCTGCTGTTGCCACTGTCCTTGGAAATGTTGGCTGACGAGTAGGCTGATCCTATAAAGGGGGATTATCGTCAGCTTTCACCCTGCGTGAAAACTCCACTCTTCCAGCAACACTTGCCTGGTATGCTTTGTTGGGAAGGATTCTGCAGTTCTGTCTGGCTCAGCAGGAAAGAAGGGTACCAGCAATTAGTGATGTTGCTGCAGGAACAGGAGAAGGAAGTGTCCGCACGTGGGCCACAACCTGCCACACCTCGTCTGGAGAGGGACCAGCCTGTTCTATCAGCTCTCTTCATTTCTTTGCAAAGCACTTCAACCTGCATTTGAAGAGCTGGACACACCAACATCGTTCCCGTGGGGACAGCAGTGAGCTTCTGTGATCGTGTGCGCGCACACACAGACACACACACTCACACACACACTCACACACACATCCCTCCACTCTGGTTGCTCTCTCCTGACATCTGGGCTGTTTCTTTGCCACATATTTATAACTGAAATGATTAAAATGAATCCTCGTCCTGGAAATAAGTGTTGGGTGGTACTGGGACCGACTGGGGGAGATCAGCTGTGTTGTGGGTACCATCTAATGTTTTCTTCTTTAAATGTTTATTTCACCTGTGGTGGCCACTTTGAGTGAATTTGGTCTAAATATCCCTGATAACCAGGGATATTTAACTCAAATCTCTGTTTTCCAGGGTAAGAGGTAGCTGATCCATTTGGCCTTTCTTAGCATATAACCGCAAAGAAAAGCATTAGCAGTAAACACAACTCCAACCACAACTGGTACCATCACTAATGATAAGCAACACAACAGAGTAAACTTCACAGTTTACAAAACACCTCCCATGCCTGTTATTGCTTTAAGTTTCAGGAGTGACAACAGTCTTGTGACCTAGTCAGTGTGGGTAATAACAGTAGCTAACTTTTATTAAGTTCTTACAGCCTGCTAATCACTGTGCAAAATGTTTACCTGCGTGTAGGCGTTCATTAATCTCATCCTCACCGCAATACTCAGTGTTTTCCTGATTTGTCAGACCAGGAAATGGAAGTCTGCAGAACTTAACTGACTTCCCCAAGGTCCCACCACTTGCGAGTAGTGGGCCCTGAATTCAAACGCCTGTGGGTCTAAGCGTTTGCTCCTCCTTTCCTAGCGCTCTTTATTGTTGCTATTTCTATTTTCCCATCGCTGATATTCCCACTGGGGAGCTGAGGAAACTAATGTTGAATGATGATTGGGAGTGGTCCATCCAAGGTCACCCAGCTGGTAGGCGGTAGACCCACCCAAGGCTTCTTCACCCATCACCCTGAGGACCGAAGACAGATGATTGCTGCTACCAAAAGATAGAGCTTTTGGAAAATTACAGGTCAGGAGAGCGTACAATTGTGTGTTGTCTAACTCATCAGATGCTACCCAACCAGGATTCCACCAGACACAGCTGAAAGGCAACAGGATCTACCTTGATTAGAATCTCGGTCAGCTCACCTCTCTGAGCCTCGGGCTCTCTATTTGGGAAATAAAAACTAATTTATAGAATTGTAGGGAAGATTACATGAGATAATCCCAGGAACTACCTACAGAATGCCTGACATCTAAATATGCCAATTCATCATCTCCACAGGCCTGTCCTTGTTTTGCTGTTTCCAGGGCTGTACTTCCACATGGTAACTGGAAACTTGAGGAAGAAGGTATGCCCTAGTCATGGGCTCTCCACAGGCACTGACCAGAAGCCTTGGCCTTCCACTGTTGTGTACCAAATACATCCATAACAGCTCTGGCCTTGTAAAGCAAAGACAAAGTCTATTAGATGCCCAAGTCTTCTTGTCAGACAGTAAGTATCAAGTCTGAGCCAATAATTTCCTCTGTGTTTGGAAGCAGGGTGGCTTCTTAAGCATCAGAGGGTCTCAGACTCAGAACTTTGCATGGTGGGAAAGACAAGGGTAAGGGTCCACCTGTGGTTAACAGGAAGTCAATATTTATTCATTCACTCTCTAAAGTGGGCCCTGAAACTCTCAAATGACAGCTACAATCTAGTCATGCCTTATGCCAAACTGCTGGTGACTTCCGAATGCATCCCTGATAGTCACCTGCAAATCGCTGTGTGTAGCCCCTCCACCCAGTGAGTTAGATGCTAAATTCATTTCCACCTGGACACTAAGGGTCCTTCTTCACAGCCTGGTACACAGCAGGTGTCCAGTAAATGTTGACGTTGGATGTTGCAGACAGATGGGTAGATGCTCTCAACCTCCTCGAAGTAAAGATCATGTGGGGAGACAATTCCCAGGTCTTAAGACACCACTTTTGCAAAAATAGGTGCTGCTCCCTCTGGGTTTTTGGCAGAAATTTTCCCCCTCAAGTGATTCTGCACACACATAAAGAGGAAACCTGGATAAAGGAAGTGAGCTCCTTGGATGACATCAGTCCTGGCCACCCACGGCAAGGAGGGACGACACGAGGGCTGTAGGGCCAGCCACAGCCACGGTGACAAGACACTTCATCTGAATAGCCACAGCCTCCTGTCCTGGGGTTGAGAAGGAAGTGGCACCAGAAGTCAAAAACCCTTTTTCTTTTCTCTCTGTAAAGAGGAATAACCGTGAAGCAAGTCGCCCTCCAGGCTCCAGGAGCCCTGAGCAGTTAGTAATAACTTCACTTCAGAATCCCACAGGCTTCACATAAAGCTGCGACAGGCATGTTTAATAACCGCTTGTAGTGCAGATGAAAGCAACCATTTACAAAGGACCACAAAGGACCCACTGTGTGCGAAGCACTTTTGCAGTCATTTTCTTTACCCTCACAGCATTAAGACTTAGGGATATCACATAACTCATGTCAATTTGTAAAAGTAACAGAGATGAGATTCAAACATAGATTTAAAATAAAATATTAGGTTTAGATAAGAAACATTCAAATGAGTTCAGTAGAAAGATAAGATGAAATGCTGAATGGATCAGCACCTACACATCCCTCGTATAAACCATTGACAGTAACATGATGAGCACATTTGTGTTTCATTTACTGATGTGCAGCCTGTAGATCATGTGTTTGGGGCTGTTTTTTCTCTGCACTGCTAGAAATAAATTTGTACCAAGATATCTATGATGTTTCATCTGCTTCTCTAGTAATCCCCAGGATGTCTGCCATCATCTTCACCATCCAGTGTTTCCCGAATGGGGACCTTGAAGAGTCCTTGTCAACCAGGTATTACAAGATGGGGCCCTAAAATGTCTTCCACACACAAATTCAAATTAAACAGAATTAAACAAAATTAAACAGATTTATTTAACACAAGACTTTTACGTTTTTTGGAGTCTTTTAAATCTGCTGACACATATGAATTTTCAAGGGGCACATGGTATATAACATACCCCCACCTCTTTGCACTTTTCTTCTATCTCTTCTTCTTTTTTCTTTTTTTACTGCACTATTTACATCTCCAGAAAGAGTATGGAACACAGTTGGGGAAACTGACAGAAAGACTTGTTTTTTGCAAGGTCAGTCCTTAGAAGCCATTTCTGCCCAGGCCCCTCATCTGCAATTCCAAAAGCTGCCGTTAGATGAACCAGGAGCTTGTTCTTGGTACCTACAGCCAGTGTTTTCCACTGGGACTGACAACCCAAACTAACTCAGCCACTGAGAGTCCCAGACTGGTGCTACCTCCCAAGCTACAGCCACTCTGCAAATGTTTAACAATAATAACACTACACACAAAGTACTTCTAAAGTTTCAACTCTTTCTCACTCACATACCGTGCAAGCCATAGTCAGCGATTTACCTGCAGATTTTTCATTGAGAGCAGGGACCATGTCTCACTCACCTTCCTGCCTCCTTTGTTAACGCTCTCATACCTGTTGAGATAATCCTCAGATGCATGACTGCCCAGCTCTCCAGGTGGGCGAGGCAGGTACTTTCCTTTACGTGTACCTGACTCTCAATGAAACACACACAGAGCTGGATCTCTATGTGAGGAAGCAGCACAGCTGGGATTAGAACTTGGGACTCGGGATCATTCTCCTAAAGGCACGTGGGGGCTCTAAATTGCCACTGAATGGTATTCTAGAGCAAAAAAAACTTGAGACTGAGACTTAGAAAATGACCAAATGGATCTGTAACTCCATGAACACAAACTCAAAATATTCATGTAGGAGGAACACACAACCCCTCCCCCTACAAAACTCTGACTAGATTCAGAGGGTAGTTGCAAGGGCTGAAGATGTTAACATACAAAAAAGAATGAAACAAACTCATCACTGGTTGAGTGAGGACAGTAAAACACAGAACTGTCCTGCCACGGCCCCTGGGAAAAATACACACATACTGAAATCACTCCTACTGGTGCAATTATACAAATTGCTGTTGCACTTTTTAAAATGGTGCCAGTGGGTTATCTGACTGACCAGAATTCTGCATCAATTCCTCTTAAGCCTTTGTCCAAGGAGGGCAATAAGGGAGATATGAAATATTTTATAGATTTAATTTAGGGAAAATATTCATTCCATGTGCCTTTGCAGCCCAAAGGCACAGTGAGGGGCCCCCAAGATGACTGCTGAGGGACAGTGGGAGACAGGGGAGTCACCTTTCCCACGCTGGCCTGCACAGAGAGGGAGTGAAGGACTATCCAATTATCCAGTTACAGCTCCTATCCCTGGAGATGCAGGAATGGGATCAAACACTAGGCCAAAGCATTCTTCACACAGCCAAGATGCTGAAACAGAAAAAAGGCTTCTGTAGTCTGTTGTTTTGATAAAATACTTATATTTTGGAAAAACCTAGAATTAGGAGCATTTCCAAGGGGATGTGTTTACTCCACACTGTGATTCGCTGGGAGCAGGAGAGAACCACATAACTTCCGTGAGGATGAGAGAGAAGTCCATCTGGGAAGAACTATTTCAACATCCCCACTCGCTCAGGAGACAGCTGAAGAAACTCGGACGAAGAAGCTATGACCCGTGCTTATAGACGATCAGCGGAGGCTGGACTCGGAATATTCAGTCATGAAACTTCTCTCTGGGGAGTGTCTGAGGCGAGTGAGCTGGTATGAAATCGACTTAGCACCTTAGTGACGTCTGACCCTGCTCATCACAGGGTTGGCAGAGGGGGAGCCGCCCAGCTCACAGCTGAATCACATCACCCGTAGGAAGCGGGTCTGTGGATAAGCTAACCCAGAGCGTCTGTCTTTTTTCAGGAAGCAGTAAAGCCCTGCCACTGAGAGTGTGGAGGTTGGAGTCAGACTGCCAAGGGGAATCTACCTGTGGGTGGAGCAAGCACCTGAACACCTGGGACATGGAAATAACAGGCATGGGAAGCATGAAGAACAGGACCTGGCTCGTGGTACAGCTCACTAAACAGTAGCTGTTGGCTACAACCTTACACCCAGGCAGGAGGGGTCCCTGTCCCGGCCCCAGGCTTACAGAGCCCCAGAGGAACCCCTCCCATTGGGGTAAGGATGTGCCGACCTGGAGCCCATGTTTCTTCTAGACCATGTTCTAGGACACTGGGAGCCCGAATTTCCTGCCCAAACTGCCTGTTCCTACCTTCAGGGCCACATGGATCTATTCCCCAGGGTCTGTCCTATTAGAGTGGGTCATACCCCCGGTCCTAGGGGCAAAGAAGGGCAGCTGGTGGGGTGAAGCTGGAGCTTGGAGGCCTCTGGAGCTTTGGGGAAAGGGACAGGGGGTGGATGAGGGCCCCAAGCAGGCTCGTCAGCACAGGGCATATGCATGCTATTACCTCAGTGTGCTCAGAAACCTTACATTTGCACCTGGTCTTCAGGTCATTAGAAAGGTGTATTTGTAAAAGCAAGAGGATCAGAACACGCTCTGTTTAACAGTTTGATGAGAACTTTGAAGTATTGAGACCTATGGTACCTGGGCCTCCATTTGTTCTTTTGCCTGAGCCCCACAGTGTTGCGAGCAGACTGACAACTACGGTCCTTTACGTTTCCATCGCACATCCACTCTGCCAAAGATTGCAGATTCCAGCATGTTGTACACAAGCCCACTGTTTCCAAGAAGCACATGTATATGTCTTCATTACCAACATGTTTGCTTTAAGTGACGTTTGAACCAAACCTTAAAGGAACAGCAGCATACAGCACAAGCTGGCCACGAGACACCAGGGTGTGGCTCATGGCAAAAGCCTGTCCCAGTCAGCGCCACCTCAGGGACACAGTTACCTAGGCCACAGAAGCAGGAGTTGGCAGATCCCTCTCCAGGGCTCCTCCCACCCCAACGCTCAGCTACTCCCTTCTCTCAGCTTCTCCCGCTGAGTCTTCGACACAAGTAATTCCACTTCTAGGAGCTCGTGCTAAAAAACCAAGTGGGTGAGACTTGTGAGCTCAGGATGATGGGAGTGGTTACATCTGCTTTTTCACTGGTGTGTCCCTAACCCTGGCCCTGCGGCCAGTACGGAGGCAGCGCTCAGTGTGAAGGAACAGCCAAGGATTTGTAAAGAAAGATGCTTATTGACATTATTTGCAATAGTGAAAATATTAGAAACAATCTAAATGCCTAAAATTGGAAAAATGATTAAAATATTGAACATCAATGCAATGGAATATTAAGCAGTCGTTAAAAATTATGTTTTTAAATAAACTCCAGTGGCATGGGAAAATTCTCACAATATAATTTTAAATTAAAAAGGATATAAAATTATATACAGAATATAGAGTAGACACTTAGTGGTCTCTGAGGAAGAACACACACACCAGTTACATTAAGGTGTTAGCAGGGTTGTTAGCTATAGTTGTGGAATTCTGAGCAATTTTTATTTTCCAATTCACCCTTTCAGTTATTTTCAAAATTTTCTGCAATCTGTATATATGCATATATTACTAAAAGTTATGGGTTGTTGTTTTTTTAAATATATATCTTTACTGATTTCAGAGAGAAGAAGGGAGAGGGAGAGAGAAATAGAAACACCAGTGATGAGAAACACTTTGATCAGCTGCATCCTGCATGCAGCGCACCGACTGAGGATCGAGCCTACAACCCAGGCATGTGCCCTGACCGGGAATCTAAGTTCAATCTCCTGGATCCTAGGTCGACGCTCAACCGCTGAGCCATGCTGGCCAGATGGGCTAAAAGTTATGTTTTAAGATGGAAAACCCTATCAACAAAGTTAACCATGAATCAGGAGGTCAAAGAAAAATCTGCATGAGTCACAAAGTCACTATCATTAATCTACGAAGGACTCACACATACGAAAAAGCAAAAGATGAACATAGAAAAATGGGTGAAATATGCTGCGGTGGAGATTAACTTTCCAACAACACCCACCCTACCCCGCTGCAGTCCTGGCTTCATGCAGGGCAGGCCTGTGCAGTCACACTGCCCTCCCAGCCTCCCCTGGAGGTAGGTGTGGTCTCACGGGTTCCCTCCAACAGAGACAGATGGAGGTGGAATGCCCTGATTTTGTACCTCACCCCTAAACCTTCAGGGCTATTAAAGCAGTTGAACCCTGTATCCAAGTCGTAACACATACAGGTTGTCCCGCTCTCTGAAAGTGGAGCACCCCAATGCAATCTTTCCTGAGCCCAAATACTGTGAAGCAAAGAGTTTCCCCTGCTCTCTGGAAGTTTATGTCAGCCCATTTCACTTTTATGAAAGGCCTACATTAGTACCTGTTTTCCCTGACCAACAGAAACCAAAGGAGAATCTTTGCTTTTACGAAAACAGCCGTTACTGTGCTAAGGGGGCTAATGAGACCTTTCAGAAATCAGGAGAAGAGATGGGTAAGTCAAGGAATGTGGGGAGGGGCGCGGGGCTCCAACGACTTGTCCAGGTGCACCACTCTCCCAACAAACACCTCCACGTGCTCACTCACCTGGAAGCTCTTCGAACCCTGTGCTTGCAGCTATTACGGAGGCTTCATCCCATAGGCACGATCCATTATAAACTCCATTCTCAGCCTTCGTCCCTTCTCAAGAGAATGGGATTGAGGCTGAGAACTCTGAGCTGCTAACCATGACTTGTCTGGTGAGCATCCCTCATCCTGGAGCCCACCTGGAGTTTCCTCATTAGAACAAAAGACACTGCTCTCACCCAGGAACTTATGGGTGTCAGGAGCCCTGTGTCGGGAGCAAGAGGCACAGACCAGTCTGTATCTTCTCTTTTCTCACACGGGTATTGTTATTCTTGTCCCCACCTTAGGGTAAGAAAACCAGAGCTAGAGACACAGTTCACCCTGTGGCATGTGGATGTGTAGGCACAGAAACGGCCTGAGAAGTTACACACTGCGAGGTGGCCGTGATTACTTCTGAATGTTCAGATTATAAATACTGTATGTACCTATGTTTTCTCTACAAGGATATATTAGTTGCATAATTTTTAAATGAAAATAAAACTTTTAAATGACAGTCATTCTTTTTTTTTTGCACAGCCTGACATTAGGCAAAGGACTCTGAGGAGTGTATACCTTGCTTATCTCTTTCCTCAGTACATTCTGATCACACAACACAAACGAAACAGTTTTCACTGCCTATATTACAAACCTGATCTGACAGCTTCAAAAGGAGCTCAGAAGAGCTAATAATTTCTGCGACTTCAAAATCCTGTGCGGCCTCAGATCCCAGTTGTCTCACTGTGAGCGTGGCCTGTGACCTGGGCCTCGAGTTCCCAAAGGTGTGCCAGCCTCAGGACGTCATAAACCCGCAGGCTCCCTCTCTCTCCATAGAGCCAGATAGTAAATATTTTAGGCTCCTGGGTCCTACAGTCTGTTAGAACCACCCAGCTGGACGTGGCTGAGCCCCAATCAAACTCTGTTTACAAAAATAGGCATCTGGCCTGAGGTCCAGGGCTGGCCAGCCCTGTTGGGGGCCCTCCTCACTCCAGGCGGTTCCTTGGCCCAGCAGCGCGCTTTCCAGTGACGGCATCTCAGAGATGCAGAGTCCCGGGCCCTCCCCAGACCTGCGATGGGGAATCGGTGCTCAGCAAGGTGCCGGGCGGCTCCCCTCACGTGGTCCCGCGGCGTCTGAGCAGCTCAGGGAGAGAAGCGGCCGATTCTCCAGCGTGCTGCTCACTGGAGGCACCTGGGCAGGTGTTTGTTTAAAGGTGCTGATCCCAGGGGCTCGCGGCATTCACGCGGGGCGGAGCCGGGCACGGGGGTGGGGGGGGCGGATTAGAAGCTCCCAGGCGGGGCGGGCGGGGGTGCTCGGAGGCCCCCAGGCGGGGCGGGCAGGGGGTGCTCGGAGGCCCCCAGGCGGGGCGGGCGGGGGGTGCTCGGAGGCCCCCAGGCGGGGCGGGCAGGGGGTGCTCGGAGGCCCCCAGGCGGGGCGGGGCGGGGGGTGCTCGGAGGCCCCCAGGCGGGGCGGGCGGGGGGTGCTCGGAGGCCCCCAGGCGGGGCGGGCGGGGGGTGCTCGGAGGCCCCCAGGCGGGGCGGGCGGGGGGTGCTCGGAGGCCCCCAGGCGGGGCGGGCGGGGGGTGCTCGGAGGCCCCCAGGCGGGGCGGGCGGGGGTGCTCGGAGGCCCCCAGGCGGGGCGGGCGGGGGTGCTCGGAGGCCCCCAGGCGGGGCCGGGCGGGGGTGCTCGGAGGCCCCCAGGCGGGGCCGGGCGGGGGTGCTCGGAGGCCCCCAGGCGGGGCGGGGCGGGGGGTGCTCGGAGGCCCCCAGGCGGGGCGGGCGGGGGTGCTCGGAGGCCCCCAGGCGGGGCGGGCGGGGGTGCTCGGAGGCCCCCAGGCGGGGCCGGGCGGGGGTGCTCGGAGGCTCCCGGTGACTCTCGGGTGCCCCCGGAGCGCGCCTCCAGCCGTGGTTGTTGGAGCGAACTCGCCCTCAGGGCTCGGGGGCCGGGAGCTCTGCGCGGCGGCCACGCGGGTTTCCACCCACCCCCCTCCCCCGGCTCTGGGGCGACGCCAGGGGGCTCCCCCCGCCCGGCTGCGAGGACGCCGGCCTGGAGCCCCAGGAAACTGCTGTCGCGCGTCCAGAGCGCGGGCGGCACCCCGGCGGCAGGGCCCAACGCTATTTGTCAAACAACACGCGCGGGGACGCGGGGACCGAGCCCGCGGTATTTCGGGGGCGTGCGGAGGCCTCGCAGCTCCCGCGGCCGCGCCCGGGTCCGCGGGGCCCACCACCGACCTCGGCTAGAAAACAGGTGCGAGTCGTGGGCCGGCGGGACCTTCGCGCTCCCCGCAGCCCGCGCGAGCTCCTGGGCCCCGCGGGGGTGGAGTCGGGCGTCTGCACCCCACGCCCCAAAAAAGACCACGAAAGGGCACAGACGGAACCTGCGACCCGCGGGGCGGGGCGGGGCGCGCTCCCCTCGGGGGCGGGGGGCCCCGCGTGGGCGCATCTCGGGCGGAGCCGGGGAGCCGCAGACCCGCCCGCCGGCGCCGCGGGTGGACCTGCCCAGAGCCCCCCAGCGCGCCTCGGGGGGGGGGCAGGTTGGGCGCGAAGCCTCTGCGCCCGCGCAGCCCCCCGCGGACAGACCCACGCGCGCCGCGGGAGCCGCCCCTCCGCCCCTCCGACCACGCGGGTTCGAGCGGGCGGGTCTGTGTACCCGCGGATTACTTCTTTAAATTCTGTATGGCTTTCTTAAAAACCTTTCTTCTAGCTCACTTTAAGAAAACAGCACAGGATGCGGACGACATACGCACTGTGCGCTAGCCAACGGCCTGCGCTCCCGCAGGGTTCTGCTCAACAGTAGGTAGCTGGTAGTTCCGTTTTGGGGGTCAAAAGTTATACCCAGACTTTTGACTGCGTGAGGGGGGGTCTGCATCCCTAACCCCTGTGTTGTTCAAGGGCCAACTGTACGTAGGATGTGTGGCCACAGCCGCACCATCAGCCGGTGACTGTGGGTGCTCTTCTCTTGGGAGACTGACCTGCCCATTCTTTCCCAAGGATGGCTCGGAGGCTTTGGGCAGGAGTCTGTCCCTCCTCTGAAATCAGTTAGCATGGGAAACCAAGTCAGAGCTGAAAGAGAGAAAAAGTAGGCTGCCTGGACCAAGCTGGGACAGCAGGCTGACCGGGGGCTGGGGGCAACACAGGCGGGTGCTTCCTGCCTCCCCCCCAGTGCCTGGCAGGGTGCTGAGACTGCAGCAGCCTGTGCTGGGTCAGGACCCAGTGCTGCAGCACCCAGAGGCCTTCAGAGCGTGTGCATTTCTCTCACAGGCCACTGCAGTCCGATTCTGACACATCTGTGGTGCCAGACAAAAGTCGCTCCCCTTC
This sequence comes from Miniopterus schreibersii, assembly GCF_964146895.1. Classification (NCBI taxonomy): domain Eukaryota; kingdom Metazoa; phylum Chordata; class Mammalia; order Chiroptera; family Miniopteridae; genus Miniopterus; species Miniopterus schreibersii. Next base: position 83,608,231 of record NC_138109.1, on the reverse strand, counting down.
CTTCTGCACAGCTGGTTCATCAGAGCTCACTGCGGTGAAGCCGCCCTCTCCTGAGGGTGAGGCAGGGCTCCCATGGACCTGCCGGCCTGCCGGGATGGACTCGTCCTGACGTGGGTGCCCTGGGAAGCCACTAAGATGTGCAAAAATGCCTTTTGTTAGTGTTTACAAAATACCGTGGCCCAGATTGCTCCACATCATGAAAACTGCTAAGTAAATGCCCTTCACAAATAATCTTTCCTAGACTGTGTGCTCTGCTGTAGGGAAACGAGGTAGCTGAGCCTCAGAACAGCTGGAGATAGAAGTATTGGCCAGCAGGCGTGTTTCCCAGGGTAAAGAGCAGGAGGCACAGCAGAACAACCGGAGAAACGTGCACAAGGTGGCCCCACTGTGGGAATGCTTCCGCAAAGATATTTTTTCCGGGATCATAAATGAAAACAAGGACTTATCTGCTCTATGTCCTTGATTACAATGCCAGACCTCGCTAAGCTTCAATTTTCTCATTTGTAAAGTTGGAATAATAATAGTATATGCATCTCTTTAAGAGAAAATAAGATGATGCACACAGGGCTCTGTCGGCACACTGCAGGGACCTGATAACTGTCAGCTAGTATTATGTACCATTTGGCTACCTCCTCACGATAAATCCCTCCAAGTGCCTGTGACCTGCCTCGTGCCTTCCTGGGGCTGCAGTCTGTTCTCCCAGGACCCAGCCCCACAGGCCAGGAGGACCGAGAACCCATGGGAACCCTGTTGGAGGGGCCTCTGTGTCCCAGGGCTTCCAGTCTCTTCTGAGTTAGACAAGCATCCAGCTCCCTGCATCCAGACTTCCTTGCATGTCCTCAGATACCTCAACATCAGCATATGCCAAACTGAAATAATCATTTTCTGTTCCCAATCTCCTTCTCTGTCAGACGTGGTACTGCCCTGGCGGGAAGCCTGAAAGCTGCTTCGCCTCTCCCCTTGCCCTTGCCTCACCATTGCCCAGTCTCCTGGGTCTCACCTTGCAGCCCCCTGCTCCGCCTCCACCCACAGCCCTTGCCCATCTAAGGCCCCAGTAGCAGGTGATGTCTGTGCTTTGGGCCCCACCTGAGGGTCTTCGACACTCACTGTTGGTGCCAGAGTGTGAAAGCCCAGCTCCCTTGTTTGAAGTTAAGACTGAGTAGCACCTACACCCCAATTCCTCCTGCAGGATGCGGCCAGCGTTCCCTTCTCTGGAACTTTTGCCAGAGATCTTGGCCTTGGGGGCCCTGCCTCCCTCCCCCACTCCCTTGCAGGTCCCCCTGAGATCTCTCCCTTAACAGACCACTTGCTTATGAATTCTGTCTCAGGGTCTGCTTCGGGGTGTCCGACCTCAGGCAGTCCTCAGAACTGCTGGTCTGTCTGTCTTGGCAGCCTCTCAGCTGCTCTCTAACTGCAGATGCTTCTCCACTGTAGTCCTTGTACCTCTGTCCCAGCAGCGAAGACGCCTGACGCGTCCTCCTTACGGACCAGCCAGGCTCCACATTCCCTCAGGCGGTGCACACTGAAGTCTTCAGGGGCTGTGACTTACACTCAACATACCAACGGTGTTGATCTAGGTGTTCTTCATGATGCTCTTTAACTCCTCTATTTGTGAGTTAATAAAATGGAATAGAGTTAAAAAGTCTCTACACTATTCATTAGGGAAATGCAAATCAAAGCCACAATGAGATGCCACCTCACACCCATTAGGATGACCACTATCACAATGACAGAAAACCATTACTGTTGGCTAGGATTTGGAGAAATCGGAACCCTGTGCAGTGCTAGTGGGAATAAAATGGTGTTGCTGCTGTGAAAAACTGTTGAGTGGTTCCTCAACAAACTAAGCATCATAGAATTACCATATTGCCATCGCAACTCCAGTTCTGGGTATATATCCGAAAGGTGAAAGCGAAGTCTCAAGCAGAATGTGTGGCCCACGTTCATAGCAGAACGATTCATAACAGAACAAGGAAGCAGCCACGTGCCCATTGATGAATGAGTGAGCGAGCTGTGGTTCAGCCGAGAGAGGAAGTTCTGGTACCTGCTACAACATGGATGAGCCTCGGGGAAGTTGTTCTCAGTGAGATGGACCAGCCACAAAAGGGCCAAAAATGTATATTTCCACTGATATGAGGCACCTTTGTGCCAGATTCATAGACACAGAGAGTAGATGGGGGTTGCCAGGGGCTGGGGGAGGCGGAATGGGAAGTCGGTGTTTAGTGGAATGGAATTTCAGTTCTGCAGGGTGAACAGAGCTCTGGAGATGGATATGGTGGTTTGCACAATATGAATATTTAATACTACTGAACTGTACACTTAAAATTTTATGTGTATTTTATCACAATAAAAAATTGGAAATGTAGTTCCTAATATGGTATGCAAACCCTCCCAGAGTTGCCCCCAACCCAACGACTCAGTCTCATTCCCACTCTTCCCCACCCACTTCATGCGCCAAGTGTATGGGTTTACAAGCCCTTCTGTGAGGCGCCGTTTGCTCTCCCTGCTCTGGGTAATGCACCCACTCAGGAAGGCTCTGCTTTTCGTTGCTCTCCCGCTGGTCTCACCCACACTCACTCGAAGAAAGCTCTGATCCTGTCACCCACCCGGGCTCAGCTGCCGGGACCTGTCAGTCTCCTTTCCCACAGCACTGCCCTCACTGCCAGGGTGTGGCCATGACCTGCTGCCCTTGGCCTGAGGTCAGCGCTCACACTTGCTTAGTTATGCATGCAGGGAAGGACACATTTATTTGTCTGTGCTTCTACCCCTGTGAGGAGCTCCTAGATTGCTCCACTAGCTCAGTAAACTTCTTTTGAACGGCTGTGGATTAGGGAGCAAGGGAATGGGAGGGCTGAAATTCTTCTCCGGTAAGGCCGTAAGATCACACAGCAATGCTTTCAGACAGCGGGCAGCCTGCCATGGGCCTGCCCCACTGCCCCTCTATGCCCTGGCCTACCTGGCCCTCTGCCATCACCCCAGATCCATCCCTGAGCCAACATCTTTCCCCTGGCACAGTGGCACAGAACCCATCAAACAGTCCCACCCTTTGATCCCCATGCCTCAAATTTTGTGGTAAAAGTTCCATTTGTATTGTTAGTTTCAGGGAAGAACAAGCAGAAGAAGAGAAAATAGTTTCTGCCAGGAGATCCTCAGGCTCAGACTGGGCTGGCTGGAGCCTCCTGGAGCCTTTTTGCCACCTAAGCCCTGAGCCCCTGGCAGGTGAGTTTCAGGTGCCCAAGTGTTCCTGTGAGAAAGGGTGAGACAGCCCGGCAAGAAGCAAAGAGTGGGCGGCAGTTTCCCGAGCACAAAAGTGCTCCCGGCGATAGGGAATGACGCACAGCTGTGGAAAGCTTGCTGTCTGGCGTCCACCAGGACAGCTGAGGAGCGACTGCTGACTGGAATCAGAGCCACCAAGCCCTGAAAGGAGCTCTCCAGCCTGGCCCCGGGGCAGACCTCAGTCCTGTCTGAGTTGACCCGGCAGAGAGACAGGTATATCACCTGCATCGTGTGTGCACGTAACGGCAAAGTGGCAGTGTTTCTCCCAGCAGCACAGAAACGATGCATAGTTAGCATTCTGAGAAGGAGATCACGGCCAAGATCATGCTCCAATGCAGACACCCTGAGCAACTTCAGGCTGGTCTGGACATGCAAGGCTTGAAGCAGAGAAAGGAGAAGGTAGGGTACAGGATTAATTAGGACACAAATCAGCGCAGTTTGTCAGATATTGTGATGTTGCTTTCCATGCTAATTTTTACAGAGGTGACTGGGGGCTGGGAACCACGGCTGGGTGAGGGGAATGACTTCACACCCAGGGTTGGATGTTGATCACCCAGATCTCAGCTCATTCCACAGGGCAGGACCCTGGAACCATAGCTGTGGAAAATCTAAGAGAGAAAGTATCCTGGGATGAATGAGGAATTAGACGCCTGAGCGCCATGCACACGGACACAGACTATGGGAGGCTCGTGCCTTGATGTTGCATAAAAATAATAAATCAGTGCAAACACGGCTTCAAAAGTAGGTGTGGATTTCAGCTCTAAGAGAATGAAAGTTGACGTCAGCTCGCGGTAGGCTGCCCTGGGCTCACTTACACGCCCCCTTCTGCCCTCCCAGGGGGGCCTTGGGAGGGGCGCGTGTCAGCACAGGCCGCCTGTCAGCACCCGCGGGCAGAGCTGCGGCGACACGTCCTTGCTGATTTCATCGAGTTTTGTTTTCTTGGAAGGAGCTTCAAGCTGCTGCATGAAAATTGCACGTTCGTGGGGATGAGAAACCGAGGGCAGCTGCCTGGGCAGCTTCCCGGTGGAGAGGCCGTGGGGCCGAGGCCAGTGGCCCAGCGGCTCGTTCAGAGGAGGGACCAGCTGACGGAAAAGGCTCCGCCCTGCTCAGTGCTGTTGAATGAAACAGAGCATGGAGCCCTGGCCGGTGGGCTCAGTGGGCGGTCAGTCACCCGCGCACCGAAGAGCCCCAGGTTCAATTCCAGTCCAGGGCACGTACCTGGGTGGCAGGTTTGATCCCTGCCCCAGTCAGGGCGCCTGTGGAGGCAACCAGCTGATGTTTCTCTCACATCGATGTTTCTCTCTCCCTCCCCCTCGCTTCTACTCTAAGAAAGAAATCAATGGGAAAAGTGTCCTGGGGTGAGAGTAATCATACAAACAAACAAGCAAACAAAAACATCGCATGGAGGGAAGCAGATGCCACTGAGAAGACAGGCCTAGAGCCTTCTCGCTCCAAGAAGAGACCTTGACACAAAGGCTCAGGTTCCCTGGTGGCTGGCACCAACCCCGGAGAAAACCCTCCAGCAGGGACCCCTGTCGGACACGCATCTCAGTGCTGTCTTCCGGGCATGTTGGCAACTTCGTTTCTCTTTAGAGTTCCTGGGCTGCCTCACAGCCTCCCCTCATCACAGCCTCTCTCCACATTCAAAGGACAGTGTGCCTGGCTGGGAAGCAGAGCTGGCCAGGGTGACAGGCCCTGGAGCTCGGGGACACACCGCTCTGGGTGTGTATGTGTGTCTGCACATGCACATGTGTGTTGTGGGCGTGTGTAAGGACACCACACATACCCCAAGGACCGTCAGCTCTCCTAACACCACCTCCTGCCCCATCCAAACATCTCCTCCTTTCACTCCTCTTTCTTAGACAATATTTTAACTAGCGTCTTGAGTTTCAAGTTTCTGTAAACAAAAATGTTCAGCACCTCACACTCAGCTGAGCCACGGACCGGCCTCTCCCCAGGCCCCCCTCCTCCCGTGCTCCCACCTCTATCACAGGGGCCGCCACAGTGGGAGCAGAGCTCACAGCCACCATCATCCTCTCCCAGGTCCCCGCACTGAGTTGGCGCCAAATGTGATGCCAGCCCTTTTTCGTGCTCTGCCTCCCAGCCCCTCTCTTTCTGTGTCCGTGGGTACTGTCAGAGTCCACAGCCTGCAGCCTGCTCTCCCTGCCCTACAGTGCCCCCCCACACTAAAACTGTCCCGGTAACACCTCCTACACACCACTGCCAGGCACCCATCAGGACACCTGAACACACATGTGCATGTGCATGTAAACATACACACCAACACACACACAGCACACCCACACCATTCACACCACACACCTAACACACACCCCTACACCCCCACACACGTTTACAAACTCCCACCAGGTCTCCATAATATTCAGAATAATGCTCCTAAACAATGCCCACCTGGCACGCAGAGCTGCCCACCGTTAACGCCCAACCCCCACCCAGCCTATGCTCACACCAGCCCTGCTCCAGGGATGACACACTTAGGGATGGTTTGAAACAAGCTCATCACCTGTAGTGGAAAGAAGTTTTAAATCCAATATTTTGTGGTTATTTATCTGTTCTGTAGACAACAGAAGACATGCACATGTGGGAGACTATGTCTCTGTCTGTGTGGAGGAGAAACTGCTCAGTGCCAGCTTTTCCCCCTGGTAACCTTTGGCGTGGAGTCGGGGGTGAGGGTCTGCAGGATTTGGACGCTGATCCACCGGCTCCCTTCGCCTTCCTATCGAGGCTTTTAGCACATCAGGCTGTAATCCCTGCTTTGCTTCTCTGTCTCCAACTGGAAGGAGACTCCTCAGGGGCAGCGGCTTGTCTTCATCTGCTCTCAGTGGTCAGCACAGAGCCAGCTCTCAGGATAGGGCGAGCAGGGCTGGGGTCCCTGCGTTCTCCTATATGAAATAGGACAGGGGCACGTCTGTGCTGGGGGGCTGAGCGGCAGCAACCTTGATGCTCAAGGGTGAGGTGTGGGGTTCTGTGAGCCGGCACTTGCAAGCAACTTGCAGGTAAGTTCCCAAAATCCTGCAGGCAAGTTTTCTGGGAGTGTGCATGGTTTCCTTAAGCCAATCTGTGCCACTGCGGCCCCCTTGAAGACACACATCCCAAACACCTTCCACACTGAGCTTGCAGCAGGGTGGGATTTATCCCCTTGGGCTGGGGCTGTGGTTTTACACCCAGGTCACACATTAGAGCCCTTTGGGAGCTCAGTCCCGGCAATCAAAGCTTCCAGGAAGATCTGGTTGAATGGTCTGGGGTGGCCTGGGCATCAGTTTTTGAAAAGCTGCCCCAATCATTCTAACGGGCAGTCAAGACTGAAATCTACACTGACACACCAAGAGCCACAGAGCTTCGCCTCTCTGTTAGTGAAGGTGCTTAGGAGAGCCCATGTCCCAGCCAGTGTTACTCAAGGTGCCCAGGAGGCCCATATCCCAGCCAGTGTTACTCAAGGTGCCCAGGAGGCCCATGTCCCAGCCAGTGTTACTCAAAGTGCCCAGGAGGCCCATGTCCCAGCCAGTGTTACTCAAGGTGCCCAGGAGGCCCATGTCCCAGCCAGTGTCACTCAAAGTGCCCAGGAGGCCCATGTCCCAGCCAGTGTTACTCAAGGTGCTCAGGAAAGCCCATGTCCCAGCCAGTGTAACTCAAGGTGCCCAGGAGGCCCATGTCCCAGCCAGTGTAACTCAAGGTGCCCAGGAGGCCCATGTCCCAGCCAGTGTTACTCAAGGTGCTCAGAAGGGCTCATGCTATTGAAGGTGCTAATAGCACTTGCTTCTATTTTCATTTTAAAAAAATACATAAAAGAACTATTCTGAGATCTCCTCAACCTGCGTGTTCAGGGAGTGAGCCTGCATAGTGGTATGTGGAGCGGGGTTCGAATTTTGTCCCTCAGTTTGCTGTTTACAGCTGACTCTGTGATGCTGGGGCTTCATCTGAGTTTTACATTGTTTAGTTCATGCCCATAATGGGCCATTGGTTAAATAAACAAGGCATTTGGAGTACTGACATTTAAGTACACATTTATGAAGAAAATAACATAACCCTTCATCAAATAAACCTCAAAAATGTTACGAGTTGCATTAGTTGAATTGAAATTCTTGAAGGACATCGGAGTCTCAAGTGTTTCAAAACCATTGTCCAAAGAGAAAATACAGCAAATAGTTTATCCAACTACTTTTCCTTTTATTGAAAATAAAACTTAACAAAAGAAACATTCTCTCCTTTCATTTTAAAGCAAAACATGAAAATTATAAAAGTATTAGCTCCACAGTCCATTTTTATGCCCTAAACATGACTAGACTTCAAGCTATATTTTAATATTTGTTTTTGTCCAAACTAAACACAATATAATAGGTAATTTTTAAACTGGTTTGTCAACAAATTGTGCTTTTTCATATAAAATTAAAGTGTATTAAGTAGCAGAAATCACTCGTTCAACAGGAAAAAGTAAAAATGCATCTTACAAATTATGATCAGTGATGACCTTACATTGGACATGTTTATCATATCCTTGAGATTATGTTGATCTGAAACAAAATACTAAAAATAACTTTTGGTCAACCCCATGTAAAAATGATAAAATTATTCTTTTAATTCTGAAAGAGTTTTTCAGATTATGAAAGAGGTGCAGGTGTCAAAAACTTTGGGGAAATGGCATCTTCCCCCAACTTGATTACCAGAATCACAGAGGGAGCTTGTTAAACGAGACTTCCAGCTCCCCCCAAATCCACGAGTCAGAGTGTCCAGGAGATGCTGGGCACATCTATTTTTTTGTTTTTTTAATCCTCACATGAGGATATTTTTCCATTGATTTTTAGAGAGAGTGGAAGGGAGGGAGAAGGGGGAGAGAGAGAGAGAGTGAGGGAGGGAGGGAGGGAGGGAAAGAAATATCAATGTGAGGGAGACACATCGATTGGTTGCCCCCTGCACATGCCTTCTTTCTGCCTCGGGGAATTGCTTTCTGACAAGATGGGTATTTCCCACCAGGCTCGTCATCAGAATAATCTTGGCCCTGGCTGGTGTGGCTCAGTGGTTAGAGTGTTGATCCAGGCACTGAAGGGCCACAGGTCCAGTTCCTGGTCAAGGGCACGTTGCTGGGTTGCAGGTTCAATCCCTGGCCATGGATCAACACTCTTACCATGTGACCTCGGTAAAGTCACCTGACTCAGATGTCTTATCGGTTTAACGATAATTTAAAACCTTGTAGGGTTGTGGTCGGGGTTCAGAGAAGTCACTGAGGCCAAGCACTTGGTCCCTGAGCAGCTACAGTGAACAGAGAGCTCAAAGAAGGGCAGGGAGTGGCTGGGAGGAGGGACTGTGATGCCGCCTCGACCTGTCTCCGGGAAATGATTGTTATATTTTTTGAACCTCTAACTTGTTTGTTGTCCTAGCCTTTTGGGATGAACAATCTGCTCATAAACTCCACCCCTCTGGGCCCAGGCCCCTTCTCTCCGGCCACCTTCAGAAGCGAGCACTCCTCCCAGGCTGCTCAGCATTCTGTGGGGCCATCAGGCCAAAGGGAGGAGACAACGCCGTGTTTTGAATGTGGTTCTGCAAGGTTCTCTGGATGGAGACAAGCGTTCCAGAGAAAGGGAGTTTATAACGCCCATGTCTGCGGAGCAGGCGAAGGCCCCGGGGGCGCTGGGGGTGAGGTGGGGGTGCGCATGCTAAGATCTTTGATTCAATTCTCAGCACAAAGCATTCTTTTACTTAACATCTTTCTGGGGTGAAAATGTAATTGTTAGCTAGGTTTACAAATTTGAGGTACGCTCTGAAGACCATAGAATAACTCCCTGGAGCATAAAGGCTGGTACCGGATTAGAAACTCAACTCTCTGGCATCACACAGAAAAAATACACAGGCAGGAAGCTGGAGATGGGCTCCCAGAGCAGAACAAAAACACGTTATGCAAATACAATGTGTCTGTATCATTCAAAAAAGTGATGAGAAATAGAAAGAAAGCCATCTTGAGACCTTCCTTTTCCTTAAAGAAAAAATGTGGTGAGTTCAGAAGTGTCCCAAGAGGCTGTCTCCCACTGGGCCCTGGCTGGCTCTGTGGAGTGCGTTGCGGGAGGGGGAGCTCTGGGAGGCCCATGCGATGAACCCCCACCTGCTGCCCAAGACACAATGGCACTGCAGCGCCGAGGAGGGCGGACAATGGAGGGATTATTTTCATCTCTACCCCTGTGGTTAGGCATAGTTCCCGTCAACCTGTTGTTAGAGCTGACTGTTTTCATCTCTCATTTCCTCTCAGACACATGCTCTTACTGTTGGAAATTATTAGCATATTTCAGCAAAAATTCTTACAGCAGAAATATGCCACATGGTGATAATTCTTTCCGTCAGAAGAATGAAATTGGAATTCGGGCCATTCCTGTTCATAAAGTGATGTATCCATAGTTTCTCTCCTCGATGATTTTCCCCTTTGTTCACAGGCTAAGTTCAGGATGAGAAATGTGTACCTGGGTTTTATAAAGAGAACAGAGTATTTTCTGTGACAAACCTAATGTGCTGTTTGATGTTTACTGGAAAGGTGCCAAACAGAGGTCTCTCAAGATGTAAGCTCAGTCTTTGGGGTTTATTACCACGGAGGAAGTGTCTCTTAACATGGGCAAGAAAATTGGTGCAGAAATAAATGGTCTGATGTCTGGGTGTGTAGGAAAAAACCCTAAACCTATACCATTGTAAATTAACCTAGTTATTAATAGCTGGAAAGGAGCAAAGGGAAGGCCAAATATTATGGGCACGCCATCTGTGCAGCTTTGCCAGGAAGCTCAGTTTAATGCTCCCCAGGAAGCCACTGGTTTATTCCCACCGATCGCTGGGGGAGGGAAGGGCCTGGGCAGGGGGAGAATAGACATCTGCCCAGGAAAGTCTGGGTGACATAGGGGAAGGTCCTCGTCTGCCAGTCACACCTGGGAACAGGTCATTGGCCAGGACAGACGTGGCCACTGCAGGCGAGGGAGTATTTGATATATTTAAGCTCCTAAACAAAGGAGTTCACTCTTGCCTCTTGGGATGTTGCACTCTCACGCTCCTGCACTCACCCACGTGGCCCACGGCCATGTGGACCCCACACAGTGGACCGATGAACTGGATCCAGCCTGATGCTAAACCGGACCCAGCTCCACCCTGGAACGGAAACTCTGGACACTGGCTTTGCTTCCAGCTCTGCTGGATCCCCAGCTGCACCTTTTCCAGGACTGGACTAAGGGAAATGGGACTTGGGGAACCCAGAGATGTAATGTCATGTAATAAAAATCACTGATCCTCCTGTGCAAGTCTCAGAAAATTATTTTTCTTGAGATATTGTAAGGACCCACCTCCAGCACTCGGTGGGGACAGGGAAACCCCAGTTCCACCAATAACAAAACCTTACTTCCCAGGTAGCATCCTACGGAAGGTACCAATAGCACAGCCGCCTGTACCCATGAAACAACCTGGTAAAGAGCTCACCCTGGTCACAGTCTGCAGGGGGCACCTAGTGGTTACATTATGCTACAAATTTCTCGAGCTTTGAAAGTTGAACCTTAGTGGAATTAAAAATTGATATGAGCTTATCAGAGGTACCAGATGATCCGCTTCTGGAATATCATCTTTCCTTTATCGCAGTCCCAAAGATCCCTTAGGCTAAAAAAACCTAAATCTTCAAAAGGTAAGTGAAAACCCTGACTGTCTGGTTGCTTCTCAAGGCCCAGAGGGATTGTGTCTTTTATAGGGAGCAGCAAAGCTCAGCAGAATCCTCTGCTCCCATCATATGTTTCCCCCACTTACTGTCCTGCGATGAACACTTGTGGAGTGAATGATTGTGAAAGGGTTTGAAACAGGGACAAAGAGGGAGAGAAAGACGGTGCTGGATAAATGTTTTGCTTTTTGATCCTTGCCTGAGGATATTTTCCATTGCTTTTCAGAGTCAGTGGACAGGATCGAGGGAGGGAGGGAAGGAGGGAGACACATCGACTGGTTGCCTCCCGCACACACCACAACCGGGGCTAGGCATCAAGCCTGCAACTGAGGTGCGTGCACTTGGTCAGAATCGAACCTGGGACCCTTCAGTCCGCCGCCCGACACTCTAGCCACTGAGAAAACTGGACAGAATAAATGTATTTTAAAAAATTAAATTGAGGAGATGAAAAAATGCACACATGAAAAAAGCTGGTCAATTTGGTCAATAGTCACAGGTTTTGCACCTGGATTTATAATCAATGAACTGGAAAAAAAACAGAAAACTTTCGAGATCACCAATAAAGTTACAGAAGCATTTAAGAGTTTCATTTCCTTAGGAAGTGTGCTCATTCGTACCACATTGTCTCAGAGACTTGTAAAAAGTGTTTTCTGGCCATTTTGTACCCCTGAAGGACCTGGGAGGCCACCAAGCACTGGTGAAGGGGAGATAGAGAAGTCCCGGCCCACTTTCATCTCCCCCTGAGAGCCCCCAGCTAAGGCCCTCTGAGAGTCCTCTCTTTGATGAAAGAGGTGCTGGAAATGTCTTTTGTTGGAAAACAATGATGACTCCCCCCAGCTAGGAGCCAAGTGAGAGGAAAAGTGCAGCTATTTTTAAGAATAAACCTCTCCAGGCCCAGGTGGCTCAGTGGTTGAGCTTCAGCCCATGGACCAGGGGGTCACATGTTGATGCCCGGTCAGGGCGCATGCCCGGTGCAGGCTCCATCCCCAGTCAGGGGCGTTTCTCTCTCTCTCTCCCTCTCTCTCTAAAACCAATAAAAACATATTTAAAAGAAGAAGAAGAGACCTTGCGGGCAGCTGGGCGGGCAGGTGGGTGGCGGGGGAAGACAGTGCAGGCTTCCTGACAATGGAGCGTCTCATTTGAGACACAGTCATCCCCATATCCAGTTTCTCTTTCCACGGTTTCAGTTACCTGAGGGCAACTTAGGTCGAAAATATTACATGGAAAATTCCAGAAACAAACCAATTCGTAAGTTTTCAATGGCATGCCGTTCCGTGTGGTGTGAGGGAACCTCGCGTCACCCTGCCGTCCTGCCCCGGGCGTGAGTCATCCCCTTGCTCAGCACCTCGGGGCGACAGCCTCTGCCCAGCCATTCGTCACTCAGCAGCCGGCTGGGTTACCAGCTCGCCGGCTGGGGCTGGCAGTGCTGGCGTCCAAGTCGCCCTCATTTTACTTAATAATGGCCCCCAAGTGCAGGAGCAGTGACGCTGGCAGTGAGACACCAGCAAGTGCTTCCTCTGAATGAAAAGGTGGGTGCCCCACAGTAAGGCGTTCTGAGAGAGGGACCACATTTACACGACTCAGTACAGTCTGTTGTCACAACTGGTCTATTTTACTATGAGTTACTGTGCCTGATGTATACATTAAACTTTGCTGTAGGTGTGTATGTATAGGAAAGACACTGCACAGCGGGTCCTTGAACAAGATCGCTTTGCTCAACACTATTTCGTTATAACGCTGATGAGAAAACTCAGTGCCGGGCGGGGGACACTGTGAGCTGCCTGCGCGCTCTCGCACCACCACCCCCAGAGGTGCGCACATGGGCCACCGGCATGTCTACACAGTCCCACCCCAGCGAGCGTGGGAGCTGAGCCGGGCCCACGATGGAAGGCGACCTATCCTGGGTGGGTCCCACCTGCGCCCAGAGCCGCTGCGTTGGGCTCCGGCTGCCCACGACCATGAACTGGGGTGGAAAATAATGATCTTACTTGTTTTTATTAATCTTCCTTAAATCTATGTGTAGCTCACATTTATTTCAATGTTTAATATTAGAAGTATTTGGGGTCTTTACTTAAAAGTTTGACGATGTTTTTGTGACCAGAAATATGCTGTAGGAACTTAACTCTAATTGATATTGATTAACCTCTGGCAACACTGGTTTCATTGTATGTCGTTTTGCTTACAGCTGCAGTTTCCAAAAATCTCTGTGCATTATTGAAGGGCTCACTGTGCATATGGGGTTCAGTACTGTCTGCAATTTAAGGCATCCACTGGGGGTCTTGGACAGATACCCCTGGGATAATACGGGACTACTGTAATTTGAGATGTGATTAAATCTTATTAAAATGCTTTTAAATTCTATATTTGTAGGTAACAGTTAAATGTTGTGAAAAGTGGCCTAGCCAATCTGCGCAGGCCCTTCTGTTTTCCTGGAAGCCTATGACGCGAGTGGGGAATTCCCAGGGACAGCTTCATTTCCCCGGCCAAGGACCCTTCCTCACTCCTCATGGCTCATGAAGTAAAGTGGCAGCCAGAGCAATGGGGAAGCAGAGTCAGATATACCCAATAGCCTCAGCAATTAATTTCATTTTTTATTCACTGTGTTGGAAGCCACTTCAAACCCTTTTTGATAATGCGTATTTTTTTAATCCTCACTCGAGGATGTTTTTATTGGTGTTAGAGAGAAAAAGCGAAGAGAGAGAGAGCGAGGGAGGGAGGGAGGAACATCATTTGGTTGCCTCCCATAGGAGCCCCGAACGTGGATTGAACCTGAAACCTGTGACAGGGAATCGAACCTGCAACCCTTTTATACAAGGTGATGCTTCAACCAGCCGGGCCACCCACCAGGCCTCAAGCCCTTCTCAGAATCAAATCGCTATAATAAATAATTAAGCCATATGCGTGCAGCTGCATTCAAGGGGAAATCGCGTTTCTCCTGACATGAGCGTTAGAATCACTGGAATTAGTTTGAAAACACTCGCCTCCACTTTCTGTCACTTTGAAAATTACTGACAATGTGTCAAACCCTGTTTCCCTGAAAGTGACCAAAAGCATCAAAATTAATCGCCAAGAGCTATTATCATTGAATACTGAATTACTTAAAGGCCCGGAGGACTAGGCAGCACTGAAACCGCAGGAGAGTGTGGTCGTGGGTGGAGCATGTGGCTATGACCCGTCCGTTGGCTGTCTGCCCAAAGCAAGTCCACACAGCTGCGCCGGCATACAGCGTCCGAGAGGCTGCCGTTACGCAAAACCACCTGACCCTGTGGTCTAAGAGGGGCTGTGTGGACTTGTCATGGCAGCTACTTCTGCGCTGAGAATCTTTTAAGGGCAGAGCTCCAAGCAAACCAAGGGAACAATCTCACTGTGAGACTGGGATCTGCTGACACTAAACTGGAGTGGAGTTCTAGGAGTATAATCAGGATCACAGGAGGTGCCAGTCTGCTGAACTTTAAAATGGGTAATTAACAAAAAGCAAAGTCCGCCAGCAGTCTGCAGCTGCCCAGCTTCTACACTGCCGGGCGCCCTCAGAGCTGGCACTGGTTTTCTAGAACACAGGATGTCCCAAGAAAATATACACACTAACAGCTGACAGCTCAATGTTGAAAATGAAGTGTATTTTAATAACCACTGCCTTTATCATTATTAGAAGTGTGTGCACATTTTTGGGGACACCCTATATATATACACACATATGTGTGTGTGTGTGTGTGTATATGGGGGGCTGAAAGGAAGTCCCTCGGCGTAAACTTCCCATACATACACACTGTCCTCACCCCAGGCTCAACGTAAACATTATAAGCATTTTTTTTAAATGTAAGTAAGGAGAAAGCGAACGTTCCGGCTATTATTAGCCCTCCTCCAGGACTGGCCCACACTGGATGTTTTCAGAACCTAGTGCTTTTTCCATCGCTGTAAAAATGTATTTACCTATTTTTTCAATCTTACGACTTCTGCTCCAGGCTGAGGAGGTCACTTTGCGTGTTTGAGTTAAAAGAGGCCTTGGGAAAAGGAAACTCAATCACCTTTCTGTCTGGGTGACAGAACAGTCCATCATAACAACCAGTATGAACATCAGCTCCTCGAACCAGGCAGCACACGGGAGCTTGTGCTGTCGCCTCAGACGTTGCTCTGGCTCCGGTTCCCTGAGCTCTTTCTATCTGGGCAGAATCAAAGCCCCACCGTGAGGGAGTGACAGTCATGTGACAACATAGAGCAGAAATCTGACAATTAGCTGAAACACTTGGGATGTGCAGGCAAGTAAGGTAAGTAATTTGGGCTGCTATTTGGAAATAAATATTCAAGCCAACTGGAGAGAAAGACAGACAGGTATAACTGGAGGCTTCAGTCACTCACGTGGCTGTCCCTGCATTGAGCAAATCTGGGGGTGAGAATATAAATGTGCCCGAAAGGGAGATCCGGGTGTGGTTCCCTGTGTAGCAAGGACAGTCACCTGGGACTCTCTGAAGTTTTCTTGACTTGTAGTAAGATGCCTTCAAACTTTATCTTGATGTAAAATGTCCCCATTTCCTTCTTCCCTCAAGAACTAGAATTGTGTCAAGAAAGCAAAGAGCGATAAACAAGGGTTTCCCATTCCCAAATAGCGTTCTTGAAATTCCAAAAACAAAGGCCACATTGGAGGCAGGAAGCAAAAGTTTATGCCTTGGAAGGAGAGGAAAGGAAGAACCTAAGTCACCTGGGACACATGGCAGGGAACGTGCCAGCAGGTGCTCGCGGAGGAGCCGAGCCGGGACGGCAGCTGGGAAGGGGGAGGCCGCGGCCAGCACACACTGCTGCGTCCTGGCGTTGCAGGTGCTGGGAGCTGCTCTTTCTGCTCTCATTGGGTGGCACCCCATTCACACCTGCCTGCCCACTGCCTACAGACGAGGTGCCCATCTCTCCAAACACCCGCCGAGCCCCAGAAACCCCTCGTATTCCCTCCCTTGAATGGCCTGAACTATGAAATTCTCCCCAAAACAGAGTGGCTCTCTGCTATTCAGCAGTGCTATTAGGAGGAAACTCAAGCCCCTGTATGTGGGTGAGGTTGAGTCACAAAATACACTTCCCATTTCACATTCCTGTTCCTGCTAATCAAATTTACATAAAGGTGGTCCATCCACATCTTTTCAGAAACATATCTACTCCATAAAATGAAGGGCGATAGAATTCAGCCCTGGTATTTTTTGGCTAAGAGCCCTTGCTCACCTCCTGCTCAGTGGCTGGTGATGTGATTAAACTGAGACTGCTCTAAGTGGACAAGATGCTGGGCATCCAGATATGAACAGATATCCAATAAAGTAAACATCAACCCAGATCTCTCCCCACATTTTTTTGAATGATCCTAAAGCACCTCAGTCTCCTCATTCACTCATAGAATAAAATGCTTCCTAGATGCCAATCTAGCCTCTATGTTTGAGGTGCAACTCAGGCAAATACGTTCAGAACAATCTATTCTCAGGAGCATTAATTACTGCCAACAGTCAGTAGAGTTCAATGATCATTAAAGTCTTTTTTAACTAGCATGTGAATTGATTCTATTAAAGCTTATTGAATATCCAACTTGGGGAATTGGGTATAAAATGCAATATCCTGGACTTAGTTTACTGGGGCTCATGTCCTGTATTAAAAGTGGTCTCAGGACTAAGAGCCTTTGCCAGTGGCTGCAGCCAGGTTCTCTGCCACCTCGTGCCGAACGCTACGAGTGACCTACGAGTGACCCACAAGATGCAATACTGGTAGAGTTTGCCTGTTCTTTAGCCTTTAATTCAGTGAACAGTAACTAGCTTGGGACTAATTTCTGTGTGCTTGGTAAAAGCCCTTAGGCACTGATGCTTACACAGTATCAGCAGAAATTGTGGTTTCTCAAGGCAGAAAACAGTGCTTTTTCTCTCTCTTCTTGTTAATTTATAGCTTGTTGATTTGAAATCTTTTAGATTACCTGGGTACTGTAAAGGAGTAGAAATAAAAATATTATAAAACTACCATAAAGGAGTAGGAATATAATATTAACATTTTCTATATTCATTTTACCTGTCTATGTAATTATTTATCTTGGAGCCCAAGATAAAAGACAGTTTTGACACTGTGACAAAACTGGGGACAATGTTCCTGGGGACATTGGCACGTGAAGCCAAAAACCAAGGACATTTTCATTACAAAAAATACCGTTATTACATTTAAGAAAATATCTGAAATACCATTTACTATCCTGTTGGTAGTTTTCCCAATGGCCTAATAATTATTCTTCATGCTTTTTATATGGTTTCATTTTTATGCACTGGGGTGACCTTATCAGCTCTTGGCGTCACTCAACTGTCAGAAAGCATGGTCTAGGAGACTTCTAACACCAAAATTCTCATTTTGGGTAAATTTACTTAAACTCAGTTACTTGAAGGGATGTTCTATTTGATAACAAAGGCAGCCTGGTGGGCTCACCAGGAATCTCCGTTGGTTTTGTGTCTGTACCTACAGACATGCAGCAGACGGTGAGGAAATGTGATCACGTGGACCAACTTTGGTCCTGCCTGTCCTTTGGCTCCGAAGTAGAGCTCCTGGGCTGTGGGGACCTCAGTTCCAGCTCTCCTGCCCCATCACCACGGAGAGCTGAATGCTCAGACGTCGCTGTGGTGAGGACGAATCAGGCTCAGACAAAAATTCTGTTTTGTTGATTGAGGGTATATCCCTGTGCTTTAAAAAAGACAAAATAACAACTGAGCACTCAGATTGTAGGATGAATGTTCTTTCGTGTAAAAATGCCTTCCCTCTGCCCCTGGCCTCTGCTCTCACAGCGTGTTCCTGCTAGTGAGGGGGACAGGTCACAAGAGCACATGCAGTGTTGTGTGCTGTGACGACAAACAGAACATGGGGAGGAGATGGTGATGGGCAGGAGCATGCTCTTTGAGGGAGGGTGGTGGGGCCTCTTGGGTGAGGTGGCGAATTGAGCACTGACCAGGGAGGGAGGGAGCCACCTGAAGGACACAGGGCAGGGTCAGACTGAGGCAAGGTAACTGCCAAGTCCAGGGGTGGGACCTGCCTGGCATCTGAAGAGGAAGGACTGAGATGGGGGCAGGGGGAGGGAGGCAGGGCATGAGGCGCGGGGTCATGGGCGATGGGCAGCTCACAGAGGCATCTTGGAGGCCAGGCTGAGTCTAGCTCTGCGATGGGGAGCTGTGGGAGGGAAGCCATGTGCCATCCACACTTGGTAACTGCATAAGGTTATTCTAATTTCCTAGGCTCCTTTTTATCTCCTACTGCATTTCCTTGGAGCTTTGATTTTAATTTATGCATTCTCATTGTATAAATATTTTGGCAAGTCATCTTAGATCTTTCGTGGAATCAAACATGACATATTTTTGTCTCTGTATCTATCTACGCAGTAAGAACTTTAAAATTCTATTGCTTGTTTCGGGCTAACATTGTTGGTTAATATGAGCAGCTACGTTAGCTCAAAACAGGTGCTAACACCATATGAAGAGGTGTTTACCCAGATACGACAGGTGGTCCTGGTACAGATGTCATGGGCACGCACCGTCTCAAGTTACAGTGTTGACCATTATTTCAATTTTGATCTTTAATCTTGCTTGATTTTTTCCTATGTAGTTCCCACAAACGGGTTGGCTAGCTCGGCTCAGGGCAGCAGATTGAGAGCAGCCTGAGTGTACGTTTCAGCCACTGATAAATATGAAAAGAATGCCCAGCTTCAAACCAAAACCTCCTGTTAACTCACTTCCTGTGCTCAGGCGCTCACGCCACTGGGAACAAGGGCGCGGGTGTGGGGAGGCACCAACGCTCTACTCGTCCCCAGGCTGTTGTCTGGGCGCCCTCACGCAGGCTGCATAGGATCTATTTGAAGAATATTTTCTGAATGCCAGCAAACCCTTCCAGATGGGATTGTTTAGTGCTGTGACAAACACAAACGGTCTTAAACAGTCTTGAGTTTTTATTGATTTCTTAGTGTCACGTTCAAAAATAGGGACTTAAATTTATGCAAATGCCTCAGCTGCAGCTGTGGGTGAAGTCTGCCGTTACTAGCCCTTAAATTAAAAATTCCACCTTCAGAAAAGGGGCAAAGAGAAACAATATTCTGCAGGAACATGCACAGGTGAGGTCACGAGGAATGGGGTTAGGATTCCTCGGGGGTGACAGGGTGAGAAGGAATACTTTAATAAAGGACAGACTCGGGGAGAATCAGTGCCCGAGCAAATTCACGGGTTGTCTGGAGCCCCAGCTTACTTTGTAGTCAGGAAACTGAGATGGTAGGAGCACAAGCAGCCGACTCCACAGCTAGCTCAGCATCGGCAGTGGCAAAGCGGTGATCGTGTGGATAGTACAAGAATCCACTAAACAAAACTTTCAGTACTACCTTCGAAGTACTTCAGCAATGCTTGCTTACTGCATTGTTTGGGAAACACAAAAACTGCACAAAAGAGAATAAAAGTCTGCAATCCCATTCTTGAGAGGTGTGCCGTGAACATTTTGGTCTGTCCCCTTTTAAGATGGCTCCATGCCTGGGATTTGGGTCTCCGGGAAAATCTGGATTTGTTAATAGATTATGAAAATTTCCCAAATGTCCAATGGCTGGAAATCGAGGGAAGGCATCATTTTTGTGGGAAAAACAGTGCTAGCCTCTGGCTCAGTCAGTCATTCATTTCCAGGACTCACTGACTGAACAGATATTTAGTGAGCGTTTATCATGTGCCAGGTACTGTGTTAGGCCTCAGGTATACAAATATGAATGAGACTGTTCAATCCCTGTCCTTAGAGAAATTACATTCCAGTCGGGAAAACATAATTGATGTTTAGCTACAATTAGGAAGCTGTGGAGACACTATGGAATTGTACAACAGTGTCTCCTGAGACTTTCCAGGCTCACTTTGTCCAGTTTATGAGAGAATCAGCCTTGCTATGCCAAGCAGCCTGCAGACGATGAGGTCTGGGAACTGGTCAGAAAAGCACACTCTCAGGTCCCAACCAGACCTACCAAATCAGGATCCACTCTTCAGCAAGATCCCAGGGGATTCATGGGCACATTAGGGTTTGAGAAGCGCTGGCCTCAAGAATGAGTGGGAATCGAGTGGAGGGAGGGGGAAGGCCTGCCAGGCCCCGGAGCAGGCTCTGAGAGGACCAGTACCGCTGGGACCAAGGCCAGATGAGGTCAGTGGAATCAGCAGGGAGGGGCAGTTTGGGGCTAGTCAGTCATGGGTTTGGGACGACTTACCCTCCACCTCCCCATCCCCAAGGGCTGTTGTGAGGATCAGATCAGATAGTGTGTCTGAAAATGTTCACAGCTGTGAGATCCCGTCACTGCTGCTTTTGAAGAGAAACAGATAAGAGAGGTGTAGTTGGAAAGCTACCAATGACCACACTGTGTCGAGAGCAACTGGAGGCCGAGCACAAAAGCCAGTCACGGTGCTCGTGTGAATCGTTTATCAAACCCACGCAAGCAGTTAGTGATGAAAAAAGACTCTTTAGCTCTAACTTGGCGTGCTGGGGGAGCTGGAGTTGGAGGGGTGGCTACAAATTGTGAACCTGTGGGGTCTGAGCTACCCTGGGTCCAGGATCGCCTTCCGCACCCCAGTCTCCTGCGTTTCAGGTTCCCGCAGCTGCCCGCTTCCTAGCGTGTGGTCAGGTCCAGGAGGAGGAGAGGGGCCTGCAGGGCTGCTGACCACCTCCGCGCTGTCTTCCTCTTAGCTAGGAAGGCTAGAGAGGAAGGACCAACTTTAAAAAAGTATAAGCAAAAACAAAACACCTGCGGAAGAAAAGAAACACCCCCTTGGAAGTTAAGGCCTTGAATCCCATGGAGTCTTTAGTTCCCGGTTTTACTCTTATCCATGGGATTGAGGCGCTCACCCAGGACCAGGGCTCCTCCTCCATACTCGATGCTCCGCTGTCATTCTGCTCCGGTCGGTCGGCAGGGACAGCCACGCAGCAGAGAGCGACTCTTCACTCTCTACTTTCACATCTGCTCTGTAGCCTGAGGCACTGAGCTCGCCAATCGGCTTGATTTACGTGAAACCAGTCCAGCTCCTCTGCACGGCCCCCAGCATTTATATAACGCAGGCTCTCAAAGGTGTTTACAGCACACTTCCTGCCATTTACCGGCTTATTTGTCCTCACAACAGTAGGGCTTTAAAAATTTTTGTTTAAAATTCCTCATTCAGCCCTACTAGTTTGGCTCAGTGGTTAGAGCGTCAGCCCATGGACTGAAGGGTCCTGGGTTTGATTCCAGCCAAGGGCATGTACCTCGGTTGCAGGCTCGATCTCCTGCAGGGTCAGGGCGCATGCGGGAGGCAACCCATCGACGTGTCTCTCTCACATCGATGTTTCTCTCTCTCCCTTCCACTCTCTCGGAAAAGCAACGGGAAAAATATCCTCAGGTAAGGATTAGAAATAAACAAATCAATCAATCTCCTAATTCATAGAAAGGCAAATCCAGGCGACTCAAGTTTGGGCAAGCAGTTCGAGATTATAGGACTGAGGTTGGTTAGAGGCGGGGCAGGACCAGGAGTCAGAAGTTCCAGTACTTATTTCAGATTCTTTCATCGTCATCATCAGAAAATAATTTTAAAGTTACAGAAGTAATACATGCATTTGTTTAATTCTGAAATATATGTAAGAACATTATATATAAAGCAAAAGTCTTTCTTGACACCTCCCCATCTTGACCCGTTTAGAACCCCAAGACGCCTTCCCGGGTTTGCAGGTATCTTCACAACTTTAGCACTGTTCTGCCGCATGGATCTGCTTCATCACACTACACCCATCAGTCATGTCCACTGACACTGTGTTTCTGAGACCTAGCTATTCTTTTATTATGGATTTATGTTTGTGGCTATATAGTATTCCACCATACTCATATGTCACTAATTTGTTCATCCCCCCACCCTTTTTTAAAATCCTCACCCAAGGACATTTTCTCCATTGCTTTTCAGAGAGAGTGGAAGGGAGGGACCGAGAGAGAGTGAGGAGAGGCCACGGGAATAAGTATTTTTCCTGCGAAAGATTTCACACAGCAACGGGTGCCCCCAAAACTGGAGGCATAAAAGCACCTTCCTTACGGCCTTCCAAGTCCTGAGGCGCTGCCTCCGCCAGGGGCGGCGCGCGCCCCGGGGAGCGCTCCCGGGGGCAGAGGGGCAGGGGGGGCAGGGGGAGCGCTCCCCGGGGGCAGAGGGGCAGGGGGGGCAGGGGCGGGGGGGGCAGGGGGAGCGCTCCCGGGGGCAGAGGGGCAGGGGGGGCAGGGGCGGGGGGGGGCAGGGGGAGCGCTCCCTGGGGCAGTGGGGGCAGGGGCGGGGGGCAGGGGGAACGCTCCCGGGGGCAGAGGGGCAGGGGGGGCAGGGGCGGGGGGGGGCAGGGGGATTGCTCCCTGGGGCAGTGGGGGCAGGGGCGGGGGGGGGCAGGGGGAGCGCTCCCTGGGGCAGTGGGGGCAGAGGCGGGGGGCAGGGGGAACGCTCCCGGGGGCAGAGGGGCAGGGGGGGCAGGGGCGGGGGGGGGCAGGGGGAGCGCTCCCCGGGGGCAGGGGGCAGGGGCAGGGGGGGCAGGGGGAGCGCTCCCGGGGGCAGAGGGGCAGGGGGGGCAGGGGCGGGGGGGGCAGGGGGAGCGCTCCCTGGGGCAGTGGGGGCAGGGGCGGGGGGCAGGGGGAACGCTCCCGGGGGCAGAGGGGCAGGGGGGGCAGGGGCGGGGGGGGCAGGGGGATTGCTCCCTGGGGCAGTGGGGGCAGGGGCGGGGGGGCAGGGGGAGCGCTCCCGGGGGCAAGGGGGGCAGGGGCGGGGGGAGCAGGTGTAGCGCTCCCGGGGGCAGGGGCTGCGCGGAGGCCCCTCCCGGGCGGGCCCCTCGGCGAGTCCGCCGCCCGCTCAGCACCCCCAGGCCCCGGCGGCGGGGGCGCGTTCCCCCCGGGACAGCACCGGGGGGGGGGGGGGGGAGGGCACGGGCAGGGGCGCCCGGCCTGACGCGGAGGGGAGACCGGCGCAGGCCTCCGAGGCTCCGCGCCCAGGCCGCCGCCCCGCCTGGAGCGGGCGCCGCGCCCCTTCCGGAACCGAACTTCCCGCTGCCCCTCTTACGGCGCCGCTGGAACTCGCCCCGAGCGAGCAGCAGCCCCGGGAGCGGAGGCTGCGAGCCCGGCGCCGCGACCCCGTCTCCCTTCAGTGCGGGACGGGGCGGCTGGACCCCGAAATCCCTCTGGGAAAGGCCCGGCCCGCGTCTCGGCGCAGGGGGAGGCAGGGGAGGCGCGGCTCCCCGGTCTTTCCGGCCGCCGGCTGCCCGACCCGGGCCGTGGCACGACTGGAATGCTCGGGGCGCGCGCGGGGACGCGGCCGAGACGAACAGCCCCCGGGCCGGCGCGTCGGGCCCGGGTGGGGAGGGTGACCCCGCCCCGCCCAGCCCTCGCCCCCTGCCGGGCACCCGGGGAGCCCCGACCCCGTCGCGGCCGGGTGGGGCGCGCAGCCCCGAACCCGAGCGAGACCGAAGGTCCAAGAGAGAAAAGCCTCCCGGGAGCCGGAGCGCAGCCCGCCCCGCCCGCCCTTCCCGGCTCCTGGTCCCGCCGCCCGCGGGGCTCCAGGCTGGGGAAGGAAGCGGCCGGGCCGTGCGCGTCGGGGCGGGGGCGGGGGCGGGGCCGGGAGCTCGGGTTTCGCCCCAATTTGGCCGGCAGGGAACCCCGCGGCTCCGGGGTGGGCGGCGCCGGGCGGTGGGCGGCGGGCCAGGCCACCCCTCCACGCGCCTCGGGTGGCGCGTCCTCTCGCCCGGAGGCGGAGGAAAGCGGGCCCGCGGCGGCCTCGACGTCGCCGCCCGCGCCGCGGGGCGGGACGGGCCTTATAAAGCCGCGGGCGCCGGCTCTCGCCGCGTTGTCTCCGGAGCGCGCGCAGGGCCCGGGGGGACCCCACGGACTCCAGGCGCACCTGGACCCCGGCCTGCCGCTGAGGGACCCGCGGCCTCCCGGCCCCCCGGCCCGGCCCGGACGCGCCCCTGCCGGCGGCAGCGGGGCCATGCGTGGGCCGCGGAATGGCCTCGGCGGTGTTTGAGGGCACGTCGCTCGTGAACATGTTCGTGCGCGGCTGCTGGGTGAACGGCGTGCGCAGGCTCATCGTCAGCCGGCGCGGGGACGAGGAGGAGTTCTTCGAGATCCGCACGGAGTGGTCGGACCGCAGCGTGCTCTACCTGCACCGCAGCCTCGCCGACCTGGGCCGCCTGTGGAGGCGCCTGCGGGACGCGTTCCCCGAGGACCGGCCGGAGCTGGCGCGCGCGCCGCTGCGCCAAGGTGCGGGCCCGGGGCGGGGCGCCTGGGACGGCGCTCGACGGGGCGGGGCGCGAGGGGCAGCGCCGGCCCGGACTTCGACCTCCGCCCCCGGAGAAGGGCGCCCCAGGCGCCAGTGGTAAGAGGACAGGGAGTCGACTCGCGGGATCCCAGGCCTCCTGGCCGAGGTCACCGGGACACGTGCCCTGACCCGTCACCCACGACGGGTGTTCAGTCCCAGCGCGACGCCCGTGTGGGGGCGGCCTCCGGCCTCAGCCCGCGCCCCCGGGTCGCCGCCCTCCCTCCGGGGGGCCCGCCGCGCCCGCGCGCCCCGCGGGCCGCAGCAGGGCCAGGGCCAGGGCGGGAAGGACACGGTCGGTGGGGTCGCGCGTGGCCCGGCAGCCGCCCCTCGGACTCCGCCGCTGGGGGCGCCCGCGCCCCGCACTCGCCGGGGAGGAGCCCGAGCAGCCTCGCCACGCGGCCGGTCGCGGCGGGAGGGGCGGCCGGCGGCCGCGGGGGAAGCGCGGGCCCCGCCCCGGGGTGGGCCACGCTCGGGTGCGGCCGGCGGCGCGGCCTCCCCCGGCCGAGCGGCGGGCCCGGCCCCGGGAGACTGGCGACCCCAGAGGCCCGCGGTGGCTCCGCAGTTCCTCCCGGCCTGGCCGACGCGCCCCACGGCTGCCCTTTGGGCCCGAGTGGAGCTGCGGGGAGGGCCGGGGAGGGCCGTGAGGCTCGGAGCGCCCCCCTTCCCACCCTGGGTGACACCCCGAAGCCTTCCTTTCTGTGGTCCTCCAAGCAGAGGCCTGGTGGCACTTTGGGGGGATCTCCCGAAGCGGGGGTGGCTGGGACAAGTCTTGGCTTTCGATCTGCCTGAGGTCTCAGGATGACCTCTTCTCACCCCGCGATGCCCCCGCCCCCGAGTGTGCGTGACGCGGCCCGAGCTCGGCAGGGCGCCCGGAGCCGGCGAGGCGAGTGGGAGGCCCCGAGCGGGCGGCCTGCCCCCTGGGCCGCGCCCGGCTCCCCGACCCTCGGCCGTTCTGGAGGTAGTTTAGGATTATTTTAAGCATGGCAACGGTTTTCCTTGGGTTTGCTATTTGGGTGCGTCGTATGTTGTTATATTTTTAAATTTAAATGAATGCCCAAATCAGGAGAGTTTAGTTGAATGAACAGCAGTTCATTCACTGACTCTCATCCTTTCTGGACAAGGGGGACCATAACCGAGTTAGAACCCCAGAGAGCTTCCAGGGGCTCGCCCTTCTGCCCTCCAGGCGTCCCTTGGTCGTGGCCGGCGCGGCGGCGACCCCGCGCCCTCTGGCTCCTCTGTAACACGGTACCTGTTGCCTGCTTTTTCGTGTGAGATTAAAACGCAGAGTGGAGTGTTCAGCAGTGGGGAGCCCTGCACTCCTGCTAGCTGTCATTCCCCTCAGCCCCCTGCTGCTGCGGAGACTGGGTGGTGGGTGGGGAGCAGGGTGTGGCTTTGGCCGCCCTGGGACAGGGTAGTGAAAAGTCTTACCTGGAGCAGAAGGGAGGTGTAGGTGTGAGGCACTTGGCCCGCCCTCCACAGGCCCCTGTCCCTGTCCCCTCTGTGCTCTTTTGAGTTGTGCTGGGTCAGTTCTAAGTTCCTGAGGTGTAGATACACAGAGCGCCTCTGAAGAGTGGACCCCCTGCAAAAGCAGAGAGAGGTTTAAGAAGAGACTGATTACCAGGGAGAGAAGGAGATTCAGAAAGGATGTGACAGGTACTTTCAGTTATCTGACGGGGGGAAAAGTCAAGCTAGGCAGTAGACACCGGGAGGTCGTGGTGGTGACAGCGTCAGGGTGGGGAGGCTGGGCACTAGGCACTGGGCAGCAGGACTCTGTAAGCGCCTGCAGTGGAGCTGCTGCAGGTTTGGCTGGGTTCCTGAAAGAGCTGGCTCAGCCCCCGCGGGACAGAGGAGGGGTGGCCCTCCTTCTCCATCGAGCCCTTGATTCTCCGTGTGGAGGCACGGCAGGCCCTCCACAAGCACCACCTGAGTTCTGTCGTACAATCCTAAGGGATGGCCTTTTCCTTTCTCAGGTGTTTTCAAGTCCAGGGAAGTCGTTTTCTAAGTAAAACACATCCCAGTTCTGTAAGGAAGAGCCCACCTCATTTCCACATGGCAGACAATCATCCCAGGTGCTGGGGGACGCCGGCAGTGCCCCAAACAGAAAAAATCCCCGCCCTCGTGATTCTTATATTCTGGCTGGGAGAAGCCTAGTGATAAACAAGATAAGTGAGAAGTATGTTAGACAGCCTGGCCAGTGTGGCTCAGTTAGTTGAGCACTGTCCCATGAACCCAAAGGTCACTGCTTCTATTCCCGGTCAGGGTACATGCCTGGGTTGTGGGCTCGTCGTTTCTCTCCCCTTCTCCCTTCCTCTCAAATAAATACAAACATATTAAAAATATGTTAGTGATAAATGTTCAGAAGAAGAAAAAAATAAGCAAGGAAAGCAGCTCTTTGTGGGGCAGGGAAGGTAGATGGTCTGGAACGCCTCAAAGAAAGTGACCTTTGAGTAGAGACCTAGAGACCTGAAGGGAGGGAGGGAAGGAAGGAGCCAAGCCACATCACTACCTGGGAAGGAGCATGCCAGGCAGAGGCAAGAGCAAGTGCAAGGACCTACGGCTTGCATGTGCCCAGTGATGGAGTAGTGAGGCCATTGTGGCTGGCATGGAGAGAAGGCATCATGGGAGACAGGGAGTGGGGTGTGGGCAGGGCACTCGGACCTGGGCTCTTACCCGGAGGGGGAGAGCCCTGAGCCCAGGGAGTTGGTCTGACATGCACCCCAGCTGCTGTGCTGAGAAAGACTCGGGAAGGAAGGGAGGTGGGCAAGAGCTGCTGGGACATTGTGGCAGGTGTGGCAGAGCAGGTGTGAGACATGTCCAGCCAGTCTGGATGGGAGGGTACAGCACTGGCTGAGTGGGTGTGAAGGAGCCTCAGGCTCACAGCAGAGCGTTCAGCCTGAGAAATGGAGCAGCTACTCAGTGAGACGGGGCTCACGGGAGCCCTGTGGGGCTCCAGCTTTGAGCGCAGTATTTCAGTGTTTTCTCCAGATAAGGCCTCTCTTTGGGAGCCTGTGTGGGGCTAGTCCCATGTCTGTGTTCACCTTTGTCACTGAAGACATTAATCTACGTGCACCCTTGTGGACTGTCTATGCTTAGATTTGAGATCCGAGGGATGGGAATTAAAGTATCTACGGTATTACCAGGATACACCCACCAGCCTCCCACCACCCTGACAGCTCTGCCCCCAGGCCTGAGCCTGGCCATCTGTTCTCAGTGGGCAGAGAGGGGAGGAGCCCTGTACTACTACAGAAAGAGCTGGGGGGATGCCACCTGGTGGAGGGGACGAACTGCAGAGTCTCCAGTTTACTTTCTAAGTGGCTGAAGAAAGTGAGGCCACTTGGGTCCTGGGCAGCAGATCAGGGGCACCAGGGCCATCTCTGCCAGCGATGCTGAGAGCTCCCACCCCCACGCATAGCTTCCCCTTAGGGTGTCCTGCCCCTCCTGACAGGTCATTTTCATGTCTGGGGAGTGGGGGTACCCTTGCTGATTCACAGACCAATTTTGAATCTCTTTCATGTGCAGTGCTCCCTGGCTGGGTGCTCTCCCAGGCCCCCAGGCAGCACAGGCCTCAGGCTCTCTACCTGAGGGGTCCTTTCCATCAAATTTCAAAGAAGAAACTCAATTCTTTTTTTTCTTTTTTTAAAAATATATCTTTATTGATTTCAGAGAGAGGAAGGGAGAGGGGGAGAGAGAGAAAGAAACATCAATGATGAGAGTCATTGACGGTGGCCCCCTGCACGCCCCACCACCGGGGATGGAGCCCACAACCCAGGCATGTGCCCTGACCGGGAATCAAACCTTGATCTCCTGGATCCAAGGTAGATGCTCAACCACTGAGCCATGCCCGGCCAGGCTCAACTCTTCTGGATCACACAGCACCATGAACCCTCCGCAGCAAGGACATGGGTCCCCTTCCCTTCTTAAAACAAGTCTGGGCCTCACATTTCTCTGCTGCCTCTTTTAATAAACACTTTTCCAAAAAGTGAAAGATACTTACTGCGGACAGTCGAGATAAGGGAAGACTCAGTGCTAGGGCCCGGTGAGCGCCAGCCAGAGCTGACAACAGTGGGCAGTGGATGTTTGCTGCTTCTGGTTGAAGCCCCACTTGGAGTTGCATCCTGCTCGTGGGGCTCAGGAGATTGAGGAGAGGGGCAGTGAGTAGCATGCCAGCCTGCACTTTACCTGCTGGGCATTCTATAGGGGCACCAGGCTCTGGGCAGCAGGGACGGTCAACAGGATAGTACATTGCTGTTATCAGCGGGTGGCATTGCCTGTCCACTGAAATCCAGTTTTTATCTGTATTTTTGTTCTCTTTTACTCTGTTGGGTGATGGTCAGCATCCACTGGTCACTTTTGGTTGTCACTGCTAAAACGATGGTCCCCTTGTCCTGGGACAGAATCCTCTCCTTGGTGCGGGGCGGGGGGGGGGGGGGGGGGGGGGGCGGAGGGGGGTGGAAGAATTGAGACAAAGGGTCTACTGTCTGTTCTGGGCCAGCCCGGCCTCCCTGCTTGAGAGCACCCACATGCTCAGATGTCATTCTCCAGCCCACCTTCCTCCTAGATGGAGTCACGGCAGTGGACACAGTCACCCAGGCTCCTTGACTAATTCACACTGGCAAGTTTTACTTCATTTTCATTTTAAGAACAAAATGCCCGAATCACCCTTGGCTGGCAGGTAACTTGAAATCCTGAGGAAACACTGAGCGAGGAGGGTGGGAGTGACCTGTAAGTTCTGCTCCGATGTGGTGCCTTTAGCCTACCAGACACTTGCCCTGCCTCCCCAGTGAGAAAACAAGGCCCAGCAGATAGGGGGGCAGGTGACAGTGGGAGGGTCAGGGGAAGTGGCCAAAAGCACTGGCTTTGGAACCAGACAGGTCAGGATTCAGGTTCTGGCTTGTCTTGCCCGGTGACTTCAGGCAGGTTGCTCAGTTCCTCCAGGCCCGTCCATGGTTGATTAAGATGGCAGCAGTGATGTTTGCAGGGAAGGGCTGTCTCAAGCATGTGCACGCCACAGAGTCCCCAGCACTGTGCTGGACACCTGAGAACAGCTGGCATTGGACTCAGGACCATGTGACCCTGGAACTTCTGCCCTTTGCAGCTCTTTTTATAAACTTTTGAAAGGTGAAATGTGTTCCTGCAGGTGGACAGTCAAGATACGGGATGTCCTGCAGGCGGAGCTCCGGGGCCAGAACCTGCCCACTGCTCCTGGCTCTGCCCTCTGCAGGTGTGGCCCTCCCTCCTCCAGTCCTGCCCAGGCACAGAGAGTGCCCACAAAGGGGCATCATCTCAGGGGGCCCCACAGAACAGGCCTTTGGCTCTGCTGGGCAGAGACTAGAATTGGGTGTTGGGCATGGGTCTGGCCCAGGGCCTGCGCTCCAGGGGGCAGTTTCATGAGGGGCAGGTGACTGTGGATACCTGGTGCTGGTGTGTGTGTTACCGTAAGAAATAGAATAGCCAGGTGGGTGGAGCTCGAGGCCACAGCTGCCCTCTGCCCCCATGGGCAAACCCTTCCTGTGCTGTGGAAGGCCCTGCTTATCTTGGCCCTCCCTACCCCTGCCCCAGCTCCCCCCCCCCCACCCCGGCTTCTTTAGGGCTTGACACTCCAGATCCCACACCCTGTCCTCCTCACCCCCTTCCTTCAGGCCTCCTCACCTGAGAGGGGGTCCCTTGCTGTGAATCTTCCTAGCCTCCCAGGTGGCACTCCACCCCCTATGGCCAGTGTTCACCTCATCCATCTTGGCAGCACAGAAGCAGGGGGGAGGCAGGGATCCTGCCAGCTGTTGACCAAGGTACCTCCCACACCTGGTGGGCCACCTGGCTGTAGCTGGAGGGCAGGTGGTACTTTGGGATGAGCAGATCAGTGCTTCCTGATGTTCTAAGACCAGCTTCATGAACGGTTTCTCAAACATGTTTAGTACAGCTGGGTTGCAGGTTCCATCCCGGCCCCAGTCCCACGCGTGTGCAGGAGGCAACCACCGATGTCTCTCTTTCACATTGATGTTTCTCTCTCTCCCTTCCACCCTCCCACCTGCTCTAAAAACCAATAGAAAAAAACACCCTTGGGTGAGGTTAACAAAAAACACAAAAAATGTGTTTAGAACTCTGCTTTCAGTGGGAGTGATGAGGCGGCCTGGGGGAGGAGGGGTTAAGGGAAGGACACAGAGGAGGTCAGTACTTTCGAGTGAAACACTTCCCCCACTGGGAGCGCGCACGGGGTCGGACACCGCAGGGGGAGGCGGGACGGCTCCTCCCGGCCTTCCTGGCTCCTCAGTTATTTTGCCTCCACCGCTCCCGTCTCCTCTGCTGCTGCGTCTGCCCTGCTCCTCGTTGTGGGAAGGTGCAGAGCACTGCACGTCCAGCAGCTCCCAGCCCTTCCAGTCACTGCGCCAGGCAGCCGGCGGGGAGGGCCAACCGGCTGGGCACACCTGCGCGTGGCAGACGGCAGCGAGGCGCAGGTGGGTTTTCTGTCCTTTGTAAGCGCCGCACAACACCTCGCAGTGTGAACACTGGGTCGAGGGTGCATGGAGGAGAGCGGTGGTCCCAGGGAGTGAATGTAACCACTTGGCTGCGTTCTCCGGCTCGTTTCTTCATTTCTTAGGCTCCATTTCTTGTCTGTTGTTAATCCTCACTTGAGGATATTTTCCCATTGATTTTGGGGGGGGAAGAAACATCAATCAGTTGCCTCCCGAACCCGCCTTGACCAGGCCCGGGCTTGAACCTGCAACCTGGCCCATGCCCTTGTGCCCTAGACCAGGAATCGAACCCCTGACCCATCAGTGTGCAGGCCGACGCTCTAACCACTGATCATACCAGCCAGGGCATAGTCTCCATTTCTTGAATGTTGGCTACCCATTTAGAAAACAGATACTTAGAGGTAAGCCTAGAAAATTTTCCTAGAAAATTTAAAATATTTTATCTCCAGAATTTGTACTATGCTCAACCTTTAAAGAATGTCTCTCTCATGCACAGCACGGATGACCCTGCGTTCCTTCCTGACATCCGCAGTCCACTTCTGTACGGGGTGTTGATGGACCCGTTTGTGAATGGAAAAGGAACTCTAAATGTAATTTATTACTTGACTTGACTTGAAAGTTCACTTTACAGAAAATTTTCCTGGGGCTCTATTGTGGGGTCTCTGCTTCAGCGACTGTGTCTTTTGGGTGACAGACACTCCTTCATGTGCTTCGAAAAGGACGGTCTTCCTTCTGAACTGGCCAGAGAAGCTGCCTGTTTCCTTCCGGAATCAGAGCAGCAAAAGGCTCAGGCTGGGACTGGGCCTCCCAGCCAGCTTTGTCCTCGGAGGAAGCCTGGTTCCCTGAGCTGTTCCCCTCAAAGCCCCCACTTCCTGAAGAAACAGGACTGTGACCCAGGTTTCTAAGATCAGGAAACTGGAGTGTGTTTGCTGTCGCTGATGTCAGCGTGCTCAGTCCCGGTTTTGAGAATAAATCAGGTGTTTGCATGAAGAAGCTGATTGTGAAACTGACAGAAACACATCTGTGCTCAGTTTCCAAGGCCAAACTAGTGCAGGAGGAAAGGGACCCGTCTGCCCTAGGCTGGTGTTAGCCCTCAGATGTACATAAAACTGAAATTTAGAATTGTGCTATCAATTTTTTGATTTCAAGTATTTAATTGTTTGGGGCTAAATCTGGATAAAATTTCACATCACAAATTGTGTAGCGTGAAATCTTAAAAACAGGTTATGTTAGTGATTGTGTTTTCATCAACTTCCTGATCGGAGTGTCTGGTGGTGGCTTAGCCCGCCCCGCCCTCGCTGGACTGCCTGGCATGGCTTCCAGAGTGCTGGCACCCCCTGCTGGCCAGTCCTGGAACCAGTCTCATAACCAGGAGGCGTGGGGAGACCACAGGTGAAGGAGCGGGAACACTGCAGAGTGGTGAATCTGAGAGGTCAGGAGAGAGTTCTCTGGGAGTCTGAAGGAGACCAGGTCTCCCAGCCTCTCATGTGGGGAAGGCTTTGCAGAGCAGAGGACATGTGCCCCACCTTGAGGAATGGGTGGGAAATGGGTGGGGTTTTGTCACACAGGAGCCTGGAGGTGGGGGCAGGTCAGCAGGAAAAGTTCTCCCAGCTACAGGCGGCACTGTGTGAGGGTAGGGCTGTGTTTGGGTAGCATGGGCCTGTTCCGGGGGGAGGTGTCAGTGTGAGGGTGTGGGGGACTCACAGGGTACAGGACCAGCAAGGTGGGCTGCTCAGCAAGAGGAGGATCTGTGCACTGAGTTAAAATGCATACACTGTAGTTCCCAGAGGCCTGAGCATGTGCCTCTTGCCCTTCTCCAGTTTGTTTTGTAAGATGGACTACCAAGAAGGCAGGGTTGCCAGATAAGTACAGCTAAGGCTGAGTTTCAGATAAACAGTGAGTCATTCTTTAGAAGTCTGTCCATACTATTACATTATTCATTGTTTATCTGCAGCTGAAATTTAAATAGGCATCCTGTGTTTTATTTGCTAAATTTGGCCACCTTGAAAGATCAGTGTAGAGTGGAATGTATTTATCTAATGGAATATTATCCTTGGAGGTTATTAACCCAGCCACAGGTTAAACATGCATTAAATCAAAGATGTAACCAAAATTATGTTGTCAGACCAAAGATGCAAGAATTATAAACCTCTATACTGACTTGAGATTAAATTACATTTTACAACCTGTAAAATGAGTGTAGATATGCCATATGCTCTCACCATGCAGGAGGCTAATCTCCCTGCAGATGTGCCTGCAGAACATAAAGTACTAGTGCTGGAAGCTGACTGAAAGACCAATAGTCCAGCTGTAATAGAAGCTGAAACACAATACTAGTTCTGCTCATCTTGGAGTCATGCAGCACCTTGTGGGCATGATTTACAAACTATCTCTTTAAAGCTTTATATATATATATATATAGTTTTTATTGATTTCAGAGAGAGGAAAGGAGAGGGAGAGAAAGAACCACCAATGATGAGAGAGTCATTGATCAAGCCCACAACCCAGGCATGTGCCCTGACCAGGAATCAAACCTCAATCACCTGGATCCTAGGTCGATGCTCAACTGCTGAGCCATGCCCGGCCGGGCTACAAACTCTCTCTTTAAAAACAACCTTCAGGTTATATTAGTGATTGTGTTTTCACACAATCCCTCTGTAGACTTCCCTGTAGAAAGGAAAAGATCAAAGCATTTTGGTACAAAGTTTGTGTGTGCGTGTGCATGCGTGTGCATGCATGTGTGTGTTTGAGGTTCTATCCCGAGGAATTCAGGGCCTGGAAAACAAACATCCTGGGACTCTGGCTCTCTGGTATTTCCTTCCTTCTCCCTGCTTTCCCCAACGTGCAGGGTGGTTCAGTGGGGCCAGGCAACCTGGGGAGGAGGGAAGGGGGCCCAGTCCCTTTCCCTGGAGATGGCTGGGGCACTGTGCAGGGGTGCCCGGGTTGTGTGGATAGAGGCCTCCTGCTCCCTGGACAGCTGACAGCTGCCTGCCTGGGCCTGCATGGACGAGGGTGGGCTGGGCCAAGCAGGGCTGCCCGCACCCAAGGGGGCCTGTGCTTCAGGAAGTCCAGCAGACAGTTCTTGGTCTGGATCCGAGCCGACGTTGTCGAGGGTCCCGCTACTGTAGCCAGGCTTTCGGAAATGCCTTTGCCCCATGTCAGGTGCTCCTGATTCCCAGGGGCCCTGTGGTGTGGCCTCTTCAGTTCAATCATGTAAGTTAAGAAATTAATTTTATCACTTATGTAGACTCAGTCAACGAGTTGCCTAAAAATGTGAGCCCCCCTTTCTCCTGTAAAAAAAAAAAATGAAGCCGGAGCTTCTGAAGACCTTAGGCTCAGTCACTGTAACAGTTCTGGGATTCCTGGCTGTGTGGTTGTGTCAGAGCTCAGGGGACAGCATTCTCGGGTCATAGAAGTACAGAAAGATGCAGGTTTCCCTGGGAATCTGATGTTCCCATCCCCCAAGAAGCCAATGCACAGAAACTCCCCGAGTCTCCACGCTGCAGCCGCTAGTGTGTACAAAGCAATAGACTGCCCTTCCTACAGCCAGACTTCTCAGAACAAGGACAGACGCTCAGAATCCTGAGAAGTGCTGTGAGTCATGCACTTTGAAACACTGAAACATTGGTTTTGTCTGAGTACAAATCTGATTTTTCCTTCCAAACCCAGCCTTTAAATGACTTGTCTAAATATGGGCTCCATTGAGATGGGCCCTGTGTCAGCATGTCTGCAGAGTGAGCCCCTCCTTCTCTGCCACTGGGAGTGGGTGTGTCCAGGGCAGCCTCCCCTGGTACAGCCACCTGCCTACCTGCATGGCCCTGGGCGTTGATGACACTGGCACAAGTGTCCCCCTTAGGGATCTTGGATGGTCTGTCTGGGGCTCCTACCTGCCTGCCCCACCCACTGGCTCTCCCGGCAACCAGACTTCTTTATGACACCGTCACCAGCACACACACGAGTCATCCATCCACTCATCTTTACACACAGCCTGGGGCATAGAGCAGGGCTCAGGGTGGGCTGTACACACGTGAGGGAGGCCGAGCAGATGCACGCAGATGCCCTTATGCTTG
Source organism: Miniopterus schreibersii (assembly GCF_964146895.1). Lineage (NCBI taxonomy): Eukaryota > Metazoa > Chordata > Mammalia > Chiroptera > Miniopteridae > Miniopterus > Miniopterus schreibersii. Next base: position 83,573,418 of record NC_138109.1, on the reverse strand, counting down.
GTGACATGGGGCAGCGCCCTCATTGTGGGAGGCCTGTTGTCTGCATTAATGTGGGAGCCTGTGTCCTGGTCTGTGTTTCTGACCGGGCATGTCTGTCTCCATGGCAGGACTGGTCGCCATAAAGGATGCCCGTGATATAGAGACCAGGCTGAATGAGGCAGAGAAGCTGCTGAAGGCCATCATAAGCATGCCTTGCAAGGTGAGTGGGTGTCTGCATGGGGGGGCTCCCACAGCTCCCACAGGCCTGCCTGCTGGCTCCCTTGGCTGCCTGCCCTCCCGGAAGTGTGGGCTGTGGGGAGGTGGGTGGATAGAACCAGGAAAGAAAGGCTTGGTGAGCTCCTGTGGCTCCATGGTTTTCTCCCAGGGGAAGTGGAGTGAGGGACAAGGAAGTATTGACTAGGAAGGGATATGGCCCCTCGCTACGGTGGTCTTTGCTTTTGCCTCCATGCAAAAGCCCCCTGGGGTAGCTAAGGGTGTTTGAGAGGGTGTGTGGGAGCCCGAGGGAGTGTGGACATCGGCATCGGCCTTTAATACCTGCAGGCTTGGATGCAGCCTTCGTGAAGAACAGGCCTCAGGCGATCGCTTCCCTCCGGCAGCTTTCCTCTCCCCTGTGGGAGGGGAGACTGACGGCTCCTAGTGTTGTGTGAGGTGCGGGGAGACTAGGGAAATGGCAGCCATAGCGCACTCAGGAACCAGCCAGTTTCCATTGCCCATCCTGCCTGTCCCTGGGGCTTGCGTTTCAGCCACGTGGGGCTGTAAGTAAAGGAGGAGGTCAGTGACCGCAGCCTCTTCAGCGTGGTTGGTCCTGTGGGCTGTCTGAGCAACTCGGGCGGAAGCAACAGCCAGGCCACCTTGCAGAAGAGTAACTCTTCGTAATCCACCGATTCCTCCTCAGTATTCCAGGTCAGAAGTCGTGCTCACCTTCTTTGAAAGGTCTCCTCTGGATCAGGTGTTAAAAAATGACAGTGTGCATAAAATTCAACCCAGCTTTCAGAGTCCAGTGAAAATATCAGGTGAGAGCCGCATGGAGGCTGGGGGAGTGCGGGTGGTTTTCCGAGAGGCACTTGCGAGGTTGGACACACCTTCCACCCCCAGGCTCCAGGAAGACAGTCCAGCAGAACGCTGACCAGGGTGGGGGAGAGGCTGTTAGTGGATCTTTACGAAACAGCGTGTTTTCCGACCTCGAGTTCACACTCCTCCTCCTTCCTAAGGGAGTTATTTGGCATTTAAGTTGGAGCTTAAGAAATAGTATGATGATGCCTCCTAAATGTTTATTAAGGAGGCATTTGTGAAGCAAACTTCTGGACTCTCAGGAGTCGAACCTGCTAAAATGAGCTTGTTCCCATAAGGCAGCGCTGAGTTAGTTTTTAGTTCGGGCACCCCGAGGGGAGCACACCGTTTAGGTATCATGAGTGTTGATAAATCAGCAGCAAGTGAACCAGAGGCAAGGCCAGCAGCAGTGGGCAGCAGCGGTGAGAGCAGAGCACGGGCCCACTCCCTGTGGGGTCAGTGGAAAGGAGGGGAAGCCTGGCCTTCACCCTCAGGGGCGTTCTGAGGTGTTAGAACATGGCTATCTTCTGCAGGGCTGCTCTGAAGGCTGCTGAGGGAATGCTCTCTCCTGGGCTCAGGAGCTGGGCTGCCCCGGGCAGCAGGCAGTCCACTTGTATTGGCCTAAGAGGTAGCATTTGAGTGGAGTCTCGCAGGCGTTTGCTGGGTGGAGAGGGCGGGAGGCAGCTGTAAGAGGAGGTGCAGCTCGGCTGGGCGTGAGCCTGCAGGACACCCTGATCTCTAAGAGGGAGAGGAGGGCTCGTGTCCACATTCCATTCTGAGTGGAGGCAGAAGGGAGGAGCAGGACTCGGAAGGAAGTTCATCAAAAAGTCAGTAGATGAGAGGGGAGAAGGGTCCAGAGCCAGCTCCTAAGAAGAAATTGGTGGCCATGGTGATGGGGAGACAGAACAAGACAAATTGGGATGATATCGTTGGTAGAAAAGTGTCCTTATTTAGCTCTGTGCCACAGCAGGGACCACAGTCTGTGTGCTGTGAGGGGCCGGGGCGGGCGAGCTCTGGGAGCCCGGCACGGAGAAGGTGCTCCCAGGTGTGACTGGCTGTGAGCGGGACAGCTAAGCCTAAGCCTGGGCACGTCTGTTGGCCACGTTTGAGGTCCACCCACGGCAGCTTCCTGTGTGTTCTCAGAAAGAAGAGCAGGGGGTTGGGAGCCCTCCTTCTTTACAGGGGAGTGAAATGTCTGTCATTTATTCTAGCAGATGTCCATGGGCTCCAGGACCCTAACTGCCAGGCGTGCCGTGTTTGCCTGCTGCCACCTGGAGCGGGGACAAGCTTCTGTCCACAGTACATGGTGGGAGAGCCCAGCACTGGTGTCTGTCTGCTGTATTTCTTTCTGTGTAGAGCAAATGGGAGAGCAAAGAACCGCACGACCCCTTCAGGGCCAGTGTTGGTGGCAGGAGCTGGTGCTGCTCAGGTTGGCCCTGGAGTGGAGGACAGGCTCGGGACGTGTGGCATTGCCGGCACAGCCCAGCCTCAGTGACTGGGACAAGCTCCTGGCCGTGTTCACCCTACAGAGCGGAGAACACCAAGATGTGAAGGGTAGCGGTGGCTGCAGAGTCCCGGCCAAGGTTTGAAGTATGTTCTCCATGTCTCTGTGAGGACTGAAGACAGGTTCAGGCTTGTGCGGGATGCACCTCAGCGAGGCCTTTGTGCAAGGCTAGGGTCCAGGTCCAGGAAGACAGGGTGCTGGCCCCTCGTGCCAGCCTGGAGCCCAGGCCGGCTGTGGGAGTCTGCTTTGCCCTGGGCTGACTCTAGCTTTTCCTGATTTTGTCCCCATGGAACTGCAGACCCTGAGCCTCTTCCTGGCTGGGCTTTGCTTGTGCTGGCTTTGCCCTTCCACGTCCACTCCTATCCTGCTAAATTCCATTTATTGTGAAAACACCCTCACTTAGTGCGACTCACCAACCTCTCCTCCTCCTCCCCCCTCCCCACAGACTTCCCAAGGCCTCCTCACACCATGGGCGTGGCATGGAGGGAGGAGGTGCCATAGGGACCAGCTCAGGCCTCCTGGCTGGCAGAGGCCGCTCTTCCCTCTCCTGACTTAGGCCAATCTGGCCTCTGTGCTAATGTTCAGACTGTGCAATGGCCAGGGCTCCACTAGGTGGTGCCAGCGAGGGCATGGTGCCCTCTGCAGGGTTCCCGCCCAGGACGCACCACTTTGGTGAAAGGCACAGAAATATCAGATACATCAGAGGCAGTCAGTAAAATAACTCACCAGTCCCCTTCAAAAGTGCCATGGTCACTAAATGAGATTAGACTGAGGAACTGTCTGAGGTCATGAGAGATTGGACACGACAGCTTAATGCAACGGGGTCCTGCACTGGGTCTGAAACCAAAACAAGGGACATTAGTGAGAACACCGGTGAAACGCATGTGAAGGCCAAGTTCAGTCAACAGCACTGTGCATGTCAACTTCTTGTGTTTGGTAATCAGACCCTAGTTACCTGAAGTGCCGACATTAGGAGAAGCTGGTGAGAGATATGTGAGAACTCTATACTGTTTTCACAACTTTCTTGTCATTCTAAGATTAGCTCAGAAATTTTAGGAAAAATTAGAAATGGCAAAGCAGGAGTCTGCTTAATGTGAAAAAAATACAAATGCAAAAATGTAGCTTGAGAACAATCTATTTCATGGACTCCCTGGACAGTGATTTTTTTTTTTTTTTTTTAATTTTTGTTGTAGGTACTAAACTGACTTCTGAGAAATTTGCATTTTAGGTATGTTTGAATATAGGTTCAAATGCTATAATTTTCTGTAATCACAACATTGCTTTTGGGTTTTTTTATTTGCATGACACAGATATGGAGCCATTAGCAATAATGGTGATAATAACTTCCGCTTACCCACCACCACCTCGTTCCATCCGCACGGTGCCCTTTGGGATAGATGCTGTTGTTCCCATTTCACAGGTGACGAAACTAACTGAGCAAGAAGTCACCTGTTCCCCAGGCACAAGTAGCAGGACTGGAGTTTCCTCAAGGGTGGGCACAAAGGCTGAGCACAGGCAGAGTGGCTGTTTCAAGGGCTGGTGACAAACCCCTTTCTAGAGCTCCACATTTTACATTTAAGAGAGTAGGAAGTTCCTGTACAAGTGTCCTTTCATAACACTCAAATGTGCTGAGGCACAGACACTAGTTTTCATTTGTGAGGTTCTCCTCTTCCCTTCCCTTCCCTTGGCCAGGGGTGGAGAAAGGTGCTTGGCCCTCACTGGCTGTGTCACTCTGGGGTCCTCTGTGCTTCCTGAGACAGATTTGAGTCAGACTTACTGAAAGCAGCTGAAGAAAGCGGTGTTTTTACTGCTTTCATTAGTGCTCCCACATGCTTAAAGCTGAGAGGTGAGGGGATCTTAGTCTTTCTGGTTAAGACTTAGTCATCTTCAGAGTCACTGGAGCTCAGGGAAACATCTTGCACCTTCTGGCACCAGGAATGTTGACCCCAGCACCAACCTCCTGTTGGCCTTCGGTGCTCAGTCTCAGGACTTTCAGGCTCTCGCGCTGGTTCTCACACAGGGAAGGCGGGCAGCTCTGCTGGGCCCCCAGGATGTCATTCTGACGTCACTTGCAGTGGGGCTGACTGAGCTGCTGAGAAAACCCATGAAACATGAGCTATCACTTTTCCATAAACCCAGGCGGAAATTTTAGCAACTAATTACTTGGCAGATCTGATGGACAGGAAGTCACTTTAATCCTGTAGGGTAAGGAGGAAATCTATTCTTCTTCATTTTTGTGTAGTTTCCCTAATTCTCTTCATATGGAGAGAAATTTAAAGAACTGAGAACCAAATATCTAGAGAGAGAAAAAAATACACATGGAGTTAGTTTCACTTATAAAAAAGAAAATCCATACATGGGGATAAAATAATCTAAATTATGGTCAGATGTAAGAAAAAAATAAATCTCTCAAAGCATAGCAGTGTCAGGTGCCAGTGATCGGGTGGCCTCACCGCCTGTGCCTGTACCCAGAAAAGAAGGGCTCCTTTGAGCTGCGTGTTTCCATGTTAGTTCCTGAATGGGAAGGCGACCCACTGGATAATCCTTTGAGTCTGAGGGTGCACCAGAGACTTTCCAGCTAAGGGTGCTGAGTCCCAGGATCAGAGAGCTCGCGGATGGGCTGAGCTCCCAGCTGGTACTGTTCAGCTGCCACCTCTTCCAGCACCACCATGCCCACCCTTTCCAGTGCCAACAACTCAAGTCCTATGTCCTTGGAAAACTAAGGCCTCACAGTGAACACAGACATGTGAAGACATTTTCTTTGTGGGCCTTTTTAATCAGAGTTTGTGCTTGTTGGTAAAAAATCTGTATATATGCAGAATGAGATAAAAGTGAAAAGTGAAGTCACCCACATGGCTTAAAATGCACACTGAGCTCATAGGGTCCTCCTGGCAGCCCAGGGCGGGGATGGTGCTGTCTCTTCTCAGACAGGCGGGCGTTTGGAGACCTGCATAGCCTGCAGTGTGCCCTGGATCCAGACTCAGATGTGAGCTCAGTGTTCCTTCTGCTCCAGCTTCAAACACACCGGGGTGGTCCAGGGAGAGCTCGGACCACCAGAGCGCTCCCTCGGGGGAGAGGCGCCCTAAGCTTGCATAGGTCAGTGGGTGTGGCTCCTGTGGAGGTTATCAGCCCCTGAATTGTGTGCCCTGACCCCAGGGTAGCCCCAGCGTGCACCTCTGGGGTGCAGAGTTCCCTAAAGTGTGGGGAGACAGGGCAGCAGGTGGAGAACAGTCTATAGATTGATGTAAGTCCCAAACTTCAAAACCTCACACCTCCTGAATGTCTACCTGTTGCTTTCATTTTCAGAAATCATGAGGTCCAATGGATTTTGTTTAGCAAATACAGAAACCATTGTTATTGACCACAGTATACCAAATGGGAAAGAGCAGCACCTGGGTGTGGATGCAACACAGCACTTGTGAGTACACTGGTCTGAATGTTGTTTTACAGATGGGTCGTGGAGCCATCAGCCGGTGCTGGGGCTCTGTGGGCAAGACCTGCCTGTAATGGACACTTAAAGAGCTTTCCTTTTCTAGAGGACATGAGACCTTGGTTCATAAACCTGTGGGACCACAGTTCCTTCACCCTCATGGCTGCTGTGACAGGCCACTGAGCAGCTGTGGCCAGGCCTCAGGGTCTCGTCTGTACTGGGCCCTGAGGGGTGCAGAGCCTGGTCTTCTGGGGAGAAGTGTCACCAGCATGTTGGCCTCATATGCCAGCGCAGGGCTAGAATCTCCAGATGCTAGGTGGCTGGATCCTGGACCAGCAGGTCTGCTCTGGAGGGGGAGTGGGGAGCCTGAGGCCTGCTCTGGAGGGGGGTGGGGAGCCTGAGGCCTGCTCTGGACGGGGGGTGGGGAGCCTGAGGCCTGCGCGCTGGAGGGGGAGGGCAGTCTGACTTGAGAAGGCAGGACAGCTGGAAACCTCTTGGTTCTCCCTCATAAGGGAACTCTGACGGGAAGTGCTGTAGGGGCCCGTGGGGCCCTCAGGCACAGCGGCCTTCTTGCTGTGCCTCAGGTGTCTCCTTGGGAATTACCTTACCAGGCAGCAGCTTCAGGGGCGTCCCAGCTGGGCCTCTGTTGATTGTCAAGACCAAGCCCAGGGCTCCCCTGGCTGTGTGAGTGTCAGGAAGTTGTTTAACCTCTCTGGTTCCTCTTAATCTTCATTGTGGGGCCACTTTGCTCTCAAAGATCCAGTCTGAAGACCTCAGGTCAGGAGTGTGACTCACCTGGTTCAACCCCCAGGCAGCACTGGGTGTGGTCTCCCTGTGCACCCTGGGGAGCACAACCAGTGGGTGGAGGGGCCTCTCGGAGTCCCAGGTCCCAGCCCATCCACTCCACTGAAAATGAAAAGGACCAGGACAGACTCCCATGCTGATGCCCGCATCTGGGCTGGGTGACTGCAAGAGTGTGACCTCAGGATGTGACTTCCCCCGGGTGGGGGAGCCCTTCAGCCTCACGGACCAGGCACCAGCCAACAGTTCCCACTCCCTTAGAGTCTCTGGTGTCTCCCAGGTAGATGGCACAAGTATGTCCTGAAATGCCGGGGTAAGTGGGTTGCTGGTGAGGCAGAGGGAGGCTGTCCCTCTGCAGGCCTCGCCCTGACACCCGCAGCACTGTGCCCTGTGTGTGGGAAGCATGTTGGTTCACAGCCCAGTGCAGGGTCCCTGTACTGCCTGACACCGATCCCTTGGTGCCCTCCTAACAGTGCCCGCTGTGCTTCCCCATCTCAGAGGAGCTGAGGTCAGAGCTGGGGTCGGGAGCCGGTGGCCGCAGCCCTCACCTGTCTTTCCTGTTTCAGGTTTGAAAACGGCAGTGAGTTTACCTCGGAGCTGGAGGATGGCGATGACCCAGCAGTTTATGACACCAACCTTTCCTACTACCACCTGGTCCCCTTTGAGACAGACATTTTGGACTGAGTCTCCATGGGGCCCCCTCCCCAGCCCTCAGCTGCTCTCTGCCGCTGTTCACTGCACCGGCGCCAGGCCAGGGCTCCGTGCCTGCGCTGACCAAGTATCACTGCGGCCAGGCCCCGCCCAGCTACCTGCACCGGGAGGCCTGGTGTTTTGTGAGTGGAGCAGTGGAGGTTTCCAGGGTTAGGGCCAACCCCACGATCTCCAACAACCAGGGGCCAGGTTCCAGGAGTCCCCACTGCACACTGGCCTGTGTCTGCATTCCTGGGACTCTCCCTGTGTGTGGAGGAGCCATAAGTGCCTGCAGGACCTCGCAGTGCAAGGGCAGACGCCCCAGGCCTTGCTGGGTCTCTCCTCTCCTGCGACTGCTTCCTGGGAGGAGCCTTTCTACTGGTCCAGTGGCCCAGGGCCAGCTGCCCCCTCCCCCTTGCCATCCCCAGCGTGACAAGCGGACAGAACAATCCACATGAGATTTTGTTGAGTTGCCAAGTTCTGGAGGACCCAGGAGGGCATGTTAAGTCGTCAGCATTTTCCTGGGAAGCGGGACATGTGGTCTTCACTTGTTTTTCACCTTTTCCCAGACACTGTGGGCTGGCTTTGTGTCAGCCACAGTTGGTGTTTACAGGGGGGAGTTGTGAATGGGGACAGGGATAGGGAATCCTTGACCATCAGGTGCTTATGAGCTGGGCCAAGTTAAAGATTTGCCTCAAGAGGGAGAGAACCCTGCCTGGCCCCAGCCTCTCCTCAGGGTAATGGTGGCGTGACCACCTGGGCCCCAGAGGTTCCCCCTCCTGCTGGTTACCAGCTCCCAAAGATGACGTAATTGCCATAGTAACCTGAAAGGAGGGAATGAGGGAGTCCTGCCCTCAATCTGCCTGTTTCTCTGGTCCTGGGGGGGAGGGTCTGCGAGCTTATCTCCTTTATCTCCTCACAGTGTCTACTAAGGACCAGCATTTGCTAATGTAAATAATAGTAAGTTATTGAAAATCCTAATTCTTTTACAGTCTGTTTTTTAATCTTATTTGAATTAAATAAATATATTCCTCTCCTTTTACAGACCTAGTGTTAGTGTATAAAGGTGTGGCTCCTAGTGCCTGCCAGGGAGGGGTGGGAACCAAACCCTGCCCCTCAGGGCTGGTCCTAAGGGGCTCCTCTCAGTTATTGAGGGATGTGTTTGCTTTTTTGTAGGGCTTTCCCCTTCCCCAAGCTCCTCTCTGGCTGTGTGGGAAACCTCTTCTGTGACCCAGCTGCGCAGGCGGGATTTCCTTCTGCCTACCAGCTGTGCTCACGTTCTTGCCTCCTGCTTTCCAGGAGGCTATCAGGTGGCCCATGAGTGTTGCCTTTCTTCTCTTGAGAGGTAAAATTCAGTTCTGTCCAAGGACAGGGCTGTTTGCTTAGCAGTTAAGGTTAGAGTCAATCACCAAATAAGTGAAAACACATGTCCACACCAGGCCTCAAATGACTAACCTGCTCATGTGCTCACCCAGTGGGTATCCCCAGAAGACCTACGTCGCTGAAGGGGCACTGCTCATGCCAGAAAGCTGGGCTGCCTGGTGAACAGGGTGGGTGGGCATAACCCCATTTTCTGCAAAGCTCACAGGAGGCGTGAGGCACCTTACACACTCAGGAGCAGCAAAACCAAAACCATGCATTGAAAGGCTCTGTTGTGAGACGCGAGTGTGGTGTCTGTAGGGGGACAGCTTAGAGCTCTGGCACTCAGTCCACACACTGCATGGCTCTCACAGTGGCCAGCCCACTGTGGGCGCATATAAACAGGACATTTGTAACAGCAACATCCTGCTGGAAAGACTGCCTCCAGGTTTGTGCTTCCAGGTATGTGCTTGTTAAGTAAATACAATAGGAAGCAGGTGCCCCTTTGTGCCTTCCACTTTTTGTGTTCTGGAAACGTTCTGTCTGGGTGGCACCGGGGCAGCAGTGATCTCTGAACGGCCTCGCCAGCCTTCCTGGTTGACTGATAGCTGACCCACAGGTGGGATGCATGCATAGGACCAGGCAGAGGTGCCCCTGTGGTTATGGTAACAACACATAGGTTGCCCCGTTGCTGCAGAAACCTCATATACGTCCCAGAGCTGTCAAAACTACATAAATCAAACACTCTTCAGCACAGAGCTGTTGAAACTCCATAAATCAAATCCTATGAAAATAGCTTCCTGGGGGGCCCTATTCGGAACTCTCCGACGGGGATGCTTGCCAGACACCCCTGAAGCCAAGGTGTTGCCTCAGTTCCCCCGAGTCTTGGAAACACTGGGTGGTGAGGACTCATCGTTACCCTTTGTCTCACTTTGCTTTACTCTGTTTCACTTAACGCTCCAATAAATAGTGCTTTGTTGCCTCAACTCCATCTCAAGTGTGCGTGGTGAATGCGTATTCGACCTCCAAATTCTGTGGCCACTTAAGACATAGCCCCTTGTGGCTACAATGCTTCTCCTCTGAACACAACCAGTATCCCAGGGCCTGGGTGTCCATGTGGAACCTGACTCTGAAAGTGGTCTGACTCTCCCCTACCTCAGCACTGATCCCCGTGTCTCAGATGAACAGCCCTCTGTCTATGGAGCACAGCATTTTCTTCTTCCCTTTTTAAAGTCTGATTTTTTAAAAAATGTGTTTCCTTTGCCCGGCCAGGTGTGGCTCAGCAGTTAAGCATTGACCTAGGATCCAGGCAATCGGGGTTCAATTCCCAGTCAGGGCACATGCCCAGGTTGCGGGCTCGATCCCCAGGGGGCGTGTGGGAGGCAGCCGATCAATGACTCTGATGTTTCTCTCTCTCTCTCCCTCTCTTTTCCTCTCTCCGAAATCAATAAAGATATATTTTTAAAAAATAAAACATAAATAAAATGCGTTTCCCTAGATTAAATAAAATTTACTGCCACTTGTACTGAGTAATGCCCCCTAGAAATGAGGATTTCAGATCAAATCGCTCTGCCTCATGGAAACCGGCAAATACAGGACCCAGGCTGATGTTTCCAGCCTGGTGTCTTCCCCTGGAGATTCACCCTTCCCCTCCTCCGCAGTTCTGCTCTGTCCACAGGGTCGGGCTATCCCTCTCCCTGCCCAGGTGCGGGTATGGGGACAGCCAGGCCAGCAAGACATCACCCAGACCACAGTGGTCCGACTAAGATGGGCAGGAGACTCTCACTGTGGGGAAGGGGCAGGGAGTCTGCCCAGGGGGACGTGCCTGCAGAAATGAAGACAACGCTCAAGGAAGCAGAGCAGGGGGACGGGGAGGGAGATGAGTCAGAAAACACCGGGCTGGGTCTGCCTAGCTCCTTAGTCTAGAACGTGTTTCTATGGTACATTTTTCCCTCCTTTAGCTTAGTTTCAGTTGGATTTTGGCCACTTCCACCCAAGATTCCTGTCTGGTATCAATGATGGTATCAGTGCCCTTATGTCCCACTGCATCAGCTCTTTCCCAAGCTGGAATCTCATCTTCTTCAGCCTGCCCTCCTCTAAGAGGGTCTCAGACCTGTGCTTTCCCTGTCGCTTCTCCGGGATAAAACTAACTTGTTAGTTTTCCTTTAAAAGGGTTGTGCCAGCACCAGGCACGAGAATCCAGAAGAGTCCCCACAGTGGGACCAGGAGCACAACCGCACGTCCTCGCTTGGAATGCTGTCGTTCCTAACAGCACCACAGGTGCACGGTGCCTTCCTGGCACATCACCACATCACCTACCACCTATCAGATCACTCTTCCACATGGAAACCTTCAGATATAGGACCCAGGCTGACTATTTTCTCATCCCAGTGTCCTTCCCCTGGAGAATCACCCCTCCTCCGCAGCTCTGCTCCATGCTCCATGGCTGCTTTTTAAAAACATTTTTATTATTTTTTAAACCTCATCCAAGGATATGGTTTTATTGATTTTAGAGAAAAGGGAGAGGGAGAGAAACATTGATGTTTCCTGAGAGAGAAACATCGACTGGTTGCCTCCCCTATGCACCCTAACTGGGGATGGAACCCACAACCTGGCAATGTGCCCTGACCAGGAATCAAACCCAAGGCCTTCTGGTGATGGGACAACTCTCCAACCAACCAAGCCAGCTGGCCAGGGCTGGTCCTTTTTACTTTTGGTCGTACTTAAACAAGGGCTTTTCACGGCCCATGGCATTTTCAACAAGGTTTATTCTTTTAAGGAATGGTCTTTCCTGAAACAATCCACTTGAACGCTCATTTGCATTTATGGTTGGCCATGTCCATCCACATACCCGTCGGTTTACACCCGCGTGGATCAGGCCTCACTGACTCACAGTGCACACCATTTCAGGCATCACTACTCTGCTTCTGCACTCGGTCATTTTTATTTGCAGTCAGAGGGATCTTTTTGTTTAGTGTTTTTAAAACCATTTAGTTACTCCTGAGATATTTTCTCTGTTGGAACCTCTAGGCATGGGCCTATGCTTTAGTGTTTCGAATTTGTGCTGTGGGAACACACAGCAGCCCCTCACAGGCACACCCTCCGCGGGGACCTGGCAATTCAGGCTCCTTCAGTCTCCTTTTCTCTGGTGGAGACACTGCACATGCTGCATGGGTTCCTCACCTCCTTGGCCTGAGAATGACCAGGTCACTGCTGCCTACCCTTCTGTCGGACAGGCTGTCATACAATCCCACCCAAATATAAGGGGCTGTGAAAAGCAGTCTTGAGCCCTCACTGGAAGGACAGAGTGATGAGGACAAGCCAAGCCCATCGTAGTGCACGCCCAGGGTCCCTTCTTCCACCTGAAGTGAGAATCACTTTCTCTAAATGTACGTGCTGGTCCATTCACTTAAAAATGGATCCTCGGGCCCTGGATGGTGGTGTGGCTCAGTGTCAGCCCTCGAACTGAAGGGTTCCAAGTCTGATCCCTGCCAAGGGCATGTACCTGTACCTCGGGTACAGGCTCGATCCCCAGGTCGGCGCATGTGGGAGGCAACCAATCCATGTCTCTCTCTCACACTGATGTTTCTCTCTCCCTCTCTCTCCTTTCTACTCTCTGAAAACCAATGGATAAAATATCCTTGGGTGAGATTAAAACAAAAGAAAAAGAAGTGTCCTCAGCAATATATTTTGTTGCTTCATACACACTCGGGGCAGATAAAGTCATCAGTACCCGTCCCTGTTTGGCAGCTCAGGGCTTCCACAGATACCTGGGGGGCGCCGATCTCCATCACTACTCTGACTTCTCTCTGCTGGACTTATATTTACTAGAGACGCACTAAGACGTCCTGGGGCTCTATGGCACACTGCCTGACTCTTCCCAAGGGGTCAGGACCCCCACCTACGCCCCAGCCAGGGGTCCGGCTACTACAGGCAGACCACCCAATGCTGCTCCCACCTTGTCTGCTGAGCATCAGCAGCTCAGGGTTTCCTACTGATGTGGCCCAAATTCTTCTCTCACTGCTGCCCATTTGCCTGGCCCATAACTAGATAACAGTGGACCAACCTGATGCCGTGTTTTACCTGCTTGGCTGTATCACCTCTGTCAAGCTCTGCTGTGGCACCCTTTTCCTAGATGCTGATCCATCTCAGGGCTGGCCTTGTCCCCAGTTCCCTGGGCCCTGTCCATTTCTGAACTGGTATGCCCTCAGATGCACCATTCCGCGAGATACTGTCTCCCTGGGGGAGGCTGAACATACTGTTCTCTGGGTCTGGTGTGTCATTTCAACTGGAAGGACAAAGCTCCCAGCCTTCCTCCTAACCACAGACTGGGGGTGAAGTGGGGAGCTCCTGCTGAGTCTCGTGTGGCCGTGGATGGCTCTTTCAGAAGTTTATACTTGGCTATGACTCCTGGCAGCATATATGAAAATGCACCAAGGGAAAAAGAAAGAGCACCATTCATGCTTTGCACAATTCTGTGAAATCGTGTGAAGTGCTAACTACTGTGAGCCAGGCTGCCTCAGCCCAGAGCAGTTACGAAGAGGCTTCCCCTCAAGGGTCACACTGTGCTCGGAGTGAAGATGGACACTTGCCTTTGAGAAGAATGCGTGTGTGTGTGTGTGTGTGTGAAGGAAGCTGTTACCCTGCATCTCTGGGAGAATACATCATGAAGTGTGTGTGTGTGTGTGTGAAGGAAGCTGTTACCCTGCATCTCTGGGAGAATACATCATGAAGTGTGTGTGTGTGTGTGTGAAGGAAGCTGTTACCCTGCATCTCTGGGAGAATACATCATGAAGTCACAGACCTGCAACTCACCGTGATGCTGCTGGCATCTCAGAGGGACTGACTTGGCCTGTCTGTGCCCACTTCAGAGGACCTGGACTCCAAGACCATCCTCTCTCCTTCACAGCTCGAGTGTATTACGTTAGACAACAGCTCAGCACTGGGACATGTACTCTTGGGAAAGGGTGCAGAGCAATGGAGGGGTGGTTTCCTGGACAGTAGGCGGGGACTGTACAGGGCAGGTCCCTTCTGTAGCACCACAGGCCTGAGCACAGGGGCAAAGCTGAGCATGGGCACACTCAAAACAGCAATAACTCCAGGGCGGGGACACTGGCCGGTCAGAAGGGATGGTGACAGAGGCATGACGGGCCATTATTTTCATGACTGTTTTCTCTACTTTTCTCCTGTGAATTACCAAACACCTACTCTACTTTTCTTTTCCTTCTGACTTCAAGACACAATTAGAACTGTTTAAGCCATAAGTTGGAGTTATTTAATCTTCAGGACTGATTACTAAATTGTGGGAAAGGGGAGGATGTTCAGTGTCTGAGTTTCCCACTTCACTGAATTCTGACTTCTCTGCAGTATAATGGAATTGGGAATCAGGTAATCCACGCAAAACACTGGTCACAGTGCTTAATATATGTGGTGGCCACTGACATTATTACTACAGTTGAAGATCATTTATCTGGGAGTTGAAATATGAGAAACATCGAAATAAATAACTGTCGTAAAATAACTTAAACATGATCATCTGCTGAAAGGAATCTTTTCTACAGCTTCTGATACTTGCTGAGTGTGTGGCCTGCCCATGACCATGGGGTGAGAGGGGGAGCCCAATCTGTGCAGCGAGGACAGGCTGGCCTGGGGAGTAACAAGACATGTGCCCATCGATCTGTCTGTGGCCACCGAGCACTGCTGGGCGTCTCACCTGCCTCAGAGAACAAGGACTGAGTCCTGAGAGGAGGACACGGCTCAGGTGTTCAGGCTGTGGGACGTGAAAAGGAAAATCACAGACAATGTTGGTGGCTTTGTTTGAAATTGTTGCTGCAGCCTCACTTCCTTCAGTTTCTGCCACAGCTGTGGTCTCTACCTGCAGACCAGCAAGCATTTCCCAGCAATCAACATTTTTTCTGCTTTCAGATTCTTGTTTTCATGCCAACATTGATAAAGAAGCTGTTATTGTATTGTCACTGAATATTTAGTTTTCTGAATTACCACGTTTGAAGACACCTGTTAAGGAGCCATTAGAGCAGAGACCAGGAAGAAATGAGGGAGTCCATGTGCGAGTGTCTAGGGTGTTACAGTCCTTCCCAAATTCCTGTCAAGTCCTGCTCCCTAAGGAGATGGTACTTGGAGGTGGAGCCTTTAAGAGGTAATCAGAGTTAGATGAGGTCACAAGGGTGGAGGCCCCATGAGGCTATTAGTATCCCCTTAAGAAGAAACTAGAGCTCTCCTTTGGCCACGTGAGGACACTATGGGACGGTGGCTGTCTGTGAGTCAAGAGGCAGGCGCTCCCAGGCCCTGGACCTGCCTCCAGAACTGTGGGAATACATGGCCTTTGTTAGAGCCCCGAGTCTATAGTATTTGTCATAGCAGCCCAAGCTCACTGCAGTTGGGGAAGCCCAGTCAAGGTGGGGAGCTGGAGAAGGGAATGGGTCCAATATGTGTAATGAGCAGCAGAGAGCCTATGCTGCTCAGGAGACACGCACAGGGGAGCGGGGCTTGGAGGGAGGAGGGAGGGATTGTGCAAGGTTGGGTCATTGTAAGAACCTTGATGTAAAATGAAGACCTACTGGGGGTTTGAGTGGAGGAACATGATCTGACTCATGTTTTCCAAAGATCATGTTTGCTGCTATTTTGAGAGCAGCTTATAGGGCTACCGTTTTCGGACAGGTATGAGGCAATTATGATAAACTAAAGCAAGGTGGTTAGGAAGGTGATACTAAGGAGGTGAGAAAAACTGGGATTTGGGGTACATTTTGAGACAGAGCAGGTAGAATTTCCTAATAAACTGATATGGAGAAGATACTGCTGTCATGTGACAAGATGCAGAAGATTCTAGAAGAACCAGGCTTTGCCTATGCAAAATTTAAGTGGTTTTGAGATGGCTTCTTAAAGAAGTCATTGTGGGAGGTGGCAGATGCATGCAGGAGAGAGGGGCCGGGATAGACAGCCATTTGGTCACCATTACAGAGATGGTGTTTAAAGCCACAAGACTAAAGATACATCTTAGAGAGGTACATCTTAGAAAATGTGACTAGAAAAGGGCCAACTACCAGGGTCCCACTCTGGAGCTTGGGAACATTCACCAAGATGAGGAGGAACTGGCCAGATAGACAGAGGAAGGAATTTCAGCATCAGAACCCCAGCTTGGCCAATGAGGCGGCTTCCAGGAGCCATTGCTCCAGCCCCACTGCCACTCCTTAAAGACAGAGCGTTGCTGGACTTTGTCTCCTGAGACCTGTCCCCAGGGAACTAGAAGAGGTCAGCACTCAGGCAAGCCTCTCCTCTGGGCTCTGCTCTTACAAACAACAGCAGGGAAGGAAAACCTGTTGAGCAGCCACAGGGGCTGAGAATTCCTGAGCCTTTCCTAAGCAGAGAATCACCCTAATCAGAATCAAGTCAGCTCCCATTCACTCCAGGGTCAAGCCTGCACTGACCTTGATTTGTTTGGCTGAGGCTGCCTGAGAAACCCACAGGCTTCAGAGAGCTTGCCTCAGGGTCCCTGTGAAGGAAAACACACACACACAGATTGATGGGGATTAAAATTCTGTTGAGGCCCCACTGAGTTAGCTCCTTCCTCCCAGCTGATTAAACAAAGCTAAGGTAACCCCCAAAGTGGCTGATGACACCCACTCAGGGAGGAGCAGGAACACAGAGCTGACCCCAGGCAAGCAGCCCCTCTCCCCAGCTCCTTATGGCTGGAGACAAACCTGGCAGGTGCAAAACCTCTGCCCCTCTCCCCCACCCTCCTACCTCCCCACGCCCATGCACCAAACAAAACATCAAGAGACAGCTTGAGAACATGCCTATTTGCTGCACTGCGTGGACAACTGGAGAACCACTTCCAATTCCCAGCACTTGCTCATTCTGCCAGAAAAGGGGAGGAAAAATAACCAAAACTTATTAATACCATCTTTTATCCCCTCTCCAGCCTGCTTCCCAGAGCTATAAAATTATCATGAACATTAATTCACCAACCAGGGTGCAAGCAGGTACTGTGCCCATTTTACAGACATATAACCACTGAACCTCACAGCTGGTCTTAATCATAGTGCCCAGTGGCAGCTTATCAGCAGAGCGCTGCTTTCATCTCTGACACTAACATCATCACCTCCTCCTGTTGAAAGATACACTGAGCAACTTTATAAATGTTAAGAGCTTATTTGAGCAAAAACTGATTGGAAATGGGCAGCATCCAATCTATGAGACAGAGAGGAGCTCCAAGGAACTGTCCAAAATAAAAGACTCCCCTCTAAGGGATGGCAGGGTCTGTCAGGCTGGCTGACTGACTTAGGATTCCATTTCTGGGAGCCAAAACTGTCATTAAGTCTCGGTTTGGTGATGTGGGGCTTAGTATAAGTGACTCCATTTTGGGGCTGCTGTCTAATAGTGAATACTCTCTGCCAGACAAACGGCTTGGCTCACTTACAATGTACAGCAACTGAAGCTGGCCTCCCAACAGCGGCCTGCAGGTGAGCCCTGAAAGGTTCCTGCCCAACCCCCAGGAGGGGCATCAGAGAGGAAAAGCTCTAGGAAAGAACAGCACAGCCTAGATGCACCTGAAGAGCAGAAAGCAGGGGTTTCCGGCTTCAGCGCCTTCTCACAAAAGCCTAATATCTAGAAGGCAGGGGACTGACCACAGATACCTTCACACTGGCGGCATCACAAGGAACCTGAGGAACATATCCACCCCCGTCTAGAACTCCCCAGAGTCAACAAAAGAGGGGAGAGTCTGAAGCAACCTCGACATCGCAATTATATTGGCCTCTGTGCAGATGATGCCAAGGGGCCCACATCTTGCATCAGCTGCCTCAGAGAGTCTGCAGAGGCAAATGCTTAGTTAGGAACATAGGAAAAGTCTCCATCTGCAATAAAAGGACTTGTAAAGATGTCGAACACTTACTGGGTGCAACGGAAAAGACACAGGCCTCACACTACCAAGCCTGCCTTCTTAACAAAGGAGAAGGTGCCTAGGAGTAGACAGGTCAGAGCAGGGGCCCAGCTGCGGTCAGTTACACCACACACAGCCCAAGGTGAGGGCAGAACACTCAGGAACTAATGCAGAGCCCAGGTCCTAAGCAACTTCTGGGAGCAATCTCCTGCCAGTCTAAGGCCAAAGGGCTGAAAACCAAAGCAGCAGCTACCATTTATTAAGCGTCTTCCGAGAAAAGGGATAAATGTTATATAAGTCCCTTCTCACAACAACCCCATGTGATCTCAAGACCCATTATTCCCACGTTAGAGATGAATTCAACACTCTAGGAAAAACTGAAGACTTAGAAATGAGCACAAGAGATCACGAGATGTCCAGTGTCATGCTGGAGCCTGTAGGTACTGCGTTACCTGATCCTTGGGGGGAGTGCCTTTGCCTTTGACACAGCACAGGGACCTGGACCCAGGACCCCAAGGGTGATAGATGGTCCAAAGGAACGTAGGATCGCAAACTGTCACCACCCCTCCTCTCCCTACTCAAAAATGCAAAAGTAGCTAATTTTATCCCCCTTCTAACTGCCTCCTTGACGGCTGATAAGCATGCGCGGTTGATCAAGGTTTGATTGCTATTTAACCTTCCCATGGTGGGGTAATGAGCAGATGGCCATCTTGCCCCCACAGCTCAGGAGCCAATGTACAAACCAGGCAACAAAGCTGGAAAAGGCAGTCACCCAAGCCTGGAATAGAAAATTCTGCATGCCTGCCTGCCTTTTTCAAAAAGCCCCCCCTACAGGCCAGCTCACTTTGTCCCCAGCTTAGCTCCCGGGCCAGTTCAGAGGACTTTCCTTTCCACTGTGCTGCTTCCCTTGTGCTCAAGCATAAGTTTAATAAAATCTGTCTGGAAATTTCTATGGGGTTTCCTCCTGATTTCTATCATGGGGAACCCAAGAACCCCAACGCTGTAATACCTTGACTAGGACATTTTACAACTCTGTAGAGATAGACTAAAAAACTGTTAACAATACAAATAATTCTTGTCCATAGAAATGCATATTGTGTTTTATGAGATCCATTTGATATCACTCTGGAGACATACACTGTAAATTTTAACAATTCTGCCCGGCTGGGCGTGGCTCAGCGGTTGAGCATCGACCTAGGATACAGGCGATCAGGGTTCAATTCCCAGTGAGGGCACATGCCCGGGTTGCGGGCTCAATCAATGACTCTCTCATCACTGATGTTTCTATCTCTCTCTTCCTCTCCTTTCCTCTCTCTGAAATCAATAAAGATATATATTAAAAAATAAATAAAGTTTTATAAAAAAAAAAATTTTAACAATTCTGACTACACATAAATTTATGGTCCTTTGGTATTTCCTGTGAACAGGTCATAACATATTTCCAGTTCCCTCTTTAACGAGTTGAATAAAATCTCTGATATAGGTTTATATATGTATAAGAATCATAATTTTACCTTTCTGAACAACCATCTCTGAACAATATCTATAACTCTCCTACACTACCTCACTTTGAATAAGCGACTTCAGGAAGTTCAATTTGCTGAATCATTTCACTTAAAATGTCTTCGAGTTCCAGCAACTGATTAACAATGAACTCATCTGGCAAGGGAAGCCCTCAGTGAAACTTGCTTTGTAGAGGAAGAAAAGTTCTGGAGGCCACTCAGGACAAAATGAGGGCTGCAGCCAACACCCCTCCTCCCCACAGGACTAAGGTCAGAGAATACCCAATGTCAGCCCCAGCCCCTCCCCCACTGCCTAATGAGACTACATCTCAAACTAGTAAAGACTGGAAAGAATGACCAACATGTGGAGGGAGTTATAAAAAAGAGGTCAAATGCTAATGCCCGGCTTCCGGATGGGCCTCCCCTACCTACAGAGGGCTTTATCCATCAACCTCTGTATTCCTGACATGATGGATAGCTCATCATTTCCAAAGCCACCAAATACACCAAGGGCCTTTAAACAGAGCTCATGCTGGGTCAGGATTCCACCTACAATGATGCCCTCAAGAAGGCAATGCACCCAACAGTCATTCAGCTACCTGGGCAAACCTCAACAGCAAGGTCTTCAAGACAAGTAAATGGTACTTAGCAACACAAAATCATGCAGAGTAGCTGAATATCAGAACTTGTAAAGATCTTCAAGTAATGAGAAAATAAATACCCTGACTTATTCATGCCTAGGTAGACTTAAACTCACCTGAAGCCAAGAGCTCTAGCTACACAGAAATTCTACGGCTTCATTCCTCACTGCAACATTCAGCCATACACTCACGTCACCCAGCAGGCAGGTGACAAACAGATGAAGATGAAGTAGGGTGAGTCACACAAGCTCTGCTCGAAGCTCCTCCCTCGGCTTTTGGAGGAGATCAGAAATTGCAGGGGGCTGCCAGGCCCAAGGCTCTTCAACCATGTGATGGGGTCCTGGGATTAAATCACAGGCCCAGGAATCAGTGTCCATGCCAAAGCCAAACTGACGTGGTCAAAGACTGATCATGATGTGGCCCAATGGCAGAAGGCTGCCAAGCAGGCTGTGCTGGAGGAGTAGGCCCTTCTAATGGGCAACACTAAACCACATGTCATATGTGCAACATCAGAATTTCACTCACCTTGTCCAGTGGGGTAACCTTGGATACACTTCTGCTAACCAACTGGAACCACTGTCCCATGGTTTCCTCAAGCTAAGCCAGTCAAAAACAACAACAACAACAAAATAAAACAAAAAATCCAGACTCCAAAGAGAGTAAAGGGGGCTCTGGACCTTCAGGAGAGCAGGGCCCTGGATGGCAACCCATCCAGCGTGCTATACTCCCAGAAACTGGCAGATCTGAGTTCAGCATGGCTACCCAAAGGATTCAGTGGAAACTCTCCAAGTTCTCCATCCACCCAGATGTGGAAGTGGTCACCACACTGAAACACCAGTGGACTACAGAACTGGACCCACACCCAGAGATTCAACCCACCATTAATCCCACGACCTCCATATTTATGTCCACACGTCACCCAAATCACTGAACACTGACTAGGAAGGCCCACTGTACCCGCCCTCCTCCCCAGGAGCTTATGTTTTATGGGCTGGGAGACACAAACACAGAGATGCCTAGAACATAAGACACCTGCATAAGGCACTTAAGAAGTATAAAGTGCTAAAAATCGAAGAGAATCTGCCCTCCCCTTATGAGGCTGAGGTAAACCAGAAAGGAAGAAATGGCATTGAAGCAAATCCTGAAGGACATACATGGTTTTGGCATAAAGGAAGAGGACAAGAAAGAGCATTCGAGGTCGAGGATATGATGTTGAAACACTACATGGCAGTAGTCTGACTTGTCCAGTGTTCTGGTACATGGGGAGAAGGGTGCAGAGAAGGAAGCAAGATGGTGGAACTGAGGACAAGGACCAGTCTCTTGTCTATGGATCCTCCCCACCTGGCTGAGTACCTGACTTACAACAGATTCTCCAGATGTGTCACATGGAGGTCAGGACAAAGCCCCAAGAAGGCCACTGTCACAACAGCAGATGACAGCTTCAGAAGACAATAATGCACCACTTGGGAGACTGACAGAGGAGACAAGATAAGAGCAACGGCTATCACCTGGCCCCGGGGAGAGCCTAAACGGGGCAAGCTGGTAGGTCAAAGGGAAGGGTCAGCTCTAAGAACATTCCAAAGATGGAACCAAAAGGAATTTGCATATAACCCACCCCGATAACCTTACACAAGTGAGTACACCAAGCCAAATCATAAAGTGCTAGAGGAAAACATGGCCTTAGACGGAAAGGATACTCCCTGGGGAGAGCAACTAAATACATGACAATTAAGTAGCTGGATATGCTCAATAAATGTGTGGATTTGAATTAGTTATCCTACTTGCAAAATATCCAGGACCAGACTCTCCTCCCCCTTCTAGCCACATTTCTGGTGACCCTACCAACTGTCTGACACTGCTGGGCACTCAATAAATACCTGGCAAATGAATAAAATAAACCCCCATTAAAGAGCAGGAAACACAAACTTCAAGTAGTGTTAGCATCTCAGGGAAGAATGGTGGTAGGGAAAGTGGGTGCCACTGAGACTGGGGTGAGGTGCCCCCAAAAGGCCAATGGAGATCTCCCCAGGATCACCTGGTAACTTCTGAAATAATGTAGTTGGAATCCAGTGTTTGGGGCTGTAGATGGAGGTGGGGGCTTGCAGGTTTTTATTTAAGCAAATACATAAAACCAATGTACCACCAAATATTAATGTAAATAGGTTAAGAGGAAAAACTAAGATATGGGGCTTCTCTAATTGTACTGATTTCATTAACCCGTAGATTAGCTCTTCCCATTATCCAGGCATTTTGAAACCTCAGCTTACTGTCCCAATTTTGCAGCTGAGGCACTGAATCCCAAAAGTAGAGGCAGAGTACACATTTTACATTCACTCTGTGAATGCCCATAGGAAATCCTATGCTAACAGACCTGGAACAAGAGCCGGCAGGCCAGGGCGGCTGGCGCTGTGGAAGGGCCCTGGGCAGGAGCCTCTCCTGGAGGACCGCGGCCATTCCTTCTACAGGACGCGCTGACCCAGCTTGCTGCCCTGGCCCCTCCCACCTCAACAGGCTGTGTGGGGATCGAACATCATCCATCTATGCAAAATAACTTTGTAAGCTAATGCACTATCAAATACATATAAAGAACTATCAATAGAGGATACCATTTTTTTAAATAGGAAAGAAAAACAAAAAGCCAATAAAGGCAAAGAAACTTTACTTACAGGGAGAGATACTCCACTTGGTTCCCAAAATACTATAATTAAAATAGTTAACTTGATTGGCAACAGAAATCCACTCAGGTCAAAAGACTCCGCTAAAAGCATCACACACTCCGCTTAACAAACGAGTGGGGCCACAGCCTCAGCACTAACAGCTGGACGCCTCCAACAGCATCCTGCAGGCTGCAGGGCGTGAACGCTCGCGTCCCCCCCTCCCGGAGTCCCGGGTCGGGATGCAGCGCCCGGGGCCCTCCCCGGCGGCACCCTCGGGCGGGCGCACGCGCGGCACTTCCCAAGCCGGCTCGCCAGCGGCCCCGAGAGCGAGGCGGCCTCTCCGCGGCCGGGACTCCACCGTCTCCGTTTGCTGATGAGGAAACCCCAGGGCAAGGCCCTCCGAGCCCCGCTCCCCGTCAGACGCCACCTGCCCCACTGCGCAGCCCCGCTTGCGGCCGCACGGGAGTCTCCAGAGAGCCCGCCCCGCAGATCCCGCCTCAAAACGCCCTTCCAGGAGCAGGGCCGTCCCGGGCCCGCGCGCCCTCGGCCCTCTCGCGCGGCCCGCGCCCTTCGAGACCGGGGCCGGCGGAGCGCGACGCGAGCCCTCGCCGAGCACGCGATCCCCCACCGCCGCGCGGCCCGCCGGCGCCCCGCCTCCTCAGCCTGGACGCCGTGCAGGCTCCGGGGGGCGCCGCCGGCTTCCCCGCCGCTGCTCCTGGTTGGGGCGCAGCAGGGGTCCGCGACCGCGAGCATCGGTGGGTGCACAGAGGAGCCCGGGACACCCCAACTGTTCCCGCCTCCTCCAGAGGCCGCGCCCCCGGCCCGCCCGGGCAGCGGGGCCAGGACCCGCCCGTAGAGGGTGCTGAAGGGCCCCGGGCACTGCACCCCGACCCGGGACTCCAGCCCCAGCCCGGTCCCTCCCCAGGTTCTCCCGGAAGTCTGGCCGTCACGCACACGACGGGCGCCCGCGCGGGCCTTCCTGGGAAATGCAGTTCTCTGGCTTCCGGAGCCCGGAGCCGCGCCCCAGCCTGGACTACCAGCCCCACAATGCTCCGCGAGCGCGTGCGCAGATCGCCGGTGGCGGGGAGCGCGCGCCGGCTGGGTGGACCTGGAGGTCTTCCAGTCTTCCCGGGCTTCCGAGGCGCGGTGCTGATCTCACCCTGTTGTTTTCCCAGCAGTGGAGGAGACCTCGGGGCGGGGGCCCCATTTCTGGAGACGTCCGCTGGAGAGTGACGTCTCTAGACCCCCAAGAGAAGCGCACATGGGACCCCGCGCCCGAGGACGCCTGTGCGGCCCTGGGAGACCCCGCACTGGCACGGGCAGGACCTGGGCCCACGCGGCCCTGCCCCCGCGGAGCCTGCCCCGCCGCGCCCGCAGAGGCCCGGGCTCGCGGGGACTGAAGGCCGCAGCTTTTTCTCTCCCTCGGTCAGTGAGGCGTCTTCCCCCGGGGCAGCGATTCCCAGAGGTGAGCGGCCAGAGCTGAAAACGTGCGGCGCCGGACTGTAGTCGGGGCGCCGACCCCTTTTCCCTGAGGCTGCCAGATTAAATGACAACAGCCAGCACGTAGCCCTCCGTGTGAATGAATCAGCATTACATCTTCCTTTTTTTTTTTTTTTTGGTCAGATAAGCAGGAAGTATATTTTGTTGTGCCTCAGAATTTTAAGTCATGAGTCCATGTGTGTCAGGAGGTGGGAAAGGTGAAAATCCTGCTCTAGGGAGTAGTGAGGAGAATGTCTGCTGGCCCCCGCGTGGGGCGTGAGCAGGGACACTGGCAGGCACAGAAACCCAGGTGCAGGGACACCGGGGCAGAAGGCCCGCTTGCCCAGCAAGGGGCAAAACTGGGGAAACAAGACCCTCGCCCCAGGGTGACCTTTCCTCCCCCAGTGTATCACTGGTCATGCTGCTTGGACCCCTGAGGGATTGCTCCCTAAAGATAGCATCTAGGCCTCAGTTGTATTTCAGATCCACGCCCAGAAAAGCAGCAAAACCAGACAAGTTGCCCTGTGGCTGCCTCAGGAAGCACTACATTGACTATTGACCCCCTGCCCTGGCACCAGCCAGTCAGCGGAGACTTGACCCTGAGAGAGCAAACCTGGAAAGCTGATGAATAATCTATTGAGACCCTCCCCTGAGACCTCCCCTAAGATTCCCACCTTCCAGAGGGATAAGTATGCTCAGGACAAAGGACCAAGTGCCAGTCCCTTCCCCCCCTTCTTCCATCCAAGGGGACCCCACCAGACTTGCAACCAGGTGAGCAAAGGGCAGCGGCAGCTTGGCCGGTACTTACCCCCGGAACCTGTCTCCAAAGTCTCCTTTTCTCTGACTTCTCAGTGAGCCAGAGCAGCCCAGCCTGGGTTCTCCTGTTGCTTTGTCTGTGCTCTTCCTTGTTTCACTGTCCTAAGTGTATTTTGCTGCCATCATGGACCCAATATCCTTTGGCTCAGTGCTGTGCAGCCGTCCCTTTGGATATCGCCATCCCCCATCCCCTTTTCCTTAAATAAATGCTATTTTTCTTTACTCATTGTCTGAGATGACTGTTTAGCTTGCCTGCACACCACCAACTTTAACCTGCCACCCGTTTTACAGGCCGGGAAGTTAATGCCAACCCCGGCCACACCTACTACTTGGAGGTCCTTACAGAGCTCACAGCTATTGTTCTTCTCACCCATGTTGGTGGAATTCCCCATCTGCCCATGAAGTCATCTTCATACTCCAAGCCTTCTCCCTGTGTGCAAAGCACCAGTATGGGCCACTATTGTCCCCGTCATCACAGATTTTCTTTGCTGTGCCCACTAAGGCTGTCAGTCCCTGGACCTCTCCACCTTAGTTGAGGAAGAAAAGTTATTTGGGTCCTAGATTTTAGGCAGAATTTGGAAATTAGCACAAAGTTCTGGCTAAGATGCAGGACAAAAGATTTGGGATCCCACTACTGTCGTCTGTTCTTTTGAAAGCTATGTGAGTCGAACCTGTAACCTTTTCTGCACCCCCTGGGGGCAGTCTTTTCCCATTCAGGATCCTCCGTACTCACTACCCAGAGGCTGGAGCAATTGTTCGTACCCAGTCTTTGCTTTACCCCTCCAGCCTCCGCATTTGCCCTTGGGCTTCCCACCACATTAAATGCTCTGCCCGTCTCTGCACTGCCAGCTTAATCTTATCCTTCCCTCAGCCGAAATGCCACCTCCTCAGTCTTCCTGATCACCTTGTCTAAACTGGGTTCCTACCCACCCATCTATCACTTTACCCATTGTTTATTTCCAGCAGACCTCTCACGGATTTGTTTACTTAGTCTTGTACTTGTTTATCATCTGTCCTCTCTAGAAAATAATGTTTCTGAGGAGAGGGACTTTGCTTTTCCCTACAGCATCCTCCATGCGTCTGTCCTGTAGATGGTCCACAACACACACCTGGAGCAGGATTGGATAACAGATTTCTTGCCTCAGCCTCACACTCTGCCTTCAGCCAGACTTTCAGTCTGCTGTGCACATCTTACCTCCGTGTCTTTGCACACAGTTACCCTTCTAGCTCTCAGACATCCTTAGGGACTCCTCCCCTGCTGGGATAGCTGCTCTTCTGTGCTTCCAGTCACCTGTACCCTCTCTGTCACAATTTATCTCGATATATTCACTTCACTGTCTCATTCTAAAGACTACAAGTCACTTGATGGCAGAGACCTTCTTTTCCTTAGAGAGGGCAGCACCTGGCTCAGTATTTTGAGGGTGACCAATGTTCTACAAAATTCTCCCCATCTGTGCCTCTTTCCTGTCTTTCCTCATCTTGTGATCCTTTCTCATTCCTGCCGCACATAATCCTTCTCCTTAGGTCTGCAGTGATGCCCACTGACTCTCGCGAATGTTCTGAAGTCCCACTGGCACCTCTTGGGGCTGAAGACTGTGCTGACCCTTGGAATGGTATGTTACCGTGTTCCTAGGAGACTTACTTGCATATGTATTGGTGGTGGAGCCAAGCACCAATCTAAGTGCTTTGCAGATGCTGTCACACTTAGTCCTAACAACTCCAAGAAGTAGGTACTGTTCCCCCATTACACAGAGGAAGCATGAAGGAAGTCCTCACTTGGCCAAGGCCCCCTGCTCATAGTGAAGCTGGGATCCAACTTTCAGTGACTCCAGGGCCACACTTGGATCTGATAGAATCACCCAGGTGGAGCTTTATTATCAACACCACCACCACCAATCTAGCCCTAAACTTTGATGTGTAAACCACACAAGTCGTGCTTTTTTTCTTTCAGGTCACAAGTAACAGCAAGGACCCTGAGATAAAATGGGTAATAAGGGGAAAAAGAATGAACAAACTGTAAATGAGGAATTACTGAGTAAAGGGAAGTGTAGCTTTCAGATGGTGGACCATGTTCCAGACCTCATAAAGGTGAGCTCAATCTACTTTATAATCTTAGTAACCTGCCAAAAATTTTAATTTTTTTCTAGCTTACTCCACTGGGAAGAACTACATGGGGCTCATTTCCCCTCTTTAATGGAACCTGACAGTCTTGGAACAGAGATTTCAGGGCCAGAATGAAGGATCACAGAGGGCAGAACTCATCCTGCACTATTGGTAGGGAGAGGGCCTTGGGCACCTCACCCCCTTGATTGCTCCAGTGTGGTCCAATCTGGGAGGAACACTGAGGACTTCCCTTAGTCCTGGGGTGTAGGCCCCCAGGGAGGAACACAGCACCATCATGTGCCTGCCTGGGCTTCAGTGGAGCAGGAAATCTCTCCCCACTTCCCACCTCCCTTCCCTGCCTCTGTTTTCCTCAGTGTGGTCATTTGGAAGGGGGCTCCCAGGGCCGGCTGTACAGAGCTACAAAGCAGACGCTGGAATGGATTTGGGGTCCTGCCAGAGGCGAGTGGTGCTGGCTCAAACAAGCCTCAGGCTAGAGTTTGGATTGGCCTAGTTTTATACAGCAGTTATACTAATTTAGAAATAGGTACTTTAGCTGACATCCGACTCTCACACTCTTAGGCTGGTCTTTTGGAGCCTTAACTTGTGGCCTGCGTTGCTTCATCCCAGTTCCTGAGGGCAAGTTTATTGTCTACTAATCATTTTGACTGACTGGTAAGGTATAGGAAGACGTGAGACCTTATCATTTCTGATAGGCTATTGATTAAAGTGAGCCACGGTAAATACATCAGTATTACCACCCTGCTATACATTTAACACTGGGATGTAAACTGGCAACCCCCCTTTACCAAAACTGAGTCTTCCTGCTGGCTGACCACATGGTTCTGAAAAAAATAAATGTATAGCACAATTCCTCCTGCTGTGTGATACCATTTCTTGCTTACAGACCAGGCTGCCTTTCAAAATCTTTACAGAAGTATTTGTCAACTTGGAGTGATTTTTTTCCCCAAAAGGGATATTTTGCAGTATCTAGAGACATTGTCATGGCTGGGGATGCTCCTGGCATTGAGTAAGTAGAGGCCAGGGAGGCTGCTTAACACCCAACATGCACAGCCAGCCTCACACACAAGGAATTTCCTACCCAAAGTGTCAGTGGTGCTGAGCCTGAGAAGCCCATCATAAAGAATCCTCAGGCTGGGACTCCTGGGTGGCTTTCTGCCCTGTGCAGCTTGTTTCACCTGCTTCATCCACACCCAGAACTCCCACCTGGTCAGCCTTCTCCAGGCCCATCCTATCGCCAGGGAACTCCCGCCTCCTCACCACCACTCCTGCTGGTTGTTCCCTGATGCCCAGTGCTTCTCCTTTGTCAAGGTTGTCATCATATCCATTGATTGTTTCCTCTGGAGGGAGCTAGAGTAGGTTCAGGTCCATATGGATGGAGGAGGGGGGCAATGAAGGAATTCAAGCTTTTTCTGCAGACGTGGGGAGGACCATCCACAAGAAGGCCTATCCATCCTTCCCACCTGTCAGAGGATCCACTCTGGCCCTGACACCTATGCCGTTAACCCCAAGACCTTGTCTCTATTCAGCCTTGAGCAGCATCTGTCTGATTTTCCAGGTACCAGGCCCCCAAAAAGGGATGAATTTGTCTCCCACTTAGGAAAGGGGGCAAGAAAGGAAAGAGATCACCTGTCCTGCTACTTCAGTATACAACTGAGTTTTCCAGAGAAGACAGAGGGGTACCTTCTGAGACTTGGCCACACATTTTAGCCTTGGACCTTCCTTCACACACTAGCTTCCTCCCCTAGTTCAGGTCTCTGCTGGCGCAGAGGTCTTACCTGCCCGATCACTTAATAAAGTACCGTTGCCCCGAACCTCAGCCCACCAGTCTCCCTCTCATGCCCTTCCTATCATCTTACTGGGCTCTAATGTCATCTTGTTAAGTAATCTTTTTCTTCTTTATTGCCTGTGTTCCCCCTTCTCAGACATAAGGGGAACTTGCCTTTCTTTTCACTGCTGGATCCCCACCTTTGCAGGATGAATAAATACAGGGCACCAGCCCTCGGCTCCTTTCCTCATCCTCCCAACTGCCCACCTTCACCCTGACTTGGCCTCAGGCGTACTGTAGAGTAGCCTCCCCCTTTATTAGCTTACAGGTGCTTTCAGCTTGAGAAATTGTTTTTCCAAGAAACCACAAACCAAGATAGAACCACATCCAAGATAACTCCAGCTGGAATACTTCCCCTCTGCACCTGTTCAGCTGTTTACTGTATGGAGCACATAGTGTGCACTACTGGGTGCTCAGTACGGCAATGGTTGTCTTTTACAGCAAGTGTTTTCTTGCAGATGTTTCTGACTCAGGGCTCAGCCAAACCTTAGAGGGAAGGACTTCACTCACATGGGTGAGGTTCACATAAATACCGCAGCACCACCCTCCAAACTGTAGAAAACACAATTCTGTTCTCCTGCAAAAGTTTCCCATTGAAGCACCAGTTCATTTACACAGTGGTACCCAGCATTTGTCTTAGAAACCTTATGGGCATCGGAGTAGCCACACACTTGTCCTCTCCCCCAGGGCCTCAAACACAAACACAAAACCAGCTATAATTAGCAGCTCAATTTTCTCCAGCCTCTTTCCTCTCCCCTTCCTCATCTGCTCTCCATCCCAACCCTGCCTCCCACCACAAGTCTTCTGAGAGGAGCTTCAGCCAAGCCCCCTCCACCTTTCATTCACTCAGGCCCCACAGAAAGCACCACATTCTACATAGCAACTCGGAAAAAGTATTCATGAAAACGGCTTTTATTATATGTAATGTACCCATATTTTGTATTAAAAACCTACTAAACTGATTTTGCAACCCCCGGTAGGTGGAGCCCAGCAGTTTAAGTACACAGCTCTGGGGCCTCTGTAACTCAGCCTCGGGAGGACAGAGCTCCCTGGAGGAAGGATTTGTTTGGTGACACTCACTGTACAGTAAAGAGAAAATGGAGTTGGGAGGGAGAAAGCCTCTCAGGCTCTGGTGGCAAGCTCATCTGGTTGAGGTTCCTTCAGGAGGCTGCCTCACCCTAGTAATTTCCAAACACTGGGCGTCTCCCCAAGACATGCTGTTGGGACTGGAGCAGATTCAGGGCAGAGGCCTCCAGAAGGGGCTCCACAGATTTGTGTTGAGGAGCCCAGAGTAGCTTCCCTGAGCCTTTTCCCCTAAGGAAAACATGCTTTTCCTTATTGCCTCCCCCCACCTCCAGCTTAATGCAGTGACAGGCGAATGTGCTGTCTGAGAAGGATACCTTTTGCCCCAAACAGTAGGTTTCAGTGACTGGTTTCAAACCTCTTTTCCCCCTGGATTTACTTCCCTTCTTACCAGCCTATCACCAGCATAAGAAGCCCCACCCAGAGAGTCCTTTGAGTTAGGAAACCTTTCAACACTGGGTGACAGAAACCAGCTCAAACTGGCCCCAATCACAAAGGAATGGATTGGTTCCCAAAACCAAACACCCACAGCATGGCTTGAGTTAGACCTCAAAGAAGTGACTGTAACCCATGACCCAGCTCCAGCCTCAGGCACACTTTCTCCCGTATCCCAAGATGACTACCAGAGCTCCAGGTGTGTGTTCCTCACCCTCTGGTCAGAAGTCCTCAGCTTCATGTTATTTTTAAATTTTAATTTTCAATTACAGTTGACATTTACTATTATATTAGTTTCAGGTGTATTGCATAGTGGTTAGACATTTATATACCTTATTAAGTGATTCTCTACTTCTAGTGCTCACCTGTCACCATAAGTAGATATTACACTATCATTGAGTATGTTCCCTGTGCTATACTTCATATCCCTGTGACTGTTCTGTAACTACCCATTTATGCTTCTTAATCCCTTCATCTTTTTTACCCAGCCCCCCAATCCTATTCTCCTCTGGCAAACATCAGCCTGTTCTCTGCGTCTATGAGTCTGTTTCTGTTTTGTTTGTTAATTTTATTCTTTAGTTCTGCATATGAGTGAAATCATACAGTGTTTGTCTTTCTCTGTCCGACTTATTTCACTTAACCTATTACTCTCTAGAGCCCTCATGCTGTGGAATATGGTAAGATTTCAATCTTTTTTATGGCTGAGTAATATTCCATTGTATATATGTCCCACAGCTTTTTTATCACTAGTCTATTGATGGGCACTTGCATTGCTTCCATATCTTAGCTATTGTAAATAACACTACAATGAACATGGGGATATACATACCTCTTTTTGAATTAGTGTTTTGGGTTTCCTTGGATATATACCCAGAAGTGGAATTGCTGGGTCCTAGGGCAGTTCCATTTTTAATTTTTTGAGGAACCTCCGTACTGTGTTCCAGGGTGGCTGCACCAATTTGCAATCCCACCAACAGTGCAGGAGTGTTCCCTTTTCTCCATATTCTTGCCAACACTTATTGTTTCTTAAGATATTGATGGTAGCCATTCTGACAAATGTGAGGTGATATCTCATGGTGCTTTTAATTTGCATTTTTCTGATGACTAGTGACATTGAGCATCTTTTCATATGTCTCTTGGCCATCTGTATGTCCTCTTTGGAGAAGTGTCTATTCAGGTCCTCTGCCCATTTTTAAATTAACTTGTTTGGTTTTTTTAGTGTTGAGTTGTATGCGTTCTTTATAAATTTTGGATATTAACCCCCTATCAGACATATCATTGGCAAATATCTTCCATTCAATAGGTTGTCTTTTCCTTTTGTTGATGGTTTCCTTTGCCGTGCAAAAGCTTTTTAGTTTGATATAGTTCCATTTGTTTATTTTTTCTTTTGTTTTCCTTGCCTGGGGAGATATATCAGAAAAAATATTACTAAGAGAAATGTCAGAGAGGTTATGCCTGTGTTTTCTCCTAGTTTTATGGTTTAGAGTCTTACATTTAAGTCTTTAATTCATTTTAAGTTTATTCTTAAATATGATATAAGAAGATGGTCTAGTTTTATTTTCTTGCATGTATCTGTCCAATTTTCAAACATTATTTATTTATTTATTTATTTATTTATTTATTTATTTATTTTAATCCTTACCTGAGATATGTTCATTGATTTTAGAGGGAGGAAGAGGGGGAAAGGTGGGGGGAGACAGAGAGAGAAACATCGATCGGTTGCCTTCTGTAAGTGCCCTGACCAGGGTACCAAGCACACAACCTAGGTATGTGCCCTGACAGGGATCCAAACCCTCAACCATTTTGGTATACCAGACAACGCTCCAACTGAGTCACCCGGCCAGGGCAACCTTATTTACTGAATGAACTGCCTTTACCCATGGTATGCTCTTGCCTCCTTTGTTGTGTATTAATTGACCATAAAAGCATGGGTTTATTTCTGGGATGTCTGTTCTATTCCATTGACCTATGTATCTTTTATGCCAGTGAAATGCTGTTTTGATTACTATAGCTTTGCACTATAGTTTGATATCGGCGCCATCCCTCCAACGCTGTTTTTTCTCAAGATTTCTGTGGCTCTTCGAAGTCTTGTGTGGCCCTTAGAAATTCTGAATCATTCTGGTTCAGTGAAAAACACTGTTGGTATTTTGGTGAGAACTTCATTGAATCTGCAGATTGCTCTGGCAGTAGGGACATTCTGATGGTGTTAATTCCTCCAACCCATGAGCATGGTATACGCTTCCACTTATTGTGTCTTCAGTTTTTTTCTTCAATGTCTCATAATTTTTGAAGTACAGGTCTTTCACATCTTTCATTAAGTTTTTCCTAGGTATTTTATTTATTTATTTAAGTATGTTTTTATTTTTTAGAGAGAGGAAGGGAGAGGGAGAGAGAGAAACATCGATCAGCTGCCTCCTGCACGCCCCCTACTGGAGATCAAGCCCCAAACCTGGGCATATGCTCTGACCTGGAATTGAACCGTGACCTCCTGGTTTATAGGTTGATGCTCAACCACTGAGCCACACCAGCCGGGTTTGGTTTCTCTTCTTGATAGTTCGTTATTGATGTATAAAAAAGCAACTAATATCTGAATATTTATTTTGTATCCTGCTAATTTACTGAATTCATTTATTCTGTTGTTTTGGGGGGGAAATTTTTAGGGTTCTTTATATATCATATCACATCATCTGAAAATAATGACTGTTTTACTTCTTCCTTTTCAAGATGGATGCCTTTTATTTCTTCTTTGTCTGATCTCTGTGGACAAGACTTTTAATACTGTGTTGAATATGAGTGGTAAAAATGGACATCCCTGTCTTGTTCCTGATCTTAAGGAAACTACTTTCAATTTTTCCCTGGTGAGTAAGATGTTAGCTGTGAGTTTGTCATATATGTCCTTTATTGTGTTGATGTATGTTCCCACTATTCCCACTTTGCTGAGAGATTTTGTCATAAATGGGTGCTGGATTTTGTCAAATGCTTTTTCTGTATCTATTGATATGATCATGTGATTTTTACCTTTCATTTTGTTTATGTGGTATATGATGTTAATTGACTTGCAGATATTGTACCAACCTTACATTCCAAGAATAAATCCCCCATGATCATGGTGTATGATCTTTTTAATGTATTCTGAATTTGGTTTGCTAATATTTTGTTGAGAATTTTAGCATCTGTGTTCATCAGGGATATTGGTCTATAATTTTTTCTCTTTGTAGAGACTTAAGATAATCTTGGCCTCTTAAAATGAGCTTGGGAGTCTTTTCTCCTCTTGAATATTTTGGAATAGTTTAAGGAGGATGGGTGTTAATTCTTCTTTAAATTTTGGTAAAAATTTACCTGTGAAGCCATCCAGTCCAAGATCTTTATTTCTTGGGAGTTTTTTTATTACTGCTTTGATTGGTTTTAATAGGTCTGTTCAGATTTTCTACTTCTTGATTCAGTCTTGGAAGATTATATGTTTCTTGGAATTTATCCATTTCTTTCAGATTGTCCAATGTGTTGGCATATAGTTGTTCATAATATATTTTTGTAATCCTTTGTATTTCTGTGTCAGTTGTTACTTCTTTTCATTTCTGATTTTATTTGGGTACTTTGTTTTTCTTGGTGAGTCTGGTTAAAGGTTCATCTATCTTGTTTATCTTTTCAAAGAACCAGTTCTTGGTTTCATTGATCTTTTATATTGTTTTCTTAGACTCAACTTCTTTTTGTTTATTTCCACTCTGATCTTTATTATTTCCTTCCTTCCATTCACTTTGGGCTTTGTTTGTTGTTCTTTTTCTAGTTCCTTTAGTTGTAGGGTTAGATTTTTTATTCGAGAATTTTCTTGTTTCCTGTGTAAGGCCTGTATTGCTAATGCATTTCTCTCCTAGGACTGTTTTTGCTGAGTCCCATAGATTTTGGGTCATTGTGGTTTTAGTTTTTATTTTTTTATTTCAAGGTATTTTTTAATTTCTTTCTTAATCTCATTGTTTACCCAGTCATTGACTGGTAACATTATTGGTAACATTGATTGATTATTTAGCCTCCATGTGTTTGTGTGGTTTTCAGTTGTTTTTTCTTATAATTGACTTCTAGTTTCCTTACATTGTGGTTGGAGAAGATGCTTGGTATGATTTTAATCTTAAATTTATTGAGACTTGTTTTTTGGTCTATTCTGAAAATGTTTCATGTGCACTTGAAAAGAATATATATTTTGCTGCATTGGGGTAAAATGCTCTAAAAATATCAATTAAATCCATCTAGTCAAATGTGTCATTTAAGGCCACTGTTTCCTTGTTGGTATTCTGCCTGGAAGCTCTATCCACTGATGTGAATGGGGTGTTAACATCCCCTACTATGACTATATTACTGTTAACCTCCCTTTATGTCCATCAATATTTGCTTTATACATTTATGTGCTCCTGTGTTTGGTGTATAAATGTTTACAAGGCTTATATTCTCTGTTTAAATTTATCCTTTTATCATTTGGAGTATCCTTCTTTGTCTCTTGTTATAACCCTTTTTTAAAAATTCTCTTTTCTTTGATATAAGGGTTGCTACCCTAGCTTCTTTTAAAAAATTATCATTTGTATGAAATATCTTTTTCTTCCCCTTTACTTTCAGTCTGTGTGTGTCTTTCAATCTGAAGTGGGGTTTTTTGTAGGCAGCATATATATGTGTGTGTGTGTGTGTGTGTATGTATACACACACACACACACATATATATATATATATGTCTTGTTTGCTTATTTATTCAGCTACCCTATGTGTTTTGATTGGAACATTTAACCCATTTATATTTAAAGTGATTACTGATAGGTACAAAGTTATTGCCATTTTATTATTCATATTTATGTTCCTCTTTTTTTTCTTTCTTCTTAAAGAATTCCCTTCAACATTTCTTGTAATACTGGTTTAGTGATGATAAACTTCCTTAGTTTTTTCTTGTCTGGAAAGCTTTTTCTTTCTACTTCAATTTTAAATGATAGCCTTACTGGGTAGAGTAGTCTTGGTTGTAGGTACTTGCTTTTCATCACTTTGAGTATTTTATGCCACTCCCTTCTGACCTGAAAAGTTTCTGTTGAGAAATCAGTTGATAGTCTTATGGGAGCTCCCCTGTAGGTAACTAACTGCTTTTCTCTTGCTGCTTTTAAGATTCTTTCTTTGTCTTTAACCTTTGCCATTTTAATTATGATGTGTCTTGGTGTGGGCCTCTTTGGGTTCATCTATTTGGCACTCTCTGTGCTTCCTGGACTTATGGGTCTATATAGTTTCTTTGCCAAGTTAGGGAAGTTTTCCATCATTATTTCTTCAAATAAGCTCTCAGTCTCTTGCTGTCTTTCTTGTTCTTCAGGTACCCCTCTGATGCAGATGTTGTTACTCTTGATGTTGTTCCTGATATTTTTAAAACTATCCTCATTTTTTAGAATTCTTTTTTCTTTTTGCTGCTCTGATTGGGTGTTTTCTGCTACCTTGTCTTCCAAATCACTGATTCAAGCCTCTGCTTGAATTCCTTAGTGTACTGTTGATACCTCTAGCGTGTTTTTCATTTCAGTTATTTTATTCTTCATTTCTGATTGGTTCTTTTTTATGTACTTTTTTATGCTGTTAAAGTTGTCACTAAGTCCGTTAAGCATCCTTATAACCATCCTTTAGAATTCTGTATCTGGTAGATTGCTTTCCTCCATTTCATTTAGTTCTTTTCATGGAGATTTCTTCTGTTCTTTCATTTGGGACATGTTTCTTTGTCTCCCCATTTTGGCTGCCTCTGTATGTTTGTTGCTATGTATTAGGTAGATCTGCTATGTTTTATAGTCTTGATAGGGTGGCCTTACATAGTTTGTGTCCTGTGGGGCCCCATGGCTCAATCTCCCTGATCCCCTGAGCTAGGTGCTGTAGGAATGTTTCTATGTGTGTATGTGTGTATGTGAGCCTCACAGTACACCTAGGCCAGGCGCCACCCACTTGGGGTCTTAGGGAATTGTCAGGGTGGAGCTAGTCAAGTTCATCAGGTTCAAGCAATTGAGATTTGGCTGTGTAGAGGGAGGGCTGAGCACATGAAAGGTGACACCTGCTGGGTGTGGGAAGACTGCTCTTGCCCTAACACTGTTCCCAGACTGCTTTCAGGCTGAGGACTGGCCCCCGGCCCCAGCACAGTCCAGGTCCTCTTGGAATGTCAGGCGACCTCCAGGTTCTTGACTCATGCAGAAGAAAATGTCAAGACTCAAGTCCAGATGACAGTCAGAGTATGTTATATTCAGGTAGAAAAAAAGGAAGAGGCCTGGGCATAAGT
Organism: Miniopterus schreibersii; assembly: GCF_964146895.1. Classification (NCBI taxonomy): domain Eukaryota; kingdom Metazoa; phylum Chordata; class Mammalia; order Chiroptera; family Miniopteridae; genus Miniopterus; species Miniopterus schreibersii. The sequence goes on along the minus strand of NC_138109.1, from coordinate 83,536,849 downwards.
GCTGCTGCAAAAGAAGCAAAAGTTTGCATCCGAGGGGGCATGGGCCAATTCAGGAGTGAATTGCACATGTGGTCGGTCATTTCTTGGGATTTTATGTGTTTCCAAAGGGGGTTGGAATTTTATGTGTCTTGGGATTTTATGTGTCTCCAAGCTTTGTGGTGCCAATTCTGACTCCACCTTCCGCTTGGGAGGGGGTCTTGTGATTTATTAGCTGGCTGTTGTTAATTGCTCAGCTGTTCCAGCTGTTGTTTAGCCATTTGTCTCAGTTTCCTCCACCTGCTCTTAGGTGTCTTTCGTTGAGGGGTATAGGTTTAGACCACTGCTCTTAAGTGTCTTTGGCTAAGGGGGATAGGTTTAGACCACCAGTCCTTAGGTGTCTTTCGTTGTGGGGAGAGGGTCTTGTGATTTATTATCTGGCTGTTAATTGCTCAGCGATTCTGGCCATTTGTTTGTTTTCTTCATTCCACTTGCAAGGGAATTTTCCTAGTTTCTTACTAAGTTACCTCAAAGCCATGCAACTCACTTTCTCCCTGTGTTTCTCAGGCACCCCTGAGCTTGCCTGGAGTTCCTGGAGAGTTTTCAAAGAAATACGGCACTGTGGGCCCAGGCCAGTTGCCCCTGTCAAAGTTTATGGTTGTAAATTGGGTAGGGCGGGGTTTCTGGGAAATGTCAGGGTGGGGCTAGTGTAGCTTCCTGGCTAATGCCACGTCTGGGGAGTGCTCCACCCAGGAAAGATGGCATTCATGAGCCCTGCAGGACAGGCACTGACACAGGGATCTTGGCAGCCGTCCCTCCAGCCCTCTCCTTGAAGTTATACCACTGAGTCTCTCCCTATGTGACTCTGACACCTTCCAAACTGCTGTCCCTTTGCCAGAGCCCCTGGCGAGTGCCTGAGAGTGAGAGTTTGTGTGTGGGCCCTTTCAGAGGATGCCTGGGTTTCCAGCAGTCTTCTGTCCTCTCTAGGCAGAGGGAACCTGCTGATTTTCACAGCCAGAAGTTATTTGGGTTCCTAGTCCTGGCACTCGCACTCCAGGCTAGGGATCCTGGGATGGGGCTGAGACCCCTCACTCAGTTGAGGGCCTGTGAAGCTGAGATATCACTCTGGACTCTGGACCACCACACGTGGGTACAGGGCTGGCCGTTTTGCATCTCCATCCCTCCTACCAGCCCAGATATGGCTTCTTCTATATCCACTTAGTTATAAGACTTCTGTTCAGCTAGTGTTCTCGTGGTTCTCCAGGTAGATTGTTCTGTAAGTTAGCTGTAGGTTTGATGTCGTGGGATGATACGAATGCAGTTGACACCTGCTCTGTCATCTTGGCTGAACCCTCTGGCTTTACTTTATTTAGACCAATTTAGGACTATTCCTGCTCAGAACCAATTGTGGTGGAGGGGAACTTGGGCTTTGCTTACTTTGAGCAGAGTTACTTCCTCAGAAGTCCATGTAGAAGGGAGTGGAATAAAGTTAGGGTTGAAGAAAGAAGTGATGCCAGGAAGTGGGAAATAGTCCATGGCCACCTGTGCGGCTGAAAGTACCAACCTCTGATCACAAGGTTGGTTCCCCTGGCAACCAGCTCCCCCATCCTTAGAGGCTTTCCAAAAGTTTCCTCACTAAAACAAACTCAGGTGTGGTAGAAAGGAGCATGTAATGAGTAACACAAGACACCCCTTTCACTCTGTCCTCTGGAGCTACTTCAGGAGCTGGGAGCAAAAACAAAATCCTCTAACAAGTGATGCTCCTTAGCTCTCATCACTTAGGAAATTACAGGGGTTTTAGGGGCTGTGTGCCAGGAGGAATCATAGAGGAAAAACAAAATATGTATCTTATATCACAACCACAGTTACAGAGGAGAAACGGTCCAGGATCTGGGGCTCAGTGAAGAGCTCAAGTGTGGTGCCTAAAGCATGAGTCATAAAAGAAAGTTTGAAAAACGAGACTTCATCAAAATTAAAACTTTTGCTCTGTGAAGGACCTTGTTAATGATGAAAAGACAAGCTACAAACTAGGAGAAAATATTTGCAAACCACATTGTAATTGCAGGACTGTGGTGGGCAGTTAGACAAACATGAGCAGAGCAAGGACCATGCGCCAGGTGCAAAAGGTCACCAGGGCCAAAAGCCCCAGATACCTAGCAAAGGACAGCTGTAGGGTGGGACCTCGCCCCCAGGATGACCTTTCCTCCCCTAGCATATCGATAATCATGCAGTTTGGACCCCCTGAGCTTTCCTCCCTAGCGATAACATCTAGGCCTCAGTTGTATCTCAGCTCCAGGCCCAGAAAGCAGCAAAACCAAACAAGCATCCCCACAGCTGACCTCAAGCCCAGCTGCATTGGGTAATAGCCCCCTGTACTAGCACTGACCAATCAATCAGTTAGCTGTAGGTTTGATGTCGTCATGGGAGGATAGGACATGTCCTTTCACAACCCTGAAAGGACATATCTGAAAAGCTGATGAATATTCTATTGAGATCTTACCCTGGGACCTCCCCTAAAATCTCCACCCCTAAAACCCTTAGGAGGGAAGACCCAGTACACTCTCCCTCCCTGGAGCACGCTGGGCCTTTCCTTTTTCCTTCCCATCTTCTCCACCCCAGGGACATTACCATTACCTTCCTCGTATTCTCTTACAGTTTTCATCTTGGCTCTGAATTCTTTCTTAGCCAGAACCCAAGTACCGAGGTTGCTGAACCCAGGTTGACACCTGGTGCAGTTCTCACCACTGCCAACAGAGCCAGCTCAAAGTTGTCCTATCCTATTTAACAATATATTGAGTTGCTATTTAGCAGACCAAGGCCGCAAGTTATGCAGCCATGGCATTCACAGAAAAAAGAAAATTGGCCTCTAGGTTCACCTGGTTTGTTGTCCAGGAAGATCTGATGCTGAACCCCTTACCGTAAATGGCCACGTGCCAAGCTTTTCCAAATAAAACTTGCCCCACCAGCACTTTATCCCCAAGCCTGGATCAGAGAGACATATTTGAGCCTTGCCTGCTGTCTCCTAAGAGCCAACTTGGCAATAAATAAATTGCTTTCTTATCTCAAAAGCTGATGCCATAGTATTCTCTTCTGTATGCATCAGGAAAGGAACCTGGTAACAGAAGGACACATCTAGAATATATAAAGGATGCTCAAGGCCTGGCCAGTGTGGCTCAATTGGCTGGAGAGTCATCCTGTGCACCAAAAGGTGGCAGGTTTGATTCCCAGCCAGGGCACATGCCCAGGTTGAGGGTTCAGCATGTGTGGGTAGCAATAAATCAATGTTTCTCACATCAAGGTTTCTCTATCTCTCTCCCTTCCTTTCTCCAAAATCAATAAAAAAAATTTTTTTAAAAGAATGCTCAGAAATATTTTAAATATTTTAATTTATGAAAGACTGCTCAAGACTTAACAGTAAAAAAACAAAACCCAAACAATCCAATTAGAAAGTGGACAAAAGACATGTAAAGCCATTTGACGGAAGTGGACATACTAAAGCCAGGCACAGTCTATTCAACACCACCTGCCACCAGGGAAATGCAACTGAGGCCACACTGACCTATCACTTCACACCGATTAAAGCAACCGAAATAAAAATGGGTGGAAATGCCAGCACCGGCACGGATGTGGAGAAAGGGGACCCCTCTCACGTTGCTAGTGGAAAAGTCAAATGGCCTACCCTCTGGAAAGGTCTATGGCAAACTAGTTAAAAATTAAACACGCAACTACAGTATGACCCAGGAAAATGGAAACAACTTATTTCCACACAAAACACTTTGTGTAAATGTTTATCAAAGCTTTATTTATAATAAAACCTGGAAACAACTAAAATGTCCTCCAGCAGGTAAATGGTTAAACGAATTGTGGTACATCCATTCCGTGGGACTTGACTCATCGAGAGAAGTGAGCTATTGACACACAGCAACAAGGGTGGGCCTCAGAGCATTACACTGAGTGAAATAAAGGCAGTCTCAAAGGTCATCTACGGTATGAGTCCAAGCAACGGAGATGTGCACAGGCGAAGGTCCCCTGTGTTTAGGAATGGTGGAAGAGAGAGGGGTGGGTATGTGTATTAAATGGCCTGTCAGTTAGCTTTTCTGGTTGGGCACCGCACCCTGGACCCAATAAAGACAGAGCCCCAGGTCCGTCTTCTCTCTCTCTCATTTGTTAAACGTTTGGCAAAGTGCAGTGCGACAGCCTGCGTTCATGCTTCGGAGCCAGAAAGAATTGCATCTACCCTTTTATTTTATTGTTTAATATCAGAGAAGATCGTAACCTCTCTGAGTATCCTTTTATCATCTGCAAAAGAGACATAATGCCATTCACATTACTAGTTGTTGTGAGGGGGAAATCTACATAGAATACCTAGTTCCAGTAAGCACTCCACAGATTTTACTTTCCTTTTGCCTTTGCTTTACCCCATTATGAGATTTCTCGCATAAATGAACTCATAAATTATTTAAAATAGTCTTTGTGCGGTTTCTCTATCCTAGTGGTTAGAAGTACAGTTACCGCACGGGGACTCTCCCAGCCCTTACCTTTGATGATTCTGTGCCCCATCAATTCACCCGCAAGGAATTAATTGTGGTTCACCAGTGAGCAGTGCTACCAGCCACCACCAGGTGGCAGGCCACCTCTGCTGAGGGACCCACTTGGTCGGGAGGAGCCGGCAACCAGCTGTGTTTAGGTCCTGAAGTCTCTCTCTTTCTTGCTGTGAGGAATTTCTGGAACAGCGAGTTTCTCCAGATTGGCTGGCCCTGAGGTTTTGGGTGAGATCCAATAATGTACTCAGCTAAACTTGGTTCAAGAGCTTATCAAATATTTATCAAGCTCATATGACAGACACTGTGCAGAGGGCTGGGGACTGGGCCATGTTAAGTGTTCAGGATGGTTGGCACATTGGCTTCTAGGGGTGTGTGTGTGTGTGTGTGTGTGTTCAAGGTGTTTTCTTATTAGATCGTGCTATATAAATGTATACCAGGTGTTGCAAAACGTATTTGTTGTTCTTTGGTACCTACTCATATGACCTTGGGCAAAGCTAAAATAAATAAAACCAAGTGGACAAAAATGATTTAGTTGGATTTCAGGCCAACAGTTGCACCTTCTCCAGGCATCTGGGGTCATAGGGTCACCAACTTGTCTCAGTTTTCCTGGGTCTTTCCTAGTTTTAGGTATAAAGATCTGATATCCAGTGAAACCCCTCAGTCTCAGGCAAGCTGGGGTGGTTGGTCCCTGGCCTGGGGATGGCGTTTCACTTCCTCTAAGTCTGAGGGGATTTCAGATCGGGAAATGGGAGTGGATTTCAGAATGACCTCTCATGGGTGGTCACTAAACTGTCTTGTCATGGGACCTGCCAGTCAGGGCACCGTGTCCAGACAGTCCCCTACTGTGGTCATGCCACCAGCTCTGCCTGGAGTCTAATCCTTTTTTTAGAGAGAGGAAGGGAGAGAACCATCCGTTGGCTGCCTCCTGCTCGCACCCTCACTGGGGAATTGAACCTCCACCTTTTGTTGCACAGACGACGCTCCAACCAACCAAGCGGCCCAGCCAGGGCTGGAGCCCAGTCCTCTGCCATTTATACCATCGTCTTAAAGGACCCCTCTTCACAAAAGCTTAATGCAGCAGCCGGGCATGGCCTCAAGTACAGGGCTGGGAGGTAAAGGTGGGGTCTAAGCTGTTGGAATATTGTCCTGACCTCAATTACTAAGGGACAAATGCAGGGTCATGGCCCCCAGGAATCAAGGTTAAGACAATATTCGAACTGCTTGTTTGGCTGGATTAAGAACAGTGTTCCCAGGGATGCCCTTAGAAGGGAACAGTGGTGGGTGGGAAATAAATGAAAATCAAGTGAGGGGAGCATCCCGTGGCCACTTGTCACCTTGTCCCCTCCTGTCTCAGGAGTCCTAGTCATTGTGACCACGTTGCTGCCCCTCTGCCAGACACTCTTCACCCTCATCACGCTCCATCCCTCTGGATTATCTGTGACAGGCCTTCCTCATGCCCATCCTGACACCTAAGGACAGTTTGCAAGTGCAGGCTCACCACTGTGCGTTGGCAGAGCTTTCAGGCCCCAGGTCCTCTAACCGCCCCCCCACCCCTGGAGGACAAGTTCTCCTCATGCCGAAGCATAAGTAGCAAGCACACTCCACTGTCTTCCCAACATAACAGCAGGGTCACTTAAACATTTCTACACTTCATCCTAAATCTTCCAGTGTTGAAAATACATGCTAACTTATGAAAGTAGCTACATTTCCAGTTGATTTACACAGATTACCAAAACTAAATTTAAAAAACAGGAAATCTCGGGCCCTGATGGCTGAATTCTACCAATTTTTCAAATAATAGAGTTGTGCACAAACTCAGACAACAGAGAAGGAAGTGGGACTCCTGAACTCATTCTACGAGGCCAGTTTTAACCTGATACCAACAGAGCTGCTGTGGCTGAGTGTGGAGACGTGCAGAGCAAGGGAAGCCAGGCTGCCTGGGGCTGAAGGGAGCGGGGCCTTGCAGACCTCCTGGGTGCACCCTCCAGAGTGACCTAGGCAGTGACGGAGGGGTCAGGACTTGACTACTGGAAATTTTTAAGCCTGAGCAGTATAAGTCAGAGCCATGAAGCTTCTGGGGAAGACTTTGGATAAGACAATTTAAGAAGATGCCATTGGCATGTACAATTTTCCCAAGAGTGCTGGTGATTGGCTGCATCAGGGCAGTGTTATTCCAGTGATGAATGTGCTCTCCACAATCCACCAAAAAACTATTAGAAACAATAAACAGATACAGTAAAGTTGCAGGATATAAAGTCAATGTACAAAAGTCCACTGCAGTCCTATATACTAACAATAGAATTTCAGAAAAAGAAATGGAAAACACAATTTATTTTGCAATTGCAACCAAAGGAATAAAATATCTAGGACTAAACAAAGGATGTGAAGGACCTGTACACTGAAAACTACAAAGCATTATTAAAAGAGATAGAAAAAGACACAATGAAATGGAAAAATGTCCTGTGTTAATGGATTGGAAGAATCAACATAGTTAAAATGTCCATATTGCCCCAAGGGATATGCAAATTTAATGTGATCCCCATCAAAATCCCAAAGACATTTTTTAAATATATTTTTATTGATTTCAGAGAGAGGAAGGGAGAGAGAGAGATATATATATAAACATCAATGATGAGAGAGTCATTTATTGACTGCCTCCTGCGTGCCCCTGACTGGGGATCAGGCCAGAAACCCGGGCATGTGCCCTGACCGGGAATTGAACCGCAGTCTCCTGGATCCTAGGTCCATGCTCAACCACTGAGCCACGCCCGGCCAGGCCCAACGACATTTTTAAAAGAACTAGAACCAAAAAATCATCAGATTTGTATGGAACCACAAAAGTCCCTGAATAGCCAAAGCCATCCTGAGAAAAAAAGAACAAAGCTGGAGGTATCACTCCCTGACCTCAAATTATACTACAGAGCTACAGTAATCAAAGTGGCATGGGACTGGCAGAGAAACAGATACACAGACTGGTGGAACAGAATTGAGCGCCCAGAAATAAACCCACATGTATATGGGCAGATAATTTTCAACAAAGAAGTCAAAAACATACAATGAAGAAAAGATAATCTCTTCAATAAACGGTGCTGGGAAAACTGGACAGCCACATGCAAAAGAACGAAACTAGATTACAGTTTGTCCCCATGAACAAAAATTAATTCAAAATGAATCAAAGACCTAAATATAAGATCTGAAACAATATATTACATGGAAGAAAACGTAGGTACTAAACTTATGGACCTTGGTCGTAGAGAACATTTTATGAACTTGACCCCAAAGGCAAGGGGAGTAAAGGCAAAACTAAATGACTGGGACTGAATCAAACTAAAACGCTTCTGCTCAGCAAAAGGAACTGACAACCAAACAAAGAGGCAGCCAGTGGAATGGGAGATGGTATTTGCACACAGCTCTGATAAGAGGTTAATATCTAAAATATATGAAGAACTCATACAACTCAACACCAAACAAACTCAACCCAATTAAAATATGGGCAGAGGACCTGAACAAACACTTCTCCCAAGAAAACATACAAATGGCCAACAGATAGTTGAAAAGTTGCTCAACTCACTAGCTACTTGGGGAATGCAAATCAAAACTACAATGAGATCCCACCTCACACTGTTAGAAAGACTGTTATCAACAAGACAGGTAATAACAAGTGTGGAGAGGCTGTGGAGAAGGGAGCCCTCACTCAATGCTGTGGGAATGGAGACTGGTACAGCCACCATGGAAAGCAGCCTGGTGGTTCCTCAAAAAATTAAGAATTGAGCTACCATACGACCCAGCAAACTGTCCCCTGGGAATCTACCGGAAAAAACTTGAAAACATGTATTCACAAAGACGTGCACCCCTATGTTCAGTGCAGCATTATTCATGGAGGCCCAGACATGGAGACCGCCAAAGTGCCCTGCAACAGAGGACTGGATACAGAAGCTGTGGGCCGTGCACAGTGGAATAGTACTCAGCCATGAGGAAGGATGGAGTACTGTCATTTGCGACAACATGGGTGGACCTTGAGGATGTTATGCTAAGGGAAATAAGTCAGGAAAAGCTAAGAACCATATGAGTTCACTCATATGTGGGATATAAAGCTGAAACTCAGAGACACAGACAACAGTGTGGTGGTTACCAGAGGGAAGGGGGTGGGGGTAGTGAAGGGTAAAGGGGGTCAAATATATGGTGATGTAACAAGATTTGACTTTGGGTGGTGGCCACACAATATACAGATCTTGTAACATAGAGATGTACACTTGAAACCTATATGATTTTATTAACCAATGTCACCCCAATAAATTTAATAAAAATAAATTTTAATAAAAGAACACCCATCTTTCAAGTCTTCATTACAGCCTTTGTCAGCCATTTAAGAACAAAGCAGGGGCCTACATATTATTACTTTTATTTCTACATGTAATTTCAATAAACGACATGTGCATTAAAGTTTAATTGTGGCAAAGGCAGAATTCTCTACCCAAATATAAATTTTAGGAATTTAGATTTTAAATGGGGACTGAGGGACACGCAGCCATTCTGTGCGGGTCTCAGAGCTGTGTGGAAGTATGTCCCGAGTGGGAGGCGGGGATTAGAGAAAGAAAAGCAGCAGAGTAAGGGCAGGCCACGTGGCGGCATGCGGGTTTCAAAGGGCATAAATATGCCAACTGGCGACCAATTTATGAGAAACAAAAAAGTAAACTGCCCAGCAAGATGGAATGAAGTCTGACTGCTGGGGTGAGAGACAATCCTGTGTGCAGAGACCAGGAGGTTTTAGAGTAGTGACGTTAGGGCTCAACTTCAGGCTCAGCTTCCTCTGATGATGCTGGTAGGGCCTGAGTCATGTTTTCCAAACTGTGGGTTGTGACCTTTTAGTCGGTCATGAAATTGGATTAGTGGATTGTAAGCAACTCTAAATAAAGGCTGAGAAGTGGGCAAAATAGAAGAGGAAACGTCAGAACACATGCCTGTGTGGTTATGGTACATTGTAGTTATGTTGTGTGAGTGAGTGTGAGTGTGAGCGAGCGTGTGTGAGTGAGTGTGTATGAGTGCGTATCTGTGCATGCGTGAGTGCATGTGTGTGAGTGCATGTGTGTGTGTATCTGTGTGCATGCGTGAGTGCATGTGTGTGAGTGCATGTGTGTGTATGTATCTGTGTGCATGCGTGAGTGCATGTGAGTGCATGTGTGTGTATGAGTATCTGTGTGCATGCGTGAGTGCATGTGCGTGAGTGCATGTGTGTGTGTGCGTATGAGTGTGTATGAGTGTATCTGTGTGCATGCGTGAGTGCATGTGTGAGTGAGCCTGTGAGAGTGACTGAGAGTGACTGAGAGGGGTGGGGGCCTGCGTGCAGGATGCCAGGGTCGGGCGGCCTCCTGCAGTGGCCGCCGCCGGCGGGGCCCTGGGGCGGGACTCTGGGCGGCGGCTGCTCCGGAGACCCGCCGGCCTCGCGTCAGGGCCTGGACTCCGTGCGCCCGGGCGCTGGGGCTGGTTTGTGCGCCGAAAGGGCTCTGAACGCGGACGAGCCGGGCGAGAGTGTCCCCCGGGAGGGCTCGCTGCCTGCGCCCCTCAGCGGGGAGGAAGCCGGCAGCCCGCTGGCTGGGGGGGGGGGGGGGGGGCGGGGCCCGAGGGGCGGGGCCGAGGGGGCGGGGCCGAGGGGGCGGGGCGGGGCCCGAGGGGCGGGGCCCGAGGGGCGGGCGGGGCGGGGCCTGAGGGGCGGGGCCCGAGGGGCGGGCGGGGCGGGGCCTGAGGGGCGGGGCCCGAGGGGCGGGCGGGGCGGGGCCCGAGGGGCGGGGCCCGAGGGGCGGGCGGGGCGGGGCCTGAGGGGCGGGGCCTGAGGGGCGGGGCCCGAGGGGCGGGGCCCGAGGGGCGGGCGGGGCGGGGCCCGAGGGGCGGGGCCTGAGGGGCGGGGCCCGAGGGGCGGGCGGGGCGGGGCCTGAGGGGGCGGGGCAGGGCCTGAGGGGGCGGGGCGGGCCCGAGGGGCGGGGCAGGGCCTGAGGGGGGCAGGGCCCGAGGGGGGGCGGGGCAGGGCCTGAGGGGGGCAGGGCCCGAGGGGGGGGCGGGGCAGGGCCTGAGGGGGGCAGGGCCCGAGGGGGGCGGGGCAGGGCCTGAGGGGGGCAGGGCCCGAGGGGGGGCGGGGCAGGGCCTGAGGGGGGCCAGGGCCCGAGGGGGCGGGGCAGGGCCTGAGGGGGGCCAGGGCCCGAGGGGGGCGGGGCAGGGCCCGGACACCAGGCGCCGTGGCCCGGGGTCCCTGCGGCCGCTGCGCCCGCGCTGAGCTCGCCTCGCCCGGAGGGACCGGCCCTGGGGCCCCCGCACCTGCCCGGGAGCCCCGCGGGTTCTGCGGCGGTGGGAGAAGAACCTGCTCGAGAGCCGTGTTGTGCGGAACTTTGACATTTTCCAAAGGGGAAAAAATCTCACTTCTTTCAACTTTCAAGCAACATCTGAGTGTGTGGACTCCATCCTTAGGACTCTGCTCTTCCTTCGAGGGGGGGGGGGTTGCGGAGAAGTGGAGATGGAGCAGCGGGGAAGGTTCGCACAAAGCGCGAAGAAAGCTGGCACGGAGCCCGTGGGCGGCTGCGGCAGACCCAGACTGTGCCCGACGGCTGCGCCGCTCTGCCAGACCCAGACTGTGCCCGACGGCTGCGCCGCTCTGCCAGACCCAGACTGTGCCCGGCCGCTTCGCCCCTCTGCCAGACCCAGACTGTGCCCGGCGGCTGCGCCCCTCTGCCAGACCCAGACTGTGCCCGGCGGCTGCGCCCCTCTGCCAGACCCAGACTGTGCCCGGCCGCTGCGCCCCTCTGCCAGACCCAGACTGTGCCCGGCCGCTGCGCCCCTCTGCCAGACCCAGACTGTGCCCGGCCGCTGCGCCCCTCTGCCAGACCCAGACTGTGCCCGGCGGCTGCGCCCCTCTGTGCCCGGCGGCTGCGCCCCTCTGCCGTCCGGGGGAGCCCGCAGCGGGAGCCGTTTCCTAGGACGCCGACGCCACACCCGAGCCCGTGCGCGCCACAGAGCACAGGCCCTCGTCTTGTGTAACCACACACAGCACAACTGGCCTTTATTTGTTTGTTTGTATTTTTTTAAATTATGTCTTTATTGATTTCAGAGAGGAAGGGTGGGGGAGAGAGAGCTAGAAACGTGGGCAGTGAGTCCTGGATCGGCCGCCTCCTGCGCGCCCCCTGCTGGGAATGGAGCGCGCAACCCGCGCCTGCGCCCTGACGGCATCGAGCCTCCGTCTCCTGGGTTGCAGGTGGACGCTCAGCCGCTGAGCACGCCAGCCTGACAACAATTTGCCTTTATTTTATTCAGAGTTTTGAATAAATAAAATGACATTTTGAATATTAAATAAATGTTAAATATCACATATTTATTATAATATTAAGTATGTTGAACAGTTAAATATGAAATATTAAATAATTTAATATTAAATGAATGAATAAAACTAAAGACAATCCAAACTTCAGAAAGTTGACAACCAGAATATTGTGAAACATTAAAGTTGAGTCTGCATTGAATGGTGACAAGTGTGAGTGTTGACCCCCTGCCAAGGAATCATGGACCCCATGCTTTCGTAGGCACTGTGTCCCTGAGGCAGGTCTGACAGGTGTCAGAAAGACAGGGCTCATGGAAGATGTCTGGGGACTTCCTCCCTCCTCAAAGCACTTGGAGCTCAGGGGACTCTTGCTACTGAGCTTTAGCCACAGCAGCCAAACCTCCTGCCGAGAACCCAGGTCTCGGGAACAACCAGAGTCTTTGACCAGCAACCACAGGCCTTTTGCCACCACTGGGGCCCTTGCGGCCCCCCTCTGAGAGTCAGGTTCATTCCCTCGGGCAGACTGGTCCCTCCATAGGGTAAGAAGCTCAGCCGCTGACAGCACCTTTCCCAAGGTCAGAGCTCAGCAGCAGGGGCCAGCCTGGACCAGGAGGCCACCCTTGCACAACTAAACCATATGGCAGAGAAGTCACTTGGGAAAATGGCAGCTCATAGGAGAACTGTGTAGTTGAACCTGAGGGGGAACAGTTCCCAGACAGAGGTGGAGAGGAAGACTATGCTAGACAGACAAAGCAGTGCAGCCCCTGGACTGTGAACCAGGACTCCCCAAGAGGCTGTTCGGACAGGAAGCGGCGTCTCCCTGAGCTCTGATGCCGAGAAGGAGTGACCACAGCGCTCAGGGCTGGGACATGGGGATGGGTGTGTGGAGGGTCTTGGGAAGCTCAGAGATGACAATTTGGAAAGTGGCTCCATGCTGCTCTCGTTTTTCCGAACGAGCAGCCTTCACTTCATTGCCCCAGACTCCTCACGGACAGGGGAAGCAATGCTGTGCTCTCACTGGATTAGCACTTTCATTTTTCCAGAACGCTTTTGACTTTCTAGTTATATTTTGACACCAAAACTATAGTGGAGACGGGTGGGTTGTGCAGATGTGAACTCCAATTTCATGTTAGAAAACTGGGGACACAGAGAGGCCGTGTATTCCAGTGGTGAGAACATGAACCTCATGCTGGGAGAGAGCATAGCTATTTACTAACGTGAACCCCAGGTTCTATAAAGTGGGATTGTTCTACCTACCTGCTGTGGGCTGAATTGTTTCCCCAAAATTCATATGTTGAAATCCTAATCCCCAGCCCTCAGGATATGACTGTCAAAGAAGAGCCTTTAAAGAAGGGATTGCGTCTAAATGGGCCCTAATCCAGTCTGACTGATGTCCTTATAAGAAGAGAAGAGTTAGACATGGTCGCGCACAAGAGAAGACACTGTGAGGACACAGAGGGAGGACAGCTGTCTGCAAGTCAAGGGGAGCTGCCTGGAAACCATCCTGCCAGTGCCATGATCTGACTTCCCCAGAACTGTGAAAAAATCAGTTTCTGTAGTTTAAGTCATCCAGTCTGGAGCACTTGCTACAGCAACACCAACAGACTAATATGCTGTCTCATCCAGGTGCAGTAAAATAATCCAGCACAGGGCACAGCAGGAAGAAAACCCCTGAGTTTCCTTCTCTTTCCTTCTCTTAGAGCCCCAGTTTCTTTTTACCTGGCTGCCCCATATTCCTGTTGGTTTGGTGAGCTGAGCTTGAGACTCAGAGAGAGAGGACTGGAGTCCCAGGCAGCCTGTGGGTGGCAAGTCAGCCAAACTCAGCTCCCCAGTCTCCCCCTGCCACTCCCACCACCCTCGGGGTGATGCTGGCTACTTACTCTCCACACCTCTCCTATACACCCAGTTCCCTCTAAAGGTGCTGGACGTCTCCAAAGTGAGTAATCCACAGTGGGAGTGGCCTCTTGGCCAGCAGGGAGCCAGTGTCCCTCCAGCCTAGGTTGCTACAGTGACAGCTGGCACTGGAAGCCAGCTGGGCTGGAGTCCAGCAGGTCCTGCTGAACCCGCAGAGCAGGTCAGACGCTCCAACCTGTGAGCGAGCCGCTGTCCAGTCACACACAGCTGTGTTTCTTTCCCTTTTGCTCTTCCTGAGCTGCCGATCAAAATGACCTAAGTGCTCCTCAGCCTTGAATTAGCTGGACCGGGAGTTAAAGAAAGGGCCCCGTCTTCACGCCAGGAATGGTGAGCGAGGTGGAACCATCACTGAAACCACCGCCTCCACTCCTGACACACGTCACTCAGCCACTCCCTGGCTGGGCCGAGCCTCAGGTTATAACCTTGTCAACACAGCCTCCAGGGAGTCACCAACAGTTGGTCGGAATCAGCACATGAGACCAAACCCACTCTCCACCCTGGTGGTAGAGCACTGAGGGGTCGGGCGGCACCCTGCCCTCGGGGACAGTCATGCGGCAGCAGTGAGGTGGCAGCTGTGGTTTGGTTGCCGTGTGACCTTGGCCACAGCAGGAATAGAGTTTACTGAGGACGACCTCAGGTTCCCCACAGCGTGCCAGATGCTCTCCAGGTGGTTGGTCCTGGCCCTTCGCGCTGGCCCAAACTGCCCAAGACGACGTTGCCATCGGCATTTCCTCTAAGGAGGGGGAGCTCTTCATACTCCCACTCGCGGCTGGAGGAGGTGAGCGCAGGAGACTCCGCATCGCCTCGCAAGTTGCGCTCTATCCCAGAAGTGAGTGTGTATGCTCCAAAGCGACAGAGACAGATGTGAGCGTGATGGCAATGAGCTGACGTACCTCAAGTTCCTGCTGGCCTAGCCCAGGGAGCAGGGCCCAGGACCCAGCTGTTTATCAAATCATAGCTTTCCATCACGAGGAGGCCTCCCCACTCAACCCCCCACTCCACCCTCCCCCGCTCAAGCCCCCGTACACCCCCCGCTCAACCCCACACTCCACCCCCAACTCAACCCCCCCCACACTCAAACACCTCCTCAACCTCCCTCAACCTCCCACACTCAACACCCCCACACTCAATACCCCGCACTCAGCCCTCTCTTTCATTATTCTTCTATGGAACTAGACACCCCTGGGGGGTAAGGAAGGATCCCCACTTTTGACAAAGTCCTTTCTTGAGTCAGGCTCTGCCCCCTTCCTGCCCCAACCCTACAAGGAGCAGAAAGGCTATCACTTCTGAAGGGTGCTGAGGCGACCCCCCCCCATGCTGAGGAGGCCCCACCCTTCTCACCCAGATGCAGGGCCAAGAGGTGTGCTCATGCTGAGCATCACTTGAACCCTTTCAGAATAATGTTCTTTAAATAACAATCCAACATTTATTTAGCAGACATGGCAATTTTTACTAATAAATGTTACATACCTTTTATTTATGTCCAAAATAAAGGATTTATTACATGCATTCATTAGATGTGATTTTTCAGACTGCACAATTTATGGGCAGCCATAAACAAGTTAAATTGCTTAAAATGTGGGTAATAATAATCATACATTTCCAATAAAAAGCACATGCAGCGCTGTCACTCTTTTCCAAGTTTAGCTGACTCTGACTGTGGGCCTGATTGCAGAAGCAAGGCTGGGTTTCTGGGTTCACCTGATCACGCGCAGCGGAGATCCTGCTGCTGCTGACTTGTGACCAAGCAGCTCGCCTGTGCTCAGAGATGGAGAGAGAGGGCCTGAGTCACCCTCCCTCAGGGAAATGTTCAGGAGACCTGCACCTGGGGGCAGGCATGTGAGACTGGATCTCCCGAAGAGTCAGGAGGGTCTAAAACCCCTGAAAGTAGCCACAGAGAGCTTCTTTACTGACCAGGTCAGCCCCACCCCCAGCCTGAACCAACTTGAGTGCCTCCGTGGAAGCCAGAGGCCTCGGGACACTAGGTCTCAGGCCAGGAAGGCGCAGTGCCACTTGTCTGACGGAGCTCTGGTGAGTGGGAGAGGCGGAGAGGTGTGTGCTTCACCTGCGCGAGGAACGTGTGTCCTCCGCCTGGTCTGTTGGCGTGTCTCCATCAGTCCAGCACCGTCTTCTGCGGCAGAAGTGGACCCAACATCCTCACCGCAGATCATGTACAAAGTCCACGTGGAAAGCTGAGTCAACTGGCACCGGAATTCCAGTTTATCCTGGGGTCCCCGCGGCCCGGTGCCTGAAGCTGTCCTGCTGGGCTGCTGCTCGCCCTCTCAGAGAGGACCACAGACGAAGCACCCAGGGCCTTGTCCACAGCAGTCACTTGAAGGTGTCCCTCAAACCTCCCCCATATTAACCTCGCCCGTTCCTTTTCCAGAACTCAGTGGGGCCTCCCGGTGTCAGCGAACACCTACGCCCACCTCTCTCCTGAGCTCGCTGAGGGCTTCAGAATCACGACTGTCTGCAAGCCCCCTGCTCCCGTTAAGAATCTTTCACAGGTTTGGTTAGAGAATCTCTCTGCACAACAGTGAGAAAGCTGTCAGGCTAAATGCCAGCCTGACATGTGAAGGAAGAGTCTCAGGTAATTTTTGATTGTTCAGCAGCAAGAAGCCTGGAACTCTGTCTTCTCGTTAAAATGACAAAGAGAAGGAGCAGTTTTCCCCTTTCTCTGAGCGAGCAGGCACGAGCAGGGGACTTGCTGTAATGAACTTACCCTCTAAGGGAACTGTTCCTGTGGGAGACACTTCCGCAGGGGCACCTCCAGCCCTCACTGTGCCGTTGGCATCACACTTGCCATGCATGTGAGCAGAGACCTTCCGAGGCTGTGCCATAGGAACTGCTTGCATGGTTCCTGCCTGTGGGGCTTGCAAAACCTAAGGAAAATACTGCTGACGGGCACGGCGGCAACTGTGCGGGGTGCCTTTGGGTGTGCAAAAATGTGCATAGCATCACTGACGGTGTGTCAATAGCTTCTGCATTAACACAGTATAACCTTAACACCCTTGTACTCTCAAGTCCTGAGTCACTGCAGTGTAAGGGGAAACAGCAAGGAGATAGGGCCCAAGTGACACATCACCGGGTCAGAGCCGGGATCCAGGGAACACCCCAGACCCGGTCTCATCCTCGCTCCTGCAGGCCTGGCCCAAGGCTCAGGGTTGGTCCTCACAGTCCCATCTTTTGCTGCACTAACGTTCCTTCCACTGGTTTGGGTTAATCTGGGTGATTTGGAGATTTGTTCCTGAAAACAGGCTTCGTGCCCATGTTTGCACCTTAGAATGAGCCTACAGTTTGGGAGACTTTATACTGAGGAAAACCATCTCCAAAATGCCTTCCTATGACTAACAGTACTCAGCAGGCTGGACCTATTTAGAGAAAAGCTCGTATTTAAACCAGTGGAAACACCCAGGAGATCCCAGTTTTAACAGGAGGTGTTTGATGTCGGTGCCTCGTCAGCTGTTTACATCGTGCCACCAAATGCCACGAGCAACTCCCCCTCAGGCTGTGACAATTCACAGTGTCCCCAGTCACTGTTAAATGTTCCCAGGGTGGGGAGAGAGGAGCAAAACTTCCCTCAGTTGAGAGTCACTGTTTTAGATGTACTATAGTTTAAGTTTTTATCCTAGCAGTAATAATTATACAAAACTCCAACGATTAATGTTATTCATGTTATAAATTGAGCACAGAAAGTAGCTGGGTTCCAAAGCAATTTCAGGAACCCAAACCCAACTGTCGCCTCCCCCAAGCCTTTGAAACATTGTTAAATTTCAGGATTGGTCATGTCGCAGCCGCGGGATGGGGGTGAAGGTGAAGAACCCAGAGATGGGCTCGGAGGAGCAGAAAGAGCCCCAGGCCCCTCGGGCAGACCCAGGCTCTAGCTTCAGCTCTGTGGCCAAGGAGTGTGACGGTGCACGTGTCACTTTGTTGTAACCCTTAGTTTCTTCCTTCATAGAGTGAACTAATTGGGCTAGCCTGTGGTTTTCCATGTTTCTTCTGCTATGAATCAAGCCAACATTGGGGACACTCCCACTGATGGACCCCAGTTTTGATGGCACTTGGTAATTCAGCCTTCCAGCTTGCTCCTGCGGTGTGGTTTCTCGTTTGTAGCTGAAGTTACCCTTTCTCACAACAGATCAAGAATCCCAGTGTATCCTGACACCCTGGGTGACAACTGCTGAAATGTGGAAGCTTTACTGTTTCTTCTGGCTCTAAAACACTAGAGTCAAAAGTGGTTTTTATTCCACCCAGTTTGCTGTTCAGCTAATAAAAAGGAAAACACCCTAAATCCCTGATTTCCAATCCCTGTTACTAACCAGCAGGCAACTTGCCCTCCAAACTGCCCCTTCATGTAATCTGACCAGCGGTAATGAATTCGGTCTATGCCATTAAGCTTTCCGGTCAAGGAAAGCTACTGGGGTGAGACTAGAGCATAATTCATGGGTGCGTACGTGTTCTGGTAACTTTCTTTGTGAAAAGATACTTTAGAGCCCTAGTGACTCATGATACCATCCTGACACCTTTTCCTTCCCCTGCCCTCATTTTAGAAATTGTCATCAAGTTTTGTAGAAGTCCTTGCAGCCATCACTCCTACGGGGTATTGGTTTGAAGTAATTACATGAAAACAAGACTTTCACCCTTGGTCACAGTCTGAATAGGGAAGATTCAGGGATAGATCACCACTCCTGGCGGCGCTTCACCCTCTTCATCTCTGTCCCTGGAGTGAGTGAGTTAATCTTCCTTTATCCTAGCTTTGGAAGGGGCTCACTCAATTATTTGTTGATCCACTGAAGCCATTAGACATTTATGGAGCCCCGGATGTTGCCAGGAATTACATAGGTGCTTGTGATATAAAGATGGATGACTCAGGCCTTGCCCTCAAAGGACACCTCAGTCTAGTAAAGTACATAGCTCCAGCCCAATCATTGCCATCCAGAATGGAAGAGCAGAAATGAAACAAGTACAAGTTATATGATGGCACACACAAAAAATGAGCCATTTTCCTGGTGAGACAGAGGCTTCACGAAGTTTCACTTGAGCTGCATCCTACAGGATGGGTAGCAGATCCCCATGGGGGAGGGGGAGGGGAAGAATGAGCACAGAGTCCTGGGGTTTGAAACAGCATGGCAAGGTTAGGGATCCGTGGGCTTGCAACTTGTGGTGTAGGTGAGCGAGTGAGCGTGTGTGCACGCGTGCGTATGAGTGCTTGCATGAATTTGTTGCAGGGGAGCAGCTGAGGAAGGATGTGGCAGCAGATGAAAATGAAGTAGGCAGAAACAAATGTGTGGCATGATAAGGACTTAGAATTTGTTCATAAGAAAATGGAGAATTTTTGAAAGATTTCAAGCCGAGGGAGGGATCGCAATGATCACATTTGCCTCTTCAGAAGATACCTGAGGACCAGAGTGGAGGCTGGACCAGAGTAGGGCAAGAGAGGTGGTAGGAATAGCAGTTAGAAGACTTGCAGAGTTCCAGGTGACGTGAGACTTGTGAGGATCAATACTCTGGGCTGAGGCACAGTGATGGCAGTGGGGGGAGGGGCTGAGACATATTTGGGGATAATTCAATTAGAGACGTTGGGGAGGGCTGGAAGTCTAGAACAGTATCTAAATTTTGGGCTTTGGGACAAGGTAGGTAAAGGTATCACTCACAGGCAGGGGAATCCAGAGAAAGGAAGAGGTTTGGGGGAAAGATAGTGACTTTTGTCAGCTACATGGTGAATGTCAGGTGTCTGTGGAGCAGCCAGGTGCAAGGTCTTGTTCTCCATCTGTACAATGAAGTCTTATCATGAAAATGTGACTAAAATTAAAGGAGCACTTTGAAATCCTCAGATGAAAGGTGCTGTGGAAACGCATAGGACCACTATTTTAATGTAGTATGTGGCATACTCTCTTCATTGCCTCATCAGTGAGTCTTTCATGATGAAGAGAACTCTGTCCTATTCTTGATTTTAACTGCCTGGGATGCCTGTAGCATATTCTAAGCATGAAAAACTCAGGTGTTGCAAATGTAAGATGTGGGTTGGGCTGCACAGGCAAGGACACCCCGAGGTCCCAGCCCAGGCAGCCCACGAAAAGAAGAGGAAATAAGGCTCCATTCCTAGTGCCGAGGGAGGAGAGTCAGGCCTTTCACTGAATCACTTGGTCATCTGGCTTCTTGGTGCATTTAATCAGACTTACAACTTTCTGGCAACATTTAAGATTTCTTCTCTCCTGGCACCTACTATATGGTTGATCTTCATGAATTAATATTGACCAAAACTGACAAGATCTCTGCCCTCACAGAGTCAACTGTTCAATAGTAAGAAGAATTTTTAAGGTACCTCATGATCGAGAGAAAGGAGCAAGACTGAATCAACAGGCTTGGGTTTCGAGATGGCCGGGGAGTAGGTGGATCTTTCTTGTACCTCCTCCCAGAGCCTGACTGGAAATAAAACTAAACTGGGAAACAGTCACCCAGAATTACCAACTGAGGACTAGATGAAGAAGACACTTTTAACAAGGAAGGGCAGAAACCACTTGGAGACAGGTAGGAAGGAGGTGGGTCATGAGAGGGGCTGGCCCAGCTTCCAGGGGCTAGAGGCAAGCCAAGAGTGAGGACAGATGTCTTTCTGATGTGGGGGTGGAGTTGTTTCACTTGAGAGGAGTGAGGCCCAGACCCCAGACTGGGCTCTCAGACTAGAGCACCAGAGCCAAGAACAGCTGCCCACATAACATCCATCCATGAAAAGTGGAGGGGCTTCTGGCCACCAGGGAGAACCAGAGCAAGTCAGAGATAAAGCCACTTTTTATTTTAACCCAAAGCACAGGACTTTCCTTTGCAGCTACTCACCTGATGCTTTGGTGGAGGGAGAGTAGTGCAGACTGGAGTTCACTGAGGGGAGGCTAGGGTAGGAAGCACTGGGGGGAGATGTGAAAAATCAGTCACGAGCAGACCTGCAAGTGGCCATTTATCCGAGAGGCACAGGCTCCTCTCAGCAGCAACAGCTTGGAAAAAAGGCAAATACCCCGCCCTTTGGGATTCAGCTCACCCCATCCTCAGGAATCCTGCTTGTCCCACCATGCATCTCGATCCCTGCCGAGGAGACAGCAGCAAAGGCCAAGCTTACTGGTTTGAACAGGCTCAGGGGGCATCAGTGACTGGCTTTGGGGTGGAGTCATTCACCCAGTCTTGGGAGCCTGATTGGTGCTTCCCCCTCACAGGAGAGCTGAAAGAAACTCCAGCTTCCAGCAGACCCCACTGGACTGAATTCAAGGACCCCACACTGCCAAGGTCAGGGAAGTATTCTGGGACAGACTAAAATTAGTGGTTCTGGCCAGGGAATATACCCACTATCTTCCCTGAAATCTGAACAGCACCTCCTCATGGGAGACCCAGAGATCTCATACTCCTGATTCCGCCAAAGCTCCTTCAGAAACAGCCTTTTCAGTGATTAAGTCTGACAGCTGGCCAGCAGGTGTGGGGAGGTGGAGCTCCAGGAGATACAAGGCCAGGAAACATAAGGGACCCCAAACAAGATGAACCCAAAGAGGCCCACACCAAGATACATCATAATTAAAACGCAAAAGGTTAAAGACAAACAGAGAATCTTAAAAGCAGCAAGAGAAAAGCAGTTAGTTACATACAAGGGAGCTCCCATAAGACTGTCAGCTGATTTCTCAGCAAAAACTTTGCAGGCCAAAAGGGAATGACAAGAAATATTCAAAATGATGAAAAGCAAGAAACTGCAACCAAGATTACTCTGACCTGCAAAGCTATCATTGAGAATCAATGGACATATAAAGAGCTTCTCAGACAATAGCTAAAAGAGTTCATCACCACCAAACCGGTATTCCATGAAATGTTACAGGGTCTTCTTAAAGAAGAAGATCAAAAATATGAAAGATAAAATGGTAATAAATACATATCTATCAACAACTGAATCTACAAACAGAACAGAAATAGACTCATAGATGCAGAGAACTTTTTGTTGATTGCCAGACTGGAGGGGGTTTGGGAGGATGGGTGAAAAAGGTGAGGGGATTTAGAAGTACAAATTGGTCATTACAGAATAGTCATGGGAATGTAAATTACAACATAGAGAATATATTCAATAATATTCTAAAACTAGGGGTGGTACTGAATATGGGTGAAGGATTTATTGGGATGATCACTTATTAAGTTATGTAATGTCTGGTCACTTGGGTATACACCTGAAACTAATATAATTATGTATGTCAACTATAATTGAAAATAAAAAATTATTTTAAAACATTGTAAGAAATGTACCCTCTGGTGCCATGTGGATAGTGGTGGGATCCTGTGCGTATGGGGGAGAATATATGAGAACTCTCTGTACTTTCTGATCAATTTTGCTGTGAACCCTTAAATGTTCCAATAGAAAAGTCTATAAAAATTATCATTCTTTTTTTTAAAAAAAGCAACAAAACAGTCAGGCCTAGTTGACATAAGAGCAGGATCTGAAGGGAGCTTCCAGGAGGCACTAAACTCAGCTGAGACGAACTCTGCTTCACTCTTTTTTCTTTGCATTATTTGCTTTCTTTTTTTTTTTTTTATTGCTTCTTTATTATTTTTGTCTCTGTTTTTTTTCTTTCATATCTCTTATTTTTCCCTTTCCTTTTCTTACTCTGTATTTTCTTCTTTCTGTTCTTTTTTCCTTTTCTTATCTTTGTATTTCTTTTTTCTCCTCTTTTTTACTCTTCATAATTTTTTTCCTTCCTCTCCCCTTTGGACCCTTTTCATTTCCAATTTTTATTCTTGTATTTTCTTTCCCTTCTTTTCTTTCACATTCCCTTTTTCTTCTCATATTTTTTCTTTTATTTTTCTTTATTATCCTTGTTATCTTTTCTAATTCTGTTTTCTTTGTGGTTGTTTTTGCTGTTGTTGTAGGGGTCTTTTTTATGTTTTTGTTTTGCTTTGCTTTTTTCTGTCAGCACCTGTACAACACCTCACATGATGTAGTCAGGTCAGCCACCCTAAGGAGAGACCCCACCCACAAATGGGACAACAACAATCAAGACCCAATTATAATAGGAGAGCCCAGATAACCAACACAAGGGACATTCCTAGAGTATCCAGCTCATGAGGTCAAAGAGAATTCACAACTTGTTTCCACAGGCCAATTACTTTATAAGGCCACTCTATGAAGATGGGAGGCATAGTAGTTCTATCTAATACATAGAAATGGATACAAGGGACAGCAAAAATGGAGAGACAAAGAAGTAACCCCCAAATGAAAGAAAAAGGAAAAAACTCCAGAAAAAGAGCTAAATGAAATAGAGTCAAGCAGTTTATCAGATATAGAGTTCAAAGTAATGGAAAGAAATGTAGAAACCATAAACAAGAATCAGAAATGGAGAATACCATACCTGACATCAAGGATACACTGGAAGGCATCATAAGTAGATTGAACGAAGCAGGATAAAAACAATGATTTGGAAGACAAGGTAGAAAAAACACGTGATTAGAGTAGGAAAAGGAAAAAAATTAAAAGGCAGGAGGACAGTTTAAGGGAACTTTGGGACAACATAAAAAGTAACAACATTCACATCATAGAGGTTACAGAAGGAGAAGAAAGTGAGCAAGGAATAGAGAACCTGTTTAAAGAAATAATGAAAGAAAACTTGCCTAATCTGGTCAAGGAAATGTCACACAAGTTCAGGAACCACAGAAATTCCCAATCAAAATGAACCCAAAGAGATACACTCCAAGATGCATCATAATTCAAATGATGAATGTTAAAGACAAAGAAAGAATCTTAAAAACAGAAGAGAGCAACAGAAATTTACCTACAAGGGAGCTCCCATAAGACTGTCAGCTGATTTCTCAACAGAAACACATCAGGACAGAATGGAGTGGCATGAAGTATTCAATGTAATGAAAAGCAAATACTGGAATCAAAGACTACTCTACCCAGCAAGGCTACAATTTAAATTGAAGGCAAGAGAAGAAACAAGCTGGCGGAGTAGGTAACAGCTGTACCCGCCACCTCCCACAACCACATCAAAATTACAACTAAAAATACAGAACAACCATCACTCAGAACCTCCTGAAATCTCCCTGAACAGAAGCCCTACAAGGAGTGAACTGAAGGACCAATGAGACTGGCAGGAGGGGCAGAGAGGCTGGCGGATCAGGGCTGAATTGTGGAGATGCGGCCATGGTCCCACACCTGGTGCAGCGGTTTAAACCCGGGAGGGATACCTTGACGGTGGAGGTTTCCCGGAGGAGTGAGGGGTCCCAGCCCCACATCAGGCCTGCCAGCCCAGGGCTCCAGGGCCAGGAAGGGACGTCCGCACAACTTCAGGCTGTGAAAAGCAGCGGGGACTGTCACTGAGGGTCTCGGAGGGTGCGGGAGCCCCAGGAAGCTCCTCTTAAAAAGCCCACGCACAGACTCACACAGACACGCTCCCTCTGAGCCCCAGCACCAGGCAGCAGCTTGAAACCTGGGACATCTGGGGAGGAACTAACCTGCCTGAAATTGGGGCAAGAGGTGGAGGGGCAGCTTTCTCCCAGACAGAAGAGCTGGCAGAGGCTATTGTTCCTTTGGCAAGTCCTCCCCCCACAGAGCCAAAAGACAGGTTCCATATTTGAATGGCCAGCACCTGACTCACACCTCTGGCCCCACCCTGGTGATTCCTGGAGACCCCAGCCCTCTCTATTTGAAAGCTCATCCAGGCCATTTCCAGTGGCTCATCTATGCAAGTGGCCTCTCTAGCCTATGCTTAGGACTTTCCTAAAGTCTCTCAAACAAGCAGCAGAATGCCCCATACCACTTGATAAGTGGCCCTAGGCCTGGCATTAGTGGCAGCCTGCATTGGTTCATGGCTTGGGCTCTCCTGGGCACCTCCAAGCCCAGCACAAGTAGCAGCCAACTACTGTTTGTTGTGTAGCTCATACTGGGTGGCCCTGGGCAAGGCACTGGCACAGGCTGACTTTGCACCTCCCAGGAGGCCCCAAAGACAGTGTACCTGGTGGATAGACTCAACCACACTGGATTACCACCGTACCACATCCATGAGTGACACACTCAAGGGGCGCACTTGGTGAACACCAAAGCTCCACTGAAGTAAGTCCTGCTCCATAGGGGTGTCTCCAGCATAGCACCTCTTTGGCTGTAGTTTCAGCTGGTCCTCACAGCCAATTGGTCTGGAGGTCAGTTCCTCCCAGTGAGGCCAACAGCAACCAACACTCAACTACAACAGGACAGTGCACACAGCCCACACAGGGGAGCACCTAGAAGGCCCAGCTCAGGTGACTGGGGAGGCTGAGCCACTGGGCCCTACAGGACACCTACTCCACAAAGCCGCTTTACCAATTCCAGAAGACATAGCAGCTCTTCCTAATACATAGATACAAATACTTGGAAGCAGCCAAAATGTGGAGGCAAAGAAACATGTCACAAAGGAAAGAACAGAAGAAATCTCCAGAAAAGGAACTAAATGAAATAGATCCAAGCAAGCTAACAGATACAGAGTTCAGAATTATGGTTACAAGGATGTTCAAGCATATCAGTGAGAGTGTTACAAAAACAAGTGAGACCATCAATGACATAATAAAGTACCAATTTGAAATGAAGGCTACATCAACTGAAATGAAGAATAATTTACAGGGAATCAACAGTGGAGTAGAGGATGCTGAGAGTCAAATGAGCAATTTGGAATATGAGGAAACAAAAAAACACCCAACCAGAAGAGCAAATAGAAAAAAGAATCCAGAAATATGAAGATACTATAAGGAGCCTCGTGGACAACTTCAAGAGGCCCAACATTCATATTATTGGGGTAACAGAAGGAGAGGAAAGAGCAAGAAATTGAAAACCTATTTGAAAAAATAATTACAGAAAACTTCCCCTACCTGGGGAAAGAAATCGACTTACAAGTCCAGGAAGCACAGAGGGTCCCAAACAAGAGGAACCCAAGGAGGCCCACAGCAAGACACATCATAATTAAAATGCCAAAGGTTAAAGACAAAAAGAGTATCTTAAAAGCAGCAAGAGAAAAGCAGTTAGTTACCTACAAGGGAGCTCCCATAAGACTGTCAGTTGCTTTCTCAACAGAAACTTTGCAGGCCAGAAGGTAGTGGCAAGAAATATTCAAAGTGATGAAAAACAAGGACCTACAACAAAGATTGCTCTACCCAGCAAAGCTATCATTTAGAACTGAAGGTCAGATAAAGAGCTTCTCAGACAAGGAAAAGCTAAAGGAGTTCATCACCACCAGACCAGCACTACAGGAAAAGTTGAAGGGTCTTCTTTAAGAAGCAGCTAATGAACAAAAGAATCTAACGAACTAAATAGATCCAGACTCATTGACACATGTAACAGATGATCATATTTCAGAGGAAAGAAGGAAGGGGGGAGGAGGGTGGGAAGAGATTAACCAAAGAAGTTATATGCATATATGCATAACCAATATTGGACACAGACAATAACAGGGTGAAGGCCTGGGGAGGGGATGGGAGCGAGGTGGAGGGGGTCAATTGGGAGGAAAATGGGACACCTGTAATACTTTCAAAAATAAAGATAAATTTAAAAACAATAACAACAAACAAATAAAAAATAATATAGCTGCATCTCGCCCCGTCCACCGCCTGACTCGTGGCTCCTGTCCTTCCCCCTGCTTTTTCTTCTCTCCCCTCACTGTCTAAAGATGCCCTCAGCCACCAGCCACAGCAGAAGCGGCAGCAAGTCCTCCGGACCGCCACCCCCATCGGGTTCCTCCCGGAGTGAGGCGGGGGCCTCTGCACCGGCTTCTCAGCACCCCACAACCGGCACCGGTGCTGTCCAGACCGAGGCCATGAAACAGATTCTCGGGGTGATCTACAAGAAACTTCAGAACCTGGAGGAGAAAAAGGGCAAGCTTGACGATTACCAGGAGGAATGAACAAAGGGGAAAGGCTTAATCAAGATCGGCTGGATGCCGTATCTAAGTACCAGGAGTCACAAATAACTTGGAGTTTGCAAAAGAATTACAGAGGAGTTTCATGGCATTAAGTCAAGATATTCAGAAAACAATAAAGAAAACAGCACGACGGGAGCAGCTATGAGAGAAGAAGTTGAACAAAAACGTGTAAAAACTGTACTTGAGCTGCAGTATGTTTTGGACAAATTGGGAGATGAAGAAGTGCGAACTGACCTGAAACAGGGTTTGAATGGCGTTCCAATATTGTCTGAAGAGGAATTGTCATTGTTGGATGAATTCTACAAGTTAGCAGACCCTGAACGGGACATGAGCTTGAGGTTGAATGAACAGTATGAACGTGCTTCCATTCATCTGTGGGACTTGCTGGAAGGCAAAGAAAAACCTATATGTGGAACAACCTATAAAGCTCTAAAGGAAATTGTTGAGCGTGTTTTCCAGTCAAACTACTTCCATAGCAGCCACAACCACCAGAATGGGCTATGTGAGGAAGAAGAGGCAGCCTCAGTACCTACTGTTGAAGACCAGGTAGCTGAAGCTGAACCTGAGCCAGCAGAGGAATATACTGAGCAAAGTGAAGTTGAATCAACAGAGTATGTAAATAGACAATTTATGGCTGAAACACAGTTCGGCAGCGGTGAAAAGCAGCAGGTCGGAGTGGACGGTTGAAGCAGTCGAGGTGGTACATTCACTCCAGCAGCACCCTCAGGCTGCATCTCCTTCAGAACCAGAGCCCCATTCTTTGACACCAGAGGCTCAGGCAGACCCGCTTGTGAGAAGACAGCGAGTACAGGACCTTATGGCACAAATGCAGGGGCCTTATAATTTCATACAGGACTCAGTGCTGGATTTTGAAAACCAGACACTTGATCCTGCCATTGTGTCTGCGCAGCCTATGAATCCAACACAAAACATGGACACGCCCCAGCTGGTTTGCCCTCCCGTTCATTCTGAATCTAGACTTGCTCAACCTAACGAAGTTCCTGTACAACCAGAACCTGTACACAGGTTCCTTTGGTTTCATCCACAAGTGAGGGGTATACAGCATCTCAACCCTTGCACCAGCCTTCTCATGCTACAGAGCAACGACCACAAAAGGAACCAGTTGATCAGACTCAGGCAACAATCTCTTTAAATGCAGACCAGACTCCAGCTTCCTCATCCCTTCCTGCTGCTTCTGCCCCAAGTGTCCAGGCCGGGACAAGCAAAGCTTTACATAGCAGTGGAATCAACGTAAATGCAGCTCCATTCCAATCCATGCAAACGGTGTTCAATATGAATGCCCCAGTTCCTCCCGCTAATGAACCAGAAACTTTAAAACAGCAGAATCAGTACCAGGCCAGTTATAACCAGAGCTTTTCCAGTCAGCCTCACCAAGTAGAGCAAACAGAGCTTCAGCAAGAACAGCTTCAAACAGTGGTTGGCATTTACCGTGGTTCCCAGGACCAGCCCCATCAAGTGCCTGGTAACCACCAGCAGCCTCCTCAGCAGAACACTGGATTTCCTCGCAGCAGTCAGCCCTATTACAACAGTTGCGGTGTGTCTCGTGGAGGCTCTCGTGGGGCTGGAGGCTTGATGAATGGACACGGGGGCCCTGCCAATGGATTCAGAGGAGGATATGATGGTTACCACCCTTCATTCTCTAACACTCCAAACAGTGGTTACACACAGTCTCAGTTCAGTGCTCCCTGGGACTACTCTGGCTATCAGCGGGATGGATATCAGCAGAATTTCAAGCGAGGCTCTGGGCAGAATGGACCACGGGGAGCCCCACGGGGTCGTGGAGGGCCCCCAAGGCCCAACAGAGGGATACCGCAAATGAACACTCAGCAAGTGAATTAATCTGATTCACAGGATTATGTTTAATCGCCAAAAACACACTGGCCAGTGTACCATAATATGTTACCAGAAGAGTTATTATCTATTTGTTCTCCCCTTCAGGAAACTTATTGTAAAGGGACTGTTTTCATTCCATAAAGACAGGACTACAATCGTCAGCTTTATATTACCAAGATATGGGAGGAAACTATTTTCACTCTGCATGTTCTGTCCTGAGCGTTGTCTCGAGCCTTGCACATGATGCTCAGATTCCTCACCCTTGCTTAGGAGTAAAACATAATATACTTTACAGGGTGATCATAGCTCCATAGTTAATCGAAGTGGCTTGGAAAAAGCAAGATTGACTTTGACACTGGATAAAATCTACAAATCAGCCCTAGCATTATTCAGTGGTAATCGACAAATATATTTCCCTTGGAAGGAAGATGGAAGGAGGAGTGTCGTTTGGCAGAAAATCTGCATTTCACAGCTTTTCCAGTTAAATTGGAGCACTGAACGTTTGGGTGCATACCAAATTACGCATGGGCCCTTAATCCACATACGGGGCTGGCTACTGGCTTTGACACAGCACTATTCATCCTCTGGCCAAATGACTGGTTAAAAACACATGTAAATTGCTTAACAGCTAATACTGTATAAGACAAAGCCAAGATGCAAAATTAGGCTTTGATTGGCACTTTGAAAACTATGCAGCAAATATGGGATGTAATCTGGATGGCAGCTTCTGTACTTAATGTGAAGAATTTAGATAACTTTTGAACACATAACATTTTCGTTGATAGTGACTGTAAGGATTGGTGCTGTGTGTCATTCCTTATGGTGCTCACTGCCTCTCACTGTCCTTGGATCTTAACGTATTGTCACCTAAATTGGTACAGGTACTGATGAAAGTCTATAATGGGTAATCATAACTCTTGGTCACATGTTTTCCTGTAGCCTGAAGATCTTTAAAAGATCAAATGCCTGCTGCTACCACCCTTTTCAATTGCTATCTTTTGAAAAGCACCAGTATGTGTTTTAGATTGATTTCAACAGCTAGCAGCTTATGTGGTTCACATGCATTGTTGCAGATTTTCTGGGCATCTCCAGCAGCTGTTTCTATAGTACTTGCACTTACCTTTTGTCTAACCCTAATTGTCCTTTTCTCCTGGAGGTATTTATATTCAAAGTGGTGATTCCTTTCCTTAGATGCATAGGGAAAGTCACAAATTTAATGGAGACTGACAGTTTAGTAATTTATGTGCTATGTTGGAATATGTGCTAGCAGTTTGAGCACTAGTTCTATGTGCCTGTGAACTTAATGCTGCTTGTCGTATCCCACTTTGACTTCATGGAGAACTAAGCCCACTTACTAAGCAAAGCCTACTAAGTTAATGAGAATTTCTCTGCAGAAATTAAGTTTTGTTTTCAGCCTTTAGCTAAGGAATTTTTCCAGTAGGTGCTCAACTATTTAAAAAACACACAAACATAACACAAAACTATTCTCAAACATTCTTCATTAGACAACTGGAGTTTTTGCTGGTTTTGTAACCTACTAAAGTGGATAGGCGGCTGAACATTCCACATTTAAGTTTTGTAGGGTGGTGGGGAAGGGGTGGGGTCTTCAATGTTTATTTTAAAATAAAGTAAGTTCTTCACTTTAGTAATAATAATAATAATAATAATATAAACATACAGTCCAGTCCAGCACCTGGCTTGCTTAGCTTGTGTTCCCAGCTGCAGTCCATTGCATGTGGGGTCTGCATGGCCATGGAGAGAGAAGAGGCCAGCACACCGGTGAGTGCGGGTCATAGGGTGAGAGTAAAATTGGGAACAAGTGAGAGAGAGCAGGTGGGCAAGAGTGAGAGGGATGCCGCTTCTGATGCCACCCCCTACCCAAGCCATTGCTCCCCAGGCGAGGCTGACAGTCAAGCACCTGCCCTGTGTCGCCCCAACCTCACTGAGCATGGGCCTGTTTTCCCTTCTCCCCCCAGCGACCCAGCACCGGACGGGGAAGAGGGTTGCTGATCCCCTGGGAGGGACAACACTGTGTGAAGCTGGAGCTTCCAGGGGAGGCTGCCCAGGTGACCACGCTGACAATGCCTGGCCTCCCCTTTGCTCTCTTCCTATGTTAATATTAATTAGCTTATTACAACGATAACACGTGGACTCAGTCTGGCGTCAGATGAGGACAACAAACAGCAAAGAGTGAAAGTGAATGTACGTGTCTTAATCCCAGCCCAGTGCTTTCTCCTGTTTCATGCTGCTTTTCCTCAGAGGTTGTGGGAAAAGGAAATTAAATGAATGTGAATCTTTAAAACAGTAGTAGAGGCTGATCAGAATTGAAGAGACAGGATCATTACAAATACACAGCTTCACCACAGTCCATTCGGGAATGAAGCACAGGGTCTGGAAAGTCCGCAGGGACTGTTTTAGAGAGAGGCCTTCAATACTGTGAGCACATACAATGAAGTGCGGAGGCCCTATGGCACACCTTTAACTCACTGATGAGAACACTTTAAAATCATTTGTAAAGAGGAACTTCAAAGATGCCTGCAGTAATTTTTTTCTCTTAAGCACTTTAACCGTTTCCCCTTAACATTGTGTTTATACACCTGGTTTGCTTTAAACACCACTTTTACATTTAATGGTAGAAAGTTAAATGTCAAATCATCTCTTGGCCAAATTTTCAGAAATTCAGAACTAGTGGAAATTTTACTTCCTGCACACCAGCCATGAGAAGGGCAATGATTCTTTGCAAGGCCCCTATCTATGAAAACAATGTGAGTCGGCCGGTGCCAGCATCATTCTGGCTGCCTAAGTTCATCTGATCCTGAGAAATACCAGTTTGGGACCAGTCAGTGAGAGTGCGGTGCTTGCCAGGCAACCCTCCAGGCTGACCCTACTGTGAGAAGCACAGAGCTCCAGGCCATTTGTTCAACCCCACGCAGGGGATAGAGGGCAGGGGATCTGAAGACTTTCCCAAAAGGGAGGAACAGGACTGGGACTCACATGTCCTCAGACCAGGCTCAGGGCCCACGCTCACAACACCAGTTTCCAGCCACCACAGGCAGGAGCAGGCTGGCCTGAATCAAAGGGTGGTACTGACCCCATAAGTCAAAACAGCAATGATATGCGTGCATAAAAATTCTATATACTCACAACTTTCCAGACTATTTCTCTGGGCAGAAAGGTAGACTTGGAATTCAAATCAGGAGAGTAAGTACTTCCGTCACTGTCGGCTTGTTTGGAATTTCTTGGGTGGGAGCAACTTCGTGTCCTACCTCACGCAGCACCGATGCTCAGGGGCTCCCTGCCCAGCTCGGAGACAATGACTATTCTAATAGAGTGTAAGGCGCCAGCCAGCTCAGCAATTTTCAGGCCCCACAGAGATTTTTTAAAAGCTTATCTTTCCAGTGTGGCCCAGCAGGGAGCCCAGCTCCAAGGATTCATTTTCCCACCTGTGATGACATTAAAGACCAGGTAACTGGACTTGACAAACAGCTCCTGGTGTCCAGAGCCAGGAAGAGCAGGCACACAAGCCAGCAGAGTGCAGTTCCCCTTCCCCTTCCTGTCACCACCCTGTCTGGGGCACTGCAGCGAGTTTTGAGTAACGCCAGGCCTGGACTGGGCTGTGCTCTCCAGCCATAAGGCAAAGAGGGCTTGGGATAAAACCGTGCTGGCAGAACCCTAAATTTGCACCCTAGTTGCTGTGGAGAGCAGCTCCTCCCAGGGGTGAATTTCCTGTGGGTGGAACCTAGCCTGGCCTGGCCTGAGCAGGGCCTGGGGTCTGCGTGTGTTTCAGCATCAAATGCGCAAATTCCTCCCATAGAAAGCCAGCATCGGCTGTGGTGCCCTCCGGCTTCAGAACAGGAAAGATCCCCAGAAACTCAGCCTCTGCGGAATTTAAGTTCCATGTGAGAGGGTGGGCGAGGGGTACCTCCGGGCAGGTGGTTGTCTGTTTTTGCTCCTAGTGCAGCCGGGGCCCCACTAGATACCCCAGAGAGCTTCTGTTTGCTGCTGGCCCCAGTCCTTGCTGACTAACAAGAAACTGGCAGTTGGCTCCGCACAGAACCCGCCTCCAGGCACAGTAAAGAGAACCCAGCAGCAGGCCTTGAAGACTGCCAGGGCCAGAGCCCAGCCTGGTGAACCCCACTGTGCAGTCTCCACGGCAAGCCCTCAGCCTGTCTCCTTGGAGTTGTCTGCCGACGAAGTTCCAAAGACAGCAGGAAACCCTGCCCTCACCCTGGGGACGGTGGCTCTGGTTATAGAGGTTCTTGCTTTCACAGAATCACTCGGGGATTTGTATGCCAGGCGGTGACCTCGCAGCCACCATGGCACAGACGCAAGTACATCTGTGGGAAGAACCTTGATGATGAGAACTTCATCCTGAAGCGCACGGGCCCTGGCATCTCGTCTGTGGCAAATGCTGGGCCCAACATGAAGGCCCCGGTGTTTCATCTGCACTGCGAGCCGGAGTGGTTAGATGGCAGGCGTGTGGTCTTCGCCAGGGGAACAAGGGTATGGATATTGTGAGAGCCATGGAACTCTTTGGGTCTAGGAACGGCAAGACCAGCAAGAAGATCCCCACTGCAGACTGTGGGAAATGCTAATACATTTGGTTTTATCTCTGTTAACCCCCAGACCATTCCTGCCACTCAGGAGAGCATCCCCCACCCCACCCGCCCGGAATGCTCTATAGTCCTCGTGCTCTCGCCACAGTTTATTGGGTTCCATATTTTCCTTACCCCTTCCAAGGCCAGCTGGACTGCAGAGTTAAGTTTATGATTATGAAATAGAGACTAAGCCAACAAAAAATCCACCAGCAGCAGCCTCTCCCGTACCTTGCTGTGCCCTTGTGGAGACCAGCTCCATCCAAAGTCACCCCGAGACAGCGAGTCCACAGCAGCAGCAGGGGGCAGTGCAGGCTGCCTCTGAGAGGACATGTTTCTCAGGCCTGTCCAGTGTAAGCAGCTGGCACAGCCTTTGCTTTGTTCCCTGATCTAAGCCAAGTACTTGCAACCATGCCTGGCACCAGGAAGATGCTCAGGGAGTGTGCAATGAATTTCAGACAGAGAGAAAAGTGAGATTAGAATATGGTGGGTTTTTTAATTGGTTAAGACATTCTGTTCTACTACTAGATTTTTAAAAATACAGTATTCAAAAATTTGTACTGGTTCATACTTCCATTATCTTATTTTAATGAATAACTTGCTTATTCAGAAACCATATCATGTGGGCTCTGTTCAGGGTATAGGAAAAAGAGAGGGAACCATGCATGTGGCAGGGGTGGCTGTTACCTGGAAGGAAGTCAAGGAGATGGATCCCTCCATGTTAACTGTGAGCCCAAGTCTGCTCTGTCGGGGCCCATTTTAATTTTCCAGGAACAAGGTCTCTCCCCAGCAGCTGATGACTTGAAAGTCTTCCACTGGGTTCCGGAATTGCCCCAAAGCTGAAGTTGCCATTGTCAGGCATTATTTTGTCTATTAGAAGAACTCTCTGGGGGCAGGAATTTTTACAAAACTTTTGCGATCTAAATGTAGAGATGGTGGCGGCTGCCTCGGGCGAGGGCCCCTGGTCAGCGGCACCCCCTCAGACGCGGCATGGTGGGAGTGGTGGGGACGTGCTTCGGAGCCTGCCGTTGGCAGGCGCCCCCACCTTCCTTGATGAACATTCATTAGTCTCCCAAAGGGGACCCAACACCTGCTCCAACTTGTTCAAAACAACAACAAAACCAAAAAGTTATTTTAGCTCAAATGCTCTCACACCTTTCTGCCCAGTTTAACTGTTCCAAGTAAGGCCTGAGGAGGAAGCTATGTTATAATGAGACAAGGCCAGTTTTTAAAAGCTAAGACTTGCCCCAACTATGTCATCAAACCAGCTATGTGTCCTTAGGCAAGTTACTTAACCTCTCTGGTTTTCAAATCTCTAAAAGGAGGAACTTGGAGTCCATCCACGGGCTCTGCTTCTCCTTATAGCAAGTCCCTTAACCTCAGTTTCCCCATCTCTAAGATGGAAACAGTGCCGGGCAAGTAGTAGATACACTGCTAACTGTGGTTCCCTTTGCTCCCTCCCTCTGCGTTTTCCAAGCACTGTGAGGGTGCCGCGGCCATTAGCTTTGTTTATTAGAGCCCCTCAGGTGGTTCCTAAAAGAAACTCTGTAGGGTTAGACAAATAATGAGGAAAACCGTGTTTGCAAGACCTCCACCAGGACCCCTGCTTTCCGCTCATGAGCAGAGGATGGGATTTGAGAGAATGTCCCCCATGGGCCTATTAATAAAACAGTGATCCTTTAACAAGCTGCTTCTCCACTGCAGGCTGTGCTGGGAGCTGGACACATCGTGTGAAGCCTCATAGCAACCTGATGGGGGGACACCTGTCCTGTTCTGCGGATCCCAGAGGCTGCGTAACCGTGACTTATGACGGCAGGATTCGGACCGAGGCGCGTGTGACTGCCAAGCCAGCGTTCTTGCTTCATCCTTCCAGCTACACAGGAAAGGAGGCTCTGCCTTTAACCTGGCAAAAGAGACACTTTTCCTCAGAGGCGGCACCCTCCACCCCAAGTGGAGGCTTTGCTGGCTACTCAGAGGTGCTCTGTGGCCCATGGAGGGGCCTGGGTGCTGGGTGAGGGTGTGGCCAGCCTTCTGCCTACCACTGACCGGCCAGCTGCTCATCTCTGCAGCACTGCCGCTTGATAACAGGTTAGAAATGCAAGTTCTCGGCCCTCTCCAGACCTGTGGAATCCGAAAATCTGGGTGAGGCCCATAATCTGTCTTCACACCCCTCAGGGGATTCTGATGTGGGCTCAGGTTTGAAAACCACAGCTGCAGAATCCCATGCCCTGGATAACCTGTTTGCTGGGCTGGGGGAACCAGAATTGAGCTCAGAGGTATCATTCAACCTAGAATGTTGCTGACTCCCCCTGTGTGTGGCGTGAGGGGTGATGGGGAGAAGATTCTGTTCCCAGCAAGAACAAAATGTTTCCTCTACCAGAATTAGCACGAGACAGCCAGCGCCCAGCCAGAGGGACTAAGCAAGGTGAGCCAAGTCCCTGGTGAAGTTCAAACACAGGGCACGGGTTCCAAATGCAGGTGGCCAGAGATGCGTCAAGGTGAGAGCCACGGGCTAAGACAGCAAAGAGCGGTGACATCTAGAGGGGTCACGGGCATAGCTGCAGACACACTCAGGGAATCTGCTGCTCAGATGGTGGATGCAGGTACATGGTGTGTCCTGCCCAGGTGGGCCGGAGCCAGACAAGCAGGACACCTGCCACACGGTCTGAATCAAGGCTGAATCAAGCCCTCCCCAGCCCAGAGCCAAGGTTCAGGCGGGAACAGGCAGTGCTGCTTGGGCAGCGGGGGTGGAGGTGAGGAGTACTTTGGAAAGCCCGTCCAGCTCCCCTTTGTCAGAATTCCTCACCGTGGGATGACAGGCAGAAGTGTCACTTCCAGTAGGCAGAGTTGGCACAGTAATGAAACCCATAATACCTACCATGAGATCTAATGTTCAGGTCAAATAATAAAGCACGTTTAACAAGCACTTTTATTTCTCCGTATAATACAGTAAAAGAAATAGAATTTTTGGCAGATGCTTGACACAGTCCAACCCTTCTCTACCTTCTTCCAGTGTCCTCGCCTCCTGTGTACCCCTCCTCGTGATGATTTTAGCTCAAAAGCCGCTCCCCAGGGAAGCGAGTCCTCACCCCAGGTCAGAACCCGCCGGCCCAGCCCCGGCCCAGCCCCGGCCCAGCCCCGGCCCAGCCCCGGCCAAGCCCTGGCCCTTTGCTTCCTCGCCCCGAGGGTCGGTGCACATGCCCGTGTGTGGCGGAGCCCAGCTCTGCCCACCGCCCGCAGGCTCGCCAGGCAGGAGCACGCCCGCACTGGTCATCCGCACTCCACGGCCAGCGCGGCGCCTGGCGCACAGCAGCAGCCTCGCGTGTGCTGGGGGAATGCGAAGGACGGGGGAGAGGGGCGAGCGAAGGCCGCTCGGCCCTTGGGGTGCAGCGCGCCGGGCAGGCCTGCCTCCATTACACACTGTGCTTTTGAAGTCAGGTAGCCCTAGATTCAAATCTCTCCTGTTCCACCTTCTACATGTGATCACGGGCCAGTAACGGAAATCCTTCAGTTTTGTCATCTTTAAAACAGAATCACACCACCGCCTCGCTCACCAGGTTGCGGTTACATGGAATGCACTCAGCCATGCAGGGAAATAACACTAACAGTTAATGATCATTTGCTATTTGCCAGGAACTGTTCTAATTTTTTAAATGTATCATCCTGATACCGTTGTAATTAACTAGTTATTAATAACAGAACAGGAGCAAAGGGAAAGCCAGGCATTGTAGGCATGTTTCCTGCAAAACCCTGGTGGGGGGAACCACATAGGGAAGATAGAGCATGTCTAGTAAAGTTGGGGTGACATAGGAAAGATGCTTTTTTGTCAGTCACCGCTGGGGACAGAGACGGTTGCCCAGAATGGGTATGGCCACTGCAAGTCCTCGAAGGTTTGGAATACGGCACCCTCGGAACAAAGGAGCTCTCTCTCTGTGCTTCTGGGCCTCTTGGGACTCTTGCTGCTGGGGCGTGCTCTTGGTTCTCTTGCATTCAACTGTATGGCCCGTGGCTATGAGGACCCCACACACAATGGACCGATGGGCTGCAGTGGGAAATACAAGCTAAGCTCGCCTAACGCTGGCCTGGACCCGGCTGCACCGCGGAACGGAAACTCTGGACACTGGCTTTGCTTCTAGCTCTGCTGAAGCCCCAGCTACACTTCTTCTGTGACTGAACTAAGGGAAATAGGACTTTGGAAACCCAGGGATGTAATTCCACAGAAACAAACTTCCTACCATATCTCATCCTCCTGAGGGGGCCTCCAGAAATGCTTAGCCCAGTGGCACCCCAAGAACCCACTCCCACTAGCAACGGGAGAGATGAGACATGCTCCCCTCCCATAACAATCCCACTTAATTCTCACAGTAATCTAATGAAGCAGGCCATCTTTTCCCCCACTTTACAGATGAGGAAATTGAGGCACAGAGTCCTAACAGCATGAATGGGCACAACTATGAGGTAAGCAGTGACTCTGGCTGAGGGCGTCCTGTGCACACACCCAGCCGCCCCCTGCCTGCCTCTCACGCGGTGGGTGCTCAGTCAAGGGAGGCGCAGTTAGTTTCACAGAATCGGGACCTTCCTGGAACAGCCACAAGGTAATGAGGGTCAGAAATGCTTGGAGGAGTTTCCCTCTTCGTGTCTCACCTCCAGGAGCCAGCACCCTAGGAGCCGGAAGGACCTTGGAACCGGCTTCAGGGAGTTCCAAGAACATGTTTGCCCGCTGGGAGGTGGCCGCCCAGAGGACGGCAGGCCTTTCTTAGCTGCCGCCACTCCCTGCCCACATCCTGTCACTGATGCACGCGAGGCTTCAGGGCACAGGAGACAGGAACGGCTTCTCCAGGCTCTACTCGCCTCGGGGAATCGGTTCCTGCCTCGGAGGGAAGGGCCCTGGCTGGTGGGGCAGGAAGGGATTTCAGGAGCACGGTCTAGGTGTCCCACTGACCCCTAAGCCCGGGTGGGACCGTCATTTCCTAAGGAGAGCGCCCGGACCTCAACCCTCCCACACGCTCACTCTGCGGAGCTGGCGGAGCGAGGCTCTGGAGTGACGAGTTCAGGCGAGCGCCCCACGGCCACCAGTCAGCATCTGTGGAGGATGGAAAGCAGGCCGAGGGGGAGCGCGGACAACAGGACCCAGCTCCCTGCCGCCACTGGGTGCTCCTGATGAGTCCACATCTTTTTCATGTTTGTCTTTCTCTCTTTACAAAGTTTACTTTCCACATATCTAGGCTGACCCAAAGTCTCACCTGTCAGCCAAGGTGTGATGCGGGGTCGTGCGCAGACCCAGGACAGCGCAGTGGGGCCGTAGCTTCATGCCACCTCTCGTAAGGCGGGGCCTTATTTCTGCTCCAGGAGGACTCCTGCTCTGCTGTTGTGAGAGATTAAAAAGGAGCTTGACTCGAAAGTTTCCCTCCCACCCAAAGCTTTGTGATCCTCCCACCACCCCAAAGAGAGATGCTACGACGGGCTGTAGTGAAGCAAGGGGCCAGGGCACGCATGTGCGTGTGGCCATGTGACTGCACGTGTATCTGACTAGATATGACTGTATGCTTTCGACTGTATATACATATCTGACTACATATATTTGATTGTGCGTATAAAGGTGTATGGAACAAGTGTGATTTGATTTGAATGCCTGGGGAAGGTGCTTGGTTTTTGTCCTTACGTCTCCTTTCAAGTGTGAAGCCTTAAAGAAACAGCTTCCAAACTGCTCGTGGTGCCCGCGTGGCGTGGTGTTTATAACGGTCCCTCGCACGTTACACGCAGGTCTCAGGTGCCCGCTCCCCCCCAACTAAGGGGACACGCGGAGTGCTCAGCGCAGGGTCTGGCGCATGGTTGGCCCTTATTAAGTGTCAGCTTCCTTTTCTTTTCTTTTCTTCCAACAAATAGCATGATGTTGTTTTAGGTAAAGGGAAGGCCTCAGAATGAACAAACGTCATTGATTTTCAGAAACAGAACAGATGGATTTACAGTCAACCGTCCGGAGAGACGGCGGCGTCCGGCTTGATGAGGCAGCCAAGGGCTGGGCCTGTCCTGGTGCCTTTGAAAGGTTTAGTGTCCACTTGGTGACGTGGACTGGGGGCCAAGAGCAAGTTCTCAGCAACAAGGAGCAGCCTCGCCGGGGGCTTACTGCTTCCTCACGGCTTCCTGATAAAGCACCCGGCGTGAGGCTCGGGTGCCCTGAGGTGTGGAAGAGGACTTCCCCTCTTCGGGAAGAGACTGCCAGTGAACACACGGATATTGAGAGCAGCAGCTGGTCAGGTACGGCACGAACCACATTCTTTTACCCGTTTCTTACGAAGGATGCGTTTCCCATTTCACGCAGTGCGGCTGGTCCTCAGACATGCAAAGCGCAGCAGCTGCTGTGAGCTTGGATCTCAAATGGCTTCACCGTAACCAGGAGTGTTGCCCTGGGTGGTGGCCTCAGCCCCATCAGCTCCGCAACATGGGACCGTGAGCACCGTCGGGACGCTGGCCCCCTGGGAGCACAGGCCCGGGGAGGCTGGGCGGCCGCGGCCACACACCTGCCTCATCCCACAGGCAGCACGACAGCCGCCTGTCAGCCCCCTCCAAGGTGTCGCCTGGTCCTGTTTTGTCTTTGGTGTAGACGTGACGAGGCAACGTGTTAATTAAAGGGTAGTTAAACCAAAATTAAAAGGCAATCTAAAAACCAGGGGAAAATATTTATAATATATATGAGAAAAAAAGAAAAACAACCCAATAAGGGGACACCTGTAATACTTTCAACAGTAAAGATACATTTTTAAAAAATACGATGGACACATACAAGCAATTATTTTAAAAAATACAAATGACCAATGACATTTTAAAAATAGTCAACCTCACTGATAACCAAAGAAATTAAGATTGAACTGAGATCCTTGGAATAAGAGGGGCGGGGTCAGTATTGCCAGGAAATCAGCAGGTAAGACCATGGGGTGTGTGGGAAGCGGAACTCAGCCACTGAGGCAGGAGTGTGGATAGGCACACTTTTCTGGAAGGAAATTGGCAGCATGTTTTTGAAATGCATCTATACGATGACCACAGATTATGCTTCTTCGAGTTTATCCTAGAGAAGCATCTGAACAAGTGTGTGAGCTGTGCGTGCAGCTCGGCCCTTGCTGTAACAGCGGAAATGGAAAGAGCACCAGCACCCAGGGGTAGGGGCTGGTGAAGTAAACACGATAAAGCAATGCAGTAAAAGATTACGAGTCATGACAAAAGTGAAGTATTTTGATGTGGAAAGATGTTCATTATATACTAAGAGAAAAAACAGATGTGAAAGTCTATATTCACTGACTATAGCACACCTTCTATCAAAAGATGCACCAATTACATTGTGTATCACTAAGGAAAAAACATTTCTACACACAAAAAAGAAAGCTATAAGGAAAATGAATGAGTTAAGATGCCCCTGAAGTGTTTTTTTTTAATCGTCACCCGAGGGCATTTTTTCCATTGCTCTTCAGAGAGAGTGAAGGGAGAGAGAGAGATCGATGTGAGAGAGACGCATCGATGGGTTGCCTCACACACGCCCCAACTAGGGACAGGGATTGCACCTGCAACCCTGGTACATGCCCGTGGCCAGAATCGAACCCGGCACCCTTCAGTCCACAGGCTGAGGCTCTAACCACTGAGCAACACTGACTAGCGCCCTGAAGTTCCTTGACCTTCGGCACCCAGCTCCCCTGAAGGAGGCGCAGGCTCCGCGAGGTTGCTGCCTAAGTTCTCCACACAGTAACATCCTCCGCACCAGCAAGAGCGCTGGCAATACTGCATTTCCCCAAGAAGTGCTCCACTGTTGTCTCCGGTATTTCCTTCCAAGCTTCTGACATCCACTTTGCGTACTTTGATGTACAGCCGAGAGAATAACTTAGCACAACTACTATAAGGGCAGCAGCAGTTGTGAGCTATGTCCCATGTTCAATGACATTCAACGGTGAGAAAAATGCATTTCAGATCATTGAAACACAGCAGTGAATATAGCATGGTGTCTCCTGTAAAGAATCTGGGCGTCCTTTGTCCCGGGCTCAGGGGACCAGCCTCTAGACCCGGGACCCTCCCGAGCCACAGGGGTGCCGTTGCTATTCACGATGAGTCCTGGTAGTTCACGCTGCGGGGGCCGAGGGTGAGGGCTGGCCGACATGCCTGGAAGACCAGCCACGGGAGCTGAGAGCCGGGCCTCTGAGTCCTGTGATACCAGACTCACCTCCTAGGAAGGAAGGGCGACTGAAGATTGAGTGCAGTCTCATGGACAATGGTTTAATCGATCCTACTTATGTCATGGAGCCTCAGTGAACAACTCTGGACACTGAAGCTTGGGCGAGCATCCCGGGCAAGCAGTATTGTCAAACACCAACGTGCCAGGAGGAAGGATGTGGAGACAGCACCACATTTGGGACTCTCCCCAGCTTTACTCTGTGTCTCTTCTGATTTTTACCCTTTCGTTATCATAAAACTGAATCACACGTGTAGCACTTTCTTGGTTCTGAGAGTCATTCCAGTGAATTAAGGCTTGAGGCTCCGGTGGCCCGGGGAGCCCGCCTCGCAGCTGTTGTCCGCAGCCAGGGCAGGCCTGGGGGGAGGGAGCCCGCATCCTCTCTGTGCTGATTCTGGATGGCTGGGGTCAGGGGTCCCTGCAGCCCACTTTGTATAAACTAACAAGGAAATAAGCATGTGTGTGCAGTCATAG
Organism: Miniopterus schreibersii; assembly: GCF_964146895.1. Taxonomy (NCBI): domain Eukaryota; kingdom Metazoa; phylum Chordata; class Mammalia; order Chiroptera; family Miniopteridae; genus Miniopterus; species Miniopterus schreibersii. The sequence continues at coordinate 83,495,069 of NC_138109.1, read as the reverse complement.
ACTGTCCAGTACGTGGAAACACATACATGATATTGTTAACAATACTCACTTGGGTAGCGGCATTACCAGAGGCTTTTATTTTCTTACCACCCTTTTTCTTTACATTTTCTGAATTTGGAAAGTAATTTTGTGTTACATTTTAATAAAAAAAAACCAACTTATTTCATTTTCAAGAGCGAGATAACTTAAGCCCTGATAACTTTCCTTCTCACACAGTGGATGCCATAAGTTTCTTTTGGCAAATACATTTTAAGGCACCCTTTTCTAGCCCCATCTTCATGGCATGTAGTTAGGCTGCAGTTATAAACCAAGAAATAAAAACTACTTAAAAATGTATTTACTACTTTTTTGTTAATCTTCACCCAAGAATATGTTTATTTATTTTATTTTTTTAATCCTCACCTGAGGATATTTTTCCACCGATTTTTAGAGAGTGTGTAAGGGAGGGAGGAGGGGGAGAGAGAGGCACAAAGGGAGAGGGAGAGAGACACATCGAACCTGCAACCCTTTGGCCTGTGGGCTGATGTTCTAACCACTGAGCTACCAGCCAGGGCTATTTGTTGATTTTTAGAGAGAGACAAAGACAGAGATAAAGAAACATCAATCAGTTGCCTCCTGTATGCACCCTGACTGGGGATTGAACCCCCAACATAGGTATGTGCCCTCACTGGGAATCGAATCCCTAACCCTTTGGTGTGTGGGATGACTGACACTCCAACCAACTGAGCCACCCACCAGGGATAAAAACTGTATTCTTAAAAATGAAACAACATCTGTCCCCCCGCCTGTCCTTATTGGGGAAGGTGAGGGAAGGTACAGGGTCACAAAGAGCACAGGTGTGGAAATTTTGCTTTTTCACTAAAGGAAAGATTAACCATGGGGAAAAAATTATGTCACCCCAAATGATTAAAGCTACTAGCTGAACAGAACTTTATTAAAATCATAATCAAAAAACAAAAACAAAAACAAAAAACCTGTCCACAGAAGTAGTTAAAAGTAATCTCCCCTGAGGACTGAATGCCCACTGCTGTCCGAAGCCCCTCCAGCAACACAGTCAGGTTTTTGGCCCCTGCTGCTGCGGGTTGAGAAGGGCCTGAGGCCACCCGTGGGTGGGGCACAGAGCACCTGCTGGGAGGAAAGAGCAGCCTTGCCAGACACTGGGGAGGTCATGATGACCCTTAACAACCCCCCCTGCCCCCCCCGTGGTGCGAGCACACAACACACACACACACACACACACACACACACTCTTAAACTACAGCTTCCTACCTGCCACAGGACACAGAACAGCCTCATTTACAATTAGAATAAAGGTGCTGGCCCTGCGGGAGGCCCTCCCCAGAGAGGCCTCAGCACTTTAGCACCTGCTCTCGGCCTGTGTTTCCCTTGGTCCCGCTGGCCCTGCAGGTGGTGGAGCCGCACGAACCTGACTGCGCAGGGACGAGGTCTTGTGCGCGTTCAGCTGTGGTTCCTGGGACCTTGAACAGGCTTCTCGGCACCACGAATGCTGGTTACCCGGCCCTCGGCCTGCCCGCCTGACGTTCTGGGCATGAATAGGTGATGCTGGGACTTCAGCCCCAGGGGTCTACAACAGGCTGGAGGGAGCAATTCGATCTAACAAGATGTATGCTGCCCGGGGCGTTGCATTTTATAAAGTTCTTCAGTGAAAAAACAAAACTGAGCATTAATTTATTTGGCAAATATCTGGTGAACACCTACATGTGCAAAGCTTTGGACAATAGAGACCAAATAAACCTGGAGCCTGTAACAGAAAAATGGCAACAATTACATGAACTTTGATATTAGAACTAATGAAAATAAACAAGAAGAAAAAGCAGAGCGAATCTCTCCGTCGGCGCCGCCCCCGTCCTTGCTCTCGGGTCACTGACACCGACGGGGGTCTGCTGTGCTCCTCCACATGCCCCTGTGGGAGCGAGGGGACAGAAGCCCACGCCTCCACTGTCCTTTTGTAAAGAACAAAAGACTCTTCACTCTCTTTGCTGTAGACGTTAGATTTTTTTCATAAAACACACATGTGTACACACACACCACGTCTCCGCACAGCGGCTGGGCCTGTCGGCCTGCTCCGTTTGGGGGGACGCCGCGCTCCCCGCAGTCTGCAGGCGGCAGAGCAGGGCTGAAGCGGCTGCTTTCACCACAAAAGCAACAGCCGCTGGACCAGCTGTGCTGCTCCCACCGTGGAGCCTCCAGTTTCCCAGAGCCCCCGGAGCTGAGCGCCTGCCAGCTTGAAACACCCTGCCTGTTGCCAGCACCTGCTCCTTCGACGCCAGAAAATATCTCTGAATAAAATTCCTGTGCTCTGCTGAGCAGGGAGAGGTGACAGGAAAGGGGCCTATGGGATTCAGCATCAGCATTTTTTTGTTTGTTTTTTGTTGTTGTTGTTAATCCTCGCCTAAGGATATTTCCCACTGATTTTTAGAGAGAAGGGAGGGAGGGGAGAGGGGAGGGGGAGAGGGGAGGTGGAGAGGGAAGGGAGGGGGGAGAGGGGAGGGAGGGGAGAGGGGAGGGGGAGGGAGGGAGGGAGGGGAAGAGGGGAGGGCGATGGGGAGGGGGGAGGGGAGGGAGGGGAGAGGGGAGGGGGAGGGAGGGGAGGGAGGGGAAGAGGGGAGGGGGAGGGAGGGGAGAGGGGAGGGGGAGGGGGAGGGAGGAGGAGAGGGGAGGGGGGAGAGGGGAGGGGGAGAGGGAAGGGAGGGGGGAGAGGGGAGGGAGGGGAAGAGGGGAGGGGGGAGAGGGGAGGGAGGGGGTGAGGGGAGGGGGAGGGAGGAGGAGAGAGGAGGGGGGAGAGGAGAGGTGGAGAGGGAAGGGAGGGGGGAGAGGGGAGGGAGGGGAAGAGGGGAGGGGGAGGGAGGGAGGGGAAGAGGGGAGGGCGATGGGGAGGGGGGAGGGGAGGGGGAGGGGGAGAGGGGAGGGAGGGGAAGAGGGGAGGGGGAGGGAGGGGAAGAGGGGAGGGCAATGGGGAGGGGGGAGGGGAGGGAGGGGAGAGGGGAGGGGGAGGGGGAGAGGGGAGGGAGGGGGAGAGGGGAGGGAGGGGAAGAGGGGAGGGGGAGGGAGGGGAGGGAGGGGAGAGGGGAGGGGGAGGGGGAGAGGGGAGGGAGGGGGAGAGGGGAGGGGGAGGGAGGAGGAGAGGGGAGGGGGGAGAGGGGAGGGGGAGAGGGAAGGGAGGGGGGAGAGAGGAGGGAGGGGAAGAGGGGAGGGGGGAGAGGGGAGGGAGGGGAAGAGGGGAGGGGGAGGGAGGGGAAGAGGGGAGGGGGGAGAGGAGAGGGAGGGGAAGAGGGGAGGGGGAGGGAGGGGAAGAGGGAAGGGGGGAGAGGGGAGGGAGGGGGAGAGGGGAGGGGGAGGGAGGAGGGGAGGGGAGGGGGGAGAGGAGAGGTGGAGAGGGAAGGGAGGGGGGAGAGGGGAGGGAGGGGAAGAGGGGAGGGGGAGGGAGGGAGGGAGGGGAAGAGGGGAGGGCGATGGGGAGGGGGGAGGGGAGGGAGGGGAGAGGGGAGGGGGAGGGGGAGAGGGGAGGGAGGGGAAGAGGGGAGGGAGGGGAAGAGGGGAGGGGGAGGGGGAGAGGGGAGGGAGGGGGAGAGGGAAAGGAGGGGGAGAGGGGAGGGGGAGGGAGGGGGAGAAGGGAGGGGGAGGGAGGAGGGAGCGAGGGGTAGGGGAGGGGAGAGGAGAGGGAGGGGGGAGGGGGGCGGCATCCACATGAGAGAGACACATCGATTGGTTGCCTCCCGACAGGGGCAAGGATCAAACCCACAGCCCAGTTATGTGCCCTTGACCAGGAATCTAACCCTTGACCCTTCAGTGAGTGGGCCAACACTTTAACCACAGAGTCACTGGCCAGGGCGGCATCAGTGTGTTTTTAGTGATCAGGATAAAGCAGACCACATTACGGGGAAAGGGAGAAGCCTGAAAATGTCAGCATCATGAGAATTAGATGCCACAAACATAGAGTTGTTAAGGCAGAACAAGAATGAAAACAGGAGATGGGCTTTGAAATGCTTGTCACCATCTCTACTCCAGTGAGTGCCTGTGGGGAAGCCCGTGAAGTAGCCTCAGGGGTCTAGATGGTACTGACAGCAATGCAGATGCAGATTCTAGAGCCCTATAGACAGGGTGGGAATTCTGACTCCACAACCTACTAACTGGGCAACCTTACAAAATTGCATAATTTCCCCATGATGCACTTTCCCTACCTGTGAAAGTGGGCACACTAGCAGTGTTGCACTGTCACAGTGGTATGAAGAGTAACTGACTTAATTTCTTGGTAAGCACAGTATTAAGTTTTGTCTCAGACAGTAGGATCACTGAGACCTCACTGTTCTCCCAGGCCCCTTCCCTCACCTGGAAAGACCCTGCAGTAGACTGTTTCCAAAGAACCACGACGACATCTCCCTTCCAAATCCTCCTTCTGAGGTGACCTCATCACCCTTCCACCAAGAGGCGAAGCTGATGTCCCTCCCTTTTGAGTCTGGACAGGCCCAGCTGCCTGTTTTAACCAATAGACTTCTATGGAAATGACTCTAACTTCCAGGATCAGGATTGAGGAGACACAGCTCCGCCCTTTGCCTTTTGAAATACCCCTTTCTGTATGCTGCTCCCCACTTGAGGAAGCCCAAGTGGCGGTGTGGAGAAGCTCATGTGGAGGAGACCAAGCTCCCTGTCGACATCCGCTCTGAGCCCCAGCCGGAGACTAGGGCCAATGGCCACCTGGTGATGGGGCCATTTCTGGATGTTTGAGAATCCAGCACAGAAACATCTCCTGGGCAGTTCACCAAATCATGAGACTTAGATACAAAGCTTTGGGGTGGTCACCAAAACTGATCCCCAAATTACTTAACTCTCGGGTGACACAGGAGCGGTCACTGGTGCTTTGTCTGCAGGTGCGATCTGCATTGCATCCCAACCTGCACCCTGGAGCTCCTGGGTACACCCTAGGTGCTTCCCACTTCCCACTGTCACTGACCGTTTAACCAGGCTGTGGAGACTCTCCACCAGGGCTATAGCTTCTCTTTTCTAACTTACAAAGGGGCCATGTGCATCTTCAGATGATGACCCCCTCTCCTTAGGAAATGAAACCCAGCTCTCCAGGCCTGGGCCATTCTGTGTCCTTCACTCTTCCTACTCTATGCCTTTTCTCTCCCAGCTTCTCCCACACTCATCTCTGGAACAGCTTGTTGGTCCCTCAGTCAGCTGGAGCCTGTCTCTACCAAGACACCCCACTCACACTGCTGCCCCTGCCAGTCACTCAGTGTCGTAGCCTCTCTTCCAGGAGGGTCCTGCTGCTGTTGGCACACCCATCAGGACATGGATTCTGATAGCAAGAGACTATTTCTCCTCAAGGACTGTCAGACACTCCACAAAGGTCCAGAGCAGCTCTCACCCCATCTTTAACAGTCTGGGGCCCTAGACCTCAGCCCGCAGCTCAGAGTCCTCTCACCATGACTCCCAAGAGACCTCCTAGCAAGGCCATTTGTAACTCCAGGCATCCCAGAGTTCCCTGGTAAATATCTGACTTCACATTCTACATCTATTGGATTGGTGCGAAACTAATAGAGACAAATCATTTGCTTAAATGTCACTATACAATAAACCAATAATGAAATAGAATAAAAATTAAATTTAAGATGATTTTCCAGTGATTTACTTAAACACACACAGATACCAGGGCCAATGCTAAATTAAAATCAGTGGCATACGGGCAGGGTTGCAGAGCTCTCCTCTTTGATTGAATCATCACTCCAAAACAAAACCTCAGGCTCACTAAGCAGTTATCCTTTTTGCTCATTTCAGCCACCAGTGAAAGTAAAATGCCCACCACCCTTTCTCCCTAGCCATTGGTACACTCCAGTCTGCTTTCTGTCTCTATAGATTTACCTATTTTAGCTATTGCATATAAATAGAATCACTTATGTGACTTATGGTGTCTGGCTTCTTTCACTTAACATACTGTTGTAGAGATTCTTCTACATTGTAGCATGCATCAGGCTTCATTCCTTTTTATGTTTGAATAATATTCCATTATATAAATGCACCACATTTGTGTATCCATTTATTCACTGATGAACATGCAGGTTATTTCCATGTAGACCTAAACTAGTGAGGTGGCGCAAGGCTGAGAGACTAAAGGATAGGTCAAATGTTGCAAAACACGGGGGGATGGTGAAATCCCACCCGAGCCAGAGTGTGGAGGCCTCACCAAGGACTTGAGCACTCAGTTGAGATCCAAGAAGCCCATGTTTTGTAATAATTGTAACTCATAGAGTAAAAACCATGCCTTAGGACTAAAGTACAAAACTAAAGTTAAAAAGCCATAACAAAGAATAGAACCAGCCCAGGCTGGTGGGGCTCAGTTGGTTGGAGTGTCATCCTGTGCACTGAAGGGACTCAGGTTTGATTCCTGGTCAGGGCACATACCCAGGTTGTGGGTTCAATGTCTCTCTCCCCCTCTTCCTTCCTCTCTCTGTAAAAAAATCATTAAAAGTATATCCTCAGGTCGAGGATTAAAAAATAATTTTTTAAAAAAGAATAAAACTTATTTTTACAAGATCAAGAAGATCCATCAGTAATTTACTACCTGTAAAAACAAACCCACACCCATCGCACCGTTAAAGGTAGAGGAAACGATCCAACCTTCTACAAACATATTATCCATAATGTCAACATATAATAAAAACCCACTAGATAATTAAAGAAGCAGGAAAATGTGAACCATGATAAAAAAGAAAACTCAATATAAAAAAAACCCTGAGATTGTCTAGAGGCTGAAATTCACCTATAAAAAATTTTAAAGTTATTATAAATATGTTCAAAGACTTAAAGGAAAACATGAATATAATGAATGAAGAGATGGGGAATCTCACCACATAAATGGAAACTATAAAAAGAACAGAATAAGAATTCTAGAACTGAAAATTATAATACCTGAGTTTTAAAAATTCATTGACATTACTGTTTGTTGTACAAAAATAAAATGTACCATAAGAGAATACTGTAAAAAAATGTACACCAACAAATTAGACAACCTAAATGCAACCAAACTTGAGAAATATTCATTTTAAAAATCATTTAGATGATGAAATAGACAATTTTCTAGAAAAACAGATTATAAAAACTGTCTGAGACAATATGGGAAATCAGACCTATGGCCCAGATGGCTTCACCAGTGAATTTTAGCAAACATTTAAAAAATAAGCATCAGAGAGACAATAAGATGGTGGCGTAGGTAACAGCTGCACCCGCCGCCTCCCGCAACCACATCAAAATCACAACTAAATACAGAACCACCATCACTCACAGCCTCCTGAGATCTGGCTGCACAGAAGCCCCACAACCAGGGACCTGAAGAAGCACCAAGACCGGGAGGAGGGGCACAGAGGCGGGCGGATCGGGGCTGAATCACAAAGACGTGCTGCGGGCCCACCTGGTGCGGAGGCTGAAACCCGGAAGGGAATCTCGGCGGTGGAGGTTTCCCGGAGGAGGGAGAAGGGAGGAGGGAGGGGGCCCAGCCCCACAGCAGGCTCCCAGCCCAAGACTCCAGGCCGGGAAGAGACGTCCCCACAACTCTGGGCTGTGAAACCAGCAGGGACTGTCCCTGAGGGTCGCGGAGGCTGCGGGAGCCCCAGTAGCTCCTCTAAAGGGCCTGGCACAGACTCACTTGGACTTGCTCCCTCTGAGCCCAGCGCCAGGCAGCAGCCTGAAAGGACCTGGGACACTCGGGGAGAAACTAACCTGCCTGAGATCCGGGCGAGAGGTGGAGGGGCGGCTTCCTCCAGGGCAGAAGAGCTCGCAGAGGCCATGGCTCCTTTGGCGAGTCCTCCGGGCACACAGCCAGCAGGCAGGCGCCATATTTGAATCACCAGCGCCTAACTCACACCTTTGGCCCCACCCCGTGATCCTGAAGGCCCCGCCCCTCCCCACCTGCAGCTCATCTGGGCCATTTCCAGGGGCTTTTCTATGCAAGTGGCCTCTCAAGCCCCATGCTTAGGACTTTCCTAAAATCTCTCAAACAAGCAGCAGCGGGCCCCATACAGCTTGATAAGCAGCCCCAGGCCTGGCACTAGTGGCAGCCTGCATTGGCTCATAGCTTGGCCTCTCCTGGACACCTCCAAGCCCAGCACAAGTAGCAGCCAACTACAGTTTGCTGTGTAGCTCATGCTGGGTGGCCCTGGGCAAGGCACTGGCACAGGCTGACTTTGCACCTCCTGGGAGGCCCCAGAGACAGTGCACCTGGTGATCAGACTCTACCACACTGGATTACAACCCTACCACATCCACGAGTGACACTCAAGGGGTGCGCTTGGTGAACCAAAGCTCCACTGAAGTAAATCCTGCTCCATAGGGGTGTCTCCAGCATAGCAGCTCTCTGGCTGTAGTTGCAGCTGGTCCTCACAGCTGATTGGCCTGGGGGTCAGTTCCTCCCAGTGAGGCCAACAGCAACCAAGGCTCAACTACAACAGGACAGTGCACACAGCCCACACAGGGGAGCATCTGGAAGGCCCAGCTCAGGTGACTGGGGAGGCTGAGCCACTGGGCCCTAGAGGACACCTACTACACAAAGCCACTCTACAAATTCCAGGAGACATAGCAGCTCTACCTAATACATAGAAACAAACACCTGGAAGCAGCCAAATTGTGGAGGCAAAGAAAGATGTCACAAAGGAAAGAACAGAAGAAATCTCTAGAAGAGGAACTAAATGAAATAGATCCAAGCAAGCTAACAGATACAGAGTTCAGAATTTGGGTTATAAGGATGTTTAAGCAGACTGTTAGGGAAATAACTGAGAAAATTGATAACATAATAAAGTACCAATTTGAAATGAAGGCTACAGGAACTGAAATGAAGAACAACTTACAGGGAATCAACAGCAGAGTAGAGGACACTGAGAATCAAATCAGCAATTTGGAACATGAGGAAACAAAAAACACCCAACCAGAAGAGCAAAAAGAAAAAAGAATCCAGAAATATGAAAATAGTATACGGAGCCTCTGGGACAACTTCAAGAGGCCCAACATTCATATTATTGGGGTGACAGAAGGGGAAGAAAGAGACCAAGGAATTGAAAACCTATTTGAAAAAATAATTACAGAAAACTTCCCCTACCTGGGGAAAGAAATCGACTTACAAGTCCAGGAAGCACAGAGGGTCCCAAACAAGAGGAACCCAAGGAGGCCCACAGCAAGACACATCATCATTAAAATGCCAAAGGTTAAAGACAAAGAGAGAATCTTAAAAGCAGCAAGAGAAAAGCAGTTAGTTACCTACAAGGGAGCACCCATATGACTGTCAGCTGATTTCTCAACAGAAACTTTGCAGGCCAGAAGGGAGTGGCAAGAAATATTCAAAGTGATGAAAAACATGGAACTATAACCAAGATTGCTCTACCCAGCAAAGCTATCATTTAGAATTGAAGGTGAGATAAAGAGCTTCTCAGACAAGGAAAAGCTAAAGGAGTTCATCACCACCAGACCAGCACTACAGGAAATGTTGAAGGGTCTTCTTTAAGAAGAAGCTAATGAACAAAAGAATCTGATGAACTAAATAGATCCAGAGACATTGACACATGTAACAGATGATCATATTTCAGAGGAAAGAGGGAAGGGGGGTGGAGAGTGGGAAGAGATTAACCAAAGAAGTTATATGTATAACCCATGGACACAGTTAATTATGGGGTGAAGGCCTGGGAAGGGGGTGGGAGGGAAGTGGAGGGGATCAGTTGGGGGGGGGGGGGAATGGTATACCTGTAATACTCTCAACAATAAAGATAAATAAATTTTTTAAAAAAGCATCAATCCTCAAACTCTTCCAAAAAATAGAACAGTGGAGACTATTTTCTAACTCATTCTATGAGGTCAGCATCACCCTAATATCAAAGTCATACAAAGGTACTACAAGAAAATGAAACTACAAAACAATATTCTTTATGAATATACTTGCAAAATTCTTGTGTGTGTGTTTTTAATCCTCACTGAGGATATTTTTTCATTGCTTTTCAGAGAGAGTAGAAGAAAGAGGGAAAAGGAGAGAGAGAAACATCAGTGGTAGAGAGACACAGGAATTGGTTGCCTCCTGTACATGCCCCTACAGGGGCCGAGCTTGCAACCGAGGTACGTGCCCTTGACTGGAATTGAACCTGGGACCCTTCAGCCCGCAGGCCAGCACTCTAACCACTGAGCCAAACCGGCTAGGGCACAAAATTCTTAATATTAGCAAACTGAATCCAGCAGCATATAAAAAGAATTATTAGCATAATTAAATGGGATTTTCCAAAGGAATACAAAGGTGGTTTAACATAAAACTATCAATCAATGATAGCTGATTGATAGAACAAACTTTTAAAACTGAATATTTCTCAATTTGGTTACAAAAATCAACCCACATAATAAAAAAGTAATAAATACTTTGAACACCAAGTAGAAAAAACACAAACTAAAACTCGGCACAACATAGTCACACTGCTGAAAACCAAAGATAAAGATAAGATATGCAAAGCAACCAAAAAAAAGAACACAGCACATTCGGAATAACAAAATAATTATGGCTAATTTCCCATGGGAAACAATGAATGCCAGAAGACAATGGAACTACAGCTTTCAAGTGCTGAAAGCAAGATGTATGTTTCCTATACCCAAAGAAAACATCCTTCAAATGTGAGGTTGTAGGATAAGCAAAAGCTCAGAAAATTTATCACAAGAAAACCTGTATTAAAAAAAAATGCTAAGGAAGCTCTTCAGACTGCAGGGAAATAGTATCTGAAGAAAACTGATATCTACAGGAAGAAGTGGGGGAAACTAGAAATGCTAAATGTGGGGGGAATACAAAAGGCAACCTTTTTTTCTCTTAGTTTCCTTAAAGGAAAACTGACTTTTTAAATAAAACTGACTTTTTAAATAAAAAAATTATACAGTGACCCTTGAACAATACGAGAGTAGAAGGTGCAGACTGCTCACACAGTTGGAAATCTGATTATAACTTAAGACGGTGTATGCGAATTCCTAACCACCAGTTGAACCTTGAACCACACAGGTTTGAATTGCATGGGTCAACCAAAAAAATCTGAGTATAAGTGGACCCATGAATTCAAACCCTCATTGTTGAAGGGTCAACTGTATTTTATTATGGGGCTTAGGGCATATGCAGAAGTAAAATAATTTGACAATAGGACAATGGTATTTTTTAAATATGTTAAAAAATTATTTGACACTCTTTTCAAACTTATCCCCTCTCTCGAAGGTGGGCTGCACTTAGTGATTTGTTCCTAAGGAATAGAATGCAACAGAATGATGCTATGAGGTTTCCAAACATAGTTCATAACAAAGATAGCTTCCGCCTGACCCCGCTCTCATCAGTTGCTCTGTGGATCCATCTGGTAAGGACACTCAGGCAGCAGACTGTAGCGAGGTCCACAGAGGGAAGCCTGAGGTCTCCCACCAACAACCAGCACCAACTTGCCTGCCATGTGAGTGAGCCATCTTAGATTCTGATTCTTCAACCCCAATCAACATCTTTTTTTTAAATTTTTATTTATTGATTTGAGAGAGATTTCTTATTCCACCTACTTATTCATTCATTGGTTCATACTTGTATGTGCCCTGACCGGGGATCAAACCTGCAACCTTGGGGTGTGAGGACATGCTCCAACCGAGTTATTCCAGTCAGGGCCCAGTCAACTTCTTAATTGCAACCCCCAAGGCAGGACCACCCACCGAGACTACTCTCAAAATCCTTATCTGAAGAAATCATGAAGATAATGATTTTTTTTGGTTTTGTTTGTTTTTTCACTTCAAAAGGTAACTCCAAATACTTGTGATACTTTATTTTTTCCAGTTTTATTGAGCTATATCAGTATATGGCACTGCATAAGCTTAAGGTGTATAGCATACTGACCTGATTTACATAATTGTGCAAGAATTACTACAATTAGTTAATACCCATCATTTCATATAAATAGAAAAAAGTGTTTTTTCCCTTGTGAAGAAAACTCAGTATTTACTCTCTTAACATTTTCATATGGACCATACAGCAGTGTTAACTACAGTCACCATGTTGCACGTTACATCCCTAGTACTTACTTATCTTGTAACTGGAAGCCTATACTTTCTGACCACCTTCATCCAATTCCCCCTCTCCCAACCCTACCCCACCTCTAGTAACCACAAATCTGCTCTCATTTTCTACAAGTTTGTTTGTTTTTAGATTCCAGAGATAAGTGAGATCATGCAGAATTTGTCTCTCTGACTCGTTTCACTTAGCACAATGCCCTCAAGGTCCATTCATGTTGCTACAAATGGCAGGGATTCCTTTTTTATGACCTAATGTGCTATTATATATATGGATTCCACATTTAAGTGAAATCATACATACAGTATTTGTCTTTCTCTGTCTGAATTGTTTCACTTAGCATAATGCCTTGTGGGTTCATCCATGTTGTAGGCAAGGTTTGGCAAGATTTCATTCTTTCTTATGGCTGAGTAATATTCTGTTATATAGATGTACTACCACTTATCCATTCATCTGTCGATGGGCACTTTGGCTATTTCCATGTCTTGCCAATTGTAAATAATGCTGCTATGAACATGGGGGTGCAGATATCTCTTCAACGTAATGTTTTCATTTCCTCCTAATGTTTTCCCAGAAGTGCAATTGCTGGAGATCTGATAGTTATATTTTTAAATTTTTTTAAGGAACATCCATACTATTTTCCACAGTGGCTGCACCAATTTACAGCCCCACCAGCAGTGCACGAGGGTTCCCTCCCTCTACACCCTCTCTAGCATGTGACCCCTTGCCTTTTACGGTAGCCATTCTAGCAGGCCTAAGGTCATATCTTGTGGTTCTGATCTGCATAACCCTAATAATTACTATGTTTCGCACTTTTTCATGTACCTGTAGGCCATTTGCATATCTTTTTTTGAAAAAATGTCTATTTGGGTCCTTTGCCCATTTTTAAATTGGATTATTTGGGGTTTTGCTATTGAGTTGTATGAGTTCTTTATATATTTTTGGTTAACCCCTTATGAGATGTATGGTTTGCAGTGATCCTTCCCATTCTGCAGCTAGTCTTTTCATGTTGTCGATTGTTGGTTACTTTGTTAAACATTTTTCAAAACTTATTACATGTACATTTAACTGTGTATAAATTTTTACTCAATTTTTTTTCAAAGAAGCGATCAGCTAGCTTAGGATTTTGTGATTTGTCAAGATAGCCAGAAAAAAACTTTTCAGAAAGAAAAGTCTTTGATTTTGGGAGGAGATTTCGGGGAGAAGCTCCCTTCTCCGTCAAGGCCTTGAGGTATCCCTGAAGACCCAGCTCCCCCTGCCCCTTCTCTATCCCCAGACCAGAGTCACAGAACCAATTCTCACCAAAGACCCTCTCTGGCCAGGAAAAGTCAAAGTGCTTTCTTCTCCACAGCCGTGGGGCAGGCCATTTGTGGGGAGGGGTTGGCCCTCAGCACCTCTCATTCTGGACAGTCTTGAGAGAACTTCAGAGTAAAAATCTATGGGGTGTGGGAGCCAAAAAAGGAAGTGGCTCAGGTGTCTTGCCCTCACTAGAATGGGCCCCACCTGTTCTGTACCCTTAAGTCCCACCCAGTCAGGAAGACTCTCTGTCTCTGTCTCCTGCATTGTCTCTTTTTTTGCCTTCCTTGGTTTGGATCAAAACCAAAAGGCAAAGTCAGAAGATAGGAGTCTGGGCTCTGGTCCCATCTCTTCACTGAGGCTGTGGGCCTCAGGTGAGCTGTCACTGATTTTCCCTGGAGTTCCGTTTCCCTGTACTGAGCTCTGTTTCTGACACTGCCTCTCACACTTCTGCCACAGATTGGGAGGACACTGAGAAAACAGGGGGACAGCACGGGTGAGAGGGACTCTGACCCTAAATGCCAATCTGGACTTGTCATTCTCCTGCTTCAACACCTGGGGCCCACAGCTGCCCAGGTTCTTCGTGGTGACCTCGCCTCCAGCCTCAGTTCCCCCATCACCACCTCCAGGAAAACCACATCCGGGCCCACACCGGGGACTCTCCCAGCCAGCAGGTTCCCTCACTCCTCAGTATCCTCTACACAGTCCTCCTTCCGTGGCAGGCAGCAGGGCCCCACCCCACCCGGCTGGCCTGGTCCTCAAGCTCCTCCCTCTATCCCCAAGGCCTTCTTGGGTCCCCTGCCCTCCCCTCCCCTCCCCTTCCTATCACTGTCTGCAGGAGGATGTTCTCTCCTCTGCCCTGGGCTCACCCCCGGATGGCATCATGTGGCCCCATCTCACTCTCCTGCTTCTCTACAAACTCTGGGGCAGGACTCAACTCTTCTGTGGTCCCAGCATCCCTAATGCTCTGGGACACAGTTGGAACTCAGTGCAAACTTACTTAATACAGTTATAAAGTGCAAATAACTCCTGTTTTGCCTTTTCACAAAGATGTTGTGGGCAGCCCTGGCCAATTTTGCTCAGTGGTTAGAGCATCGGCCCACTGACTGAAGGGTCCCGGGTTCAATTCCCCATCAAGGACGTGAACTTTGGCTGCAGGTTTGATCCCCGGCCAGGTTGGGGCACAAGTGGGAGGCAACCAATCGATGTTTCTCTCTCTCTCTCCCCTCCCACTCTTTCTAAAAATATATATATATCAATGGAAAAAGTATCCTCAAGTGAGGATAAATTTTAAAAAAGATGTTGGGACTGAATCCTTCAGATTAGGCCAATCCCGGGACGTGTATTGCTAGCACCCAGACTTTGCTGCCACAGGGAAGTGTAATTAATGGCCTCGTATGTTTCTTTACCTGTCTACCTCCTGCGCGCACGCACACACACACACACACACATGCACACACACACACTTCCCTGTTACTTGCCGTGTGCACCGCGGTGTCTCCAGCATTAAGCACAGTGTGCAACCGTGTCTTAGATTTTTTGTAGTTTTGATGCTTTGATATCTGGGTCTTGCTGACCCTGAAAAAACACCCCTCCCAAGAATAGCCAATTCCTAGAAAGAGTAAACAACTCACTTATTAGTGCACTTTTCAAATAAAAGCCACGGATCCAGACCCCACACCCCAACCACCTCCTCCACGGGGCTCTCTCACTTCAGGCCACTATTCCCGTCCTAGTCACCAGGGCAGGTACCAGACAACCAGGGGCAGCCTCTGTGCCCCAAAGCCAATCCTCAGCCTGCTCACCTGCCTCACCAGCTCCTTTCTGCAGAAACCACAGTGAAGGCCCTTGCCAGAGTCTCCCCTCCCTCTGCCACTCGACTCACCCTGGTGCATGTCCCTGTGGCCCCAGGGCCTGACATGCCCCCTTCCTTGTGGGTACTAACAAACTATGTTTTCAATGGCAACCATCTCCTGATCTGTTGGCCTTACTACACCTCAAATTTCCTATTAATATACCATATTTTAAAACTCACAGTACCCGGCACTTAGTTGGTATTTAACAAATGTATGTTGAATGGATGAGAGATGAAGTCTCCTGACAACTTGCAGGGTTTCAGACATGTAGGTAATTGGCCCTTCCTTTTTTTCCTTCTAACTTCCTCTCCTTTGTGACATTGTGACTTGGAGTAGATTCTCAAGACACAGTGGCTTCCAGCTGTGACCTCGGGCACATTTCTGAGCTTCTGGACCTTAGTGTTCTGTCTACAAACTGTGAGCGACAACACCGCTCAACTCACAGGATCGCTGTGAGGAGTGAGCGAGCTCACGCTTACACAGCTCTCATAACAGTGTCCACTCCACTCAAAGTGCTCTGACACATCCGCTCTGATCACTGTGCACTCCCCTGCGGGCGTCTGGTGGGCAAAAGGGTCTCCCGGCCCCCCACCCTTAACAATCTATCCCGGTCCTGCTGAGCCCAGAAGACTCGTCCTTCTCAGCCCCTCCTGTGAGACTATGAGCGTGGTGTAGACCTAGAAAGAAAAACAGCAGCAATAACCCAGAGTGCTCTTTCCACACAAGCCACTTGGCATCATTTGTTGTCAATTATTATAGAATTCTAATTCTAAAATGTCTTCCCACTTGGGCCTAGAATTAGGTTTTAAACTCATAAACGGAAAAACACACACAGAAATGCAAATTCTTTTCTTTAAACAAAGCAGCTGTAGGCCAGCAGAGCATGGGGCAGGCGACTCTCCTCCCAGCTCACCTGTCTCACCTGCCTGGTGCTCAAGAGCCCCCCGCCCCTCCCTTCCCCCCCTCGTGTCCCCACAGGAGGCCTGTCCATCTGAGGAGGTGGTTTGCATGTGAAGTGCCCTGTGCTGGGCTGAGAATACAGCACAGGAACTGGGGAAGGAACAGGGAAAATATAAAGCAAAACACAATCCAGACTTGGTCCAAATCAGGGAGGGCCTTCAAGAACCACGGTTTCCTCTCCCTCCAGTTACACTCTGTGTGGAGAGCATGGCCATGGCTTGTATTTTAAGATTTAAAGTTTTATACAGCAGAGAAATGCTTAGTTTTGCCTCTTTTTTTACCCAAATAAACAAATAGAAGGGAATAGAGGGGTGGATTTGGACCAAATTGTATCATAACCCTGAGTTACGGAAGAAACGATAAAAGCAGCTGCACACAAATACACGTGCCGGCTGATCCCCTGCCTGTGTCATGCAGTGATTTCCTGCTCAGAGGCTCAGAGGCTTCAGCAGTAAAGACCCTGCCTCTCTCACTTATCTGGGAGGTGTTAGTGCCTAACCCCGGCCTGGTTCACACAGGTTCTCAATAAATGACAAGTGGGCGGGTCGATGGATGGATGGATGGATGATGGATGGATGATGGATGGATGGATGGATGGATGGATGGATGGATGGATGATGGATGGATGGATGATGGATGGATGGATGGATGGATGATGGATGGATGGATGATGGATGGATGGATGGATGGATGGATGGATGGATGGATGGATGGATGGATGGATGGTTTAGCCATAAGAATTAGCCAGAGGAGAGGAGTAGGTAAAGATAAGCAATTTTGAATAATCAACATTTCACTATATAGTCCTTGTTTTGGAAACCCTCATGAGGATCTTCTAAAATTAGTTAATAGTCCAAGTTCTCAAAACACATGAACTCAAATGAATTTTAATGACCTGGGATGATTGAGTTGAATACTTAATTTTCACCCATGGTCAAGGCCAACAAAATCTTGGGTCCAACTTAGATTGGCACCATGTCCAACGGTAACCAGGAGCCAAGACAGAGTCATTGGTAAACCAGTAGGATTATCCCCATATTCCATTACTTCCTGTTGACAACCCCAATCTTAAAGCATTAATCGATATTTTCCCATATAATTCCAGCAGATCCATGGACTTAGGTACAATTTTAGTCTACCAGATATGACAGAGATTCTGACAGTTGGCCAACCTAAGATTCATTGTCCCTTTTTCTCTTACCAAAAGAATCTTAATTTGGGGGGGATGGGGACAACAGGGACACATTGCAGCCTAGAGTGTTCAGTTAAAGCCTTAATGGCTGTAAGCCCTTGTTTTTCAGAACGTTGTTACTTGCAGCCTAACCTATCTCCCAGCTGTTGCTCCTGATAGACTAGCTAATCAGTTTGAAGAGATGCCACAACAAAAGGGAAAATTCTAGTAAAGTCTAGGAAACCAAGCAGGTAAATCAAGTGTCTATAAGTTAACAAACTGGCTTCACATCCAAAGCTAAGCAGGAGAGGATTTAACTATCTGAATGAGACCCATCTCATTGAAAGTAGTTACCTGGGCAGGCAATACCAACATTCCCCCAAAAATATTTGAATCCCCTTTGTACTGTCTTCTGAGAGAACTTATGGGCTACCCAGGTCCTTCACACTCCACTCTGATTGGTTAATAGCAGCACCGCGAGCTTGATAACCCACCTCATTGACCAGAAACGTCTCCGTTCCAGCTGACTGTTGACTATCTCACAAAAATTAAATGAACCTTCATAGGATGAGTTTCGTCACCACAAAGGCATTAATATGAAATCACTTGCAGGCTGGCCCTAGACCCCTCTCTGTCCTTTCTCAGCAAGACTATACACAACAGAAGAACCGGCAGAGAGAAGAGCCGTGAACAACAGCACCTGTGCGTGTGGAGGTTCTGTCCCCTGTGCCATCACAGAAGTGGGGATCTGGCTGCTGGTCTGCCCTCGGCACCCTTTGGAGCCACCTCTATATCTGGGTTAGTTCCCTTAGCTCTGACCCTGTCCCGTCTTGTCTTTGATGACTTCTAAGTGTGACTCCAGATGGTATGTTTGGAACATAACAAAAGGTCTAGAAAAATGAAGCACAGCTAGTCCTGGCCAGGACCAGGTGAAAGCAGCATCCTCAGGGCCAAGCGATGTCCATTCACAGGTGTGGGTGGTCCTAGGGAAAAACAGGAGAGATGTGTTGCCTGGGGACTCAGTTTGAAGAGCTGCCTCACGGGAGGGAGAACTGAAAAAAGCCAGGACATTAAGCAGACAAGTCAGCCACCTAGAAGTTAATGGACAGCTTGATCACCTGGAAGCTGAAACAGGAGAAGAAGGAGCTGGGACTAGAGGGCACTGGAGAGGATGGGTGGGCTGAAGGCTGATTCAAAAACAAATCCTGGGCTTCAGGTGCCAACAGAGATGGAGTGAGCCCGTTTCAGCCTATGTCTCCCACTAATTACAGCTAGAAATTCCGGAAAGACTTTAAAAAGCAACTTACTGACTGAGGACCCTGAAGTGTAAACAAGAGCTGGCAATTAGGGGAGGGAGCCAGGACGTGACGAATGCAAGTACATCAATGAGGTTATTTATTTCTTCCCTTCCTCTCCTGGCTACAGGGTGGCGGGGCACAGATAGAACTCCCGGGAGCAGACAGATCCAAAATAGGGTCGCAAACATTTTGTAAGTTCCATCTAAATTGCTAGGAGGCTTGGAGTTATTAGTTTTCTATCTTCCAATATGCTGTTTAATATAAAATAGCCCTGAATAATGATGCGTGCGGTCAATGGATGAGTGATCAGCTACTAGCTCTGCCAGTGATTGATTTATTTTTCTTCAATAAACCAAAAGAAACAAAAAAAAAAACACACAGAAAAAACAAAAGCCCTCCCCCTGTGTAGCCTGCTCTGCCTAGCAGGACCAGGAGGAGGGATGGATACCCATGATCCGTGTGGGGGAGGATCCACCTGCCTGCCTTTCTTTTTGCCCATTTTTCTATCTCTGCCCCAAGGTCAGCTTCCTTTTCAAAGCTCGTGGCTTCCGCCACGCAGCACAGACACCTAACACTGGAGTAAACAACCTGTCTTTCTGGCCAGAGGAACCTGGGAAGCAGGGCGTGGGGGAAATCCAAGTGAGAAGAGAGCTACAGACAGGCATCCCCTTATTCCATGAATGAACCAATAAAAGTCCTAATTTCACTCCCAAGTTGCACGGATGTGGAAGAGGCCCAAAGGAGCATTTAGCAAAGGTTTTGGAAACTAGAACAACCCTAGTGCCTCCAGATTCACCCTGGAGGAGCCCCTGCCTGGGCCCTCAAGGACCATGGGAAGGGCCTTGAAGTCTGGGTTGACACTGGAACCACCAGCCCCAAAAAGGGAGTCAGGATTTGCAGTCTGAACCTGACCAGTTTGTTTGCCCACAAAACAAAGAGACTAACACTATCCAGAGGATTGTTAACAGACTTTAGTATCTTATAACAGTTTTTGGTTCGAAAGCTTGCACCCAGTTCTCTCTGTTACTATCATGTTACATTCATGGGGTGCATTCCTTACAATTAACCAATATATTGATAAATTATTAAGAACTAAAGTTCACAGTTTCCTTAGTTTTCACTTGTCTCCCCCCAGGACCCTACCCAGGAGCCCACATTTCATTTGGTCGTCTCCCTTGTGTTTGTCACCTGGGCAGTTCTGAGGAGGGCTGCTCTGGCGTTTTGTAGAATGCTCCTCATTGGAATTTATCTAATGTTTGTTTCATTAGACTGGGATTATGAAGTTTTGTTTTTGAGATAAAATTCACAAAAGATAAAATTAACCATTTTAAACTGTACAATTCGGGGCATTTGGAATGTTCGCTTCTTTTTAGTTGCAAAATATTTTCATCACCACAAAAGGAAAACCCACAGCAGTCACTTCCATCTCCCCCATCTCTCCAGTCCTGGGAAACCACCAGCTTGCTTTGTCTCTTCAGGTTTACCAATTCTGGATGTTTCATGTAAATGGAATCATACAATATGTGACCTGTTGTGTCCGGCTTCTTTCACTTGGCAAGTTTTTGAGATTCATCCATGTTGTATCATGTTATCAGCATTTAATTTTTTATTTAATAATATTCCATTGAATATATTCCATTGTATAGATATACCACATGTTGTATATCCATTCATCTGTTGATAGAAATTTGGGTTGTTTCCACGTTTTGGCTACTGTGAATAATGCTACTATGAACATTTATATACAAGTTTTTGTTTGAATATCTGCTTTCAGTTCTTTTGGGTACATACTTAGGAGTGGAATTGGTGGGTCATATGATAATTTTATATTTAACTTTTTAAGGAATCAAAGAACTGTTTTACATGACCACCAGCATTGTGGGAAGTTTCTGGTTTTGTTACATTCTTGACAACACTTGTCACTGTCTTTCATATTCTAGCCATACTAGTGGGTGTGAAGTGATATCTCATTGTGGTTTTGGTTTGCATTTCCCTAATGACTAATGACCGTGAGTATCTTTGTATGTGCCTCTTGGCATCTGTCTATCTTGTTTGGAAAAATGCCTATTCAAATCCTTGGCTCATTTTTTAATGGGGCCTTTTGACTTTTTGTTGTTTAGTTGTTAAGAGTTCTTGCTATCTTCTGAATACTAGACCCATATTAGATATAAATTTTGCAAATAGTTTCTCTTTTCACTTTCTTGATAATATCCTTTAATGCACAAAAGTTTTTAATTTTGATAAAGTCCAATTTATCTATTTTTTTCTTATGCTTTTGTTGTCATATCTGGGAAACCATTGCCAAATCCAAGGTCATAGAGACGTACCTCTGTTTTTTCCTAAGAGTTTTATAGTTTTAGCTCTTACATTTAAATACTTGGTCTATTTTGAATTGATTTTTGTAAGTGGTACCTGGCAGGAGTCCAAATTCATTCTCTTCGATGTGTATATTCAGTTGTCCATGCACTATTTGTTGAAGAAACTGTACTTTCCCCCATTGAATGGTCTCAGTACTTTATATTCAAAATCAACTGGCCATAGATGCATGGGTTTATTTCTGGACACTTAATTCTATTCCATTGGCCTATATGTCTGTCATTGCACCTATACCAAACTGTTTTGATTACTGTTGCTTTGCAGTAAGTTTTCAAATTGGGAAGTATAAGTTCTCCAACTTCTTTTTTATATTGTTTTGACTACTCAGGGCCCCTTCCAATTTCATGTGAATTTGAGGACTGGCTTTTCTATTCCTGCAAAAGGCCACTGTAATTTTTATAGGAATTGCATTGAAGCTATCCAGCAGATATTAGTAGAAACTAGATTCTCGTGACATGATATTCAAAATGTACAGCATTCAATCCAAAATTAACTAATATATGAAGATTCAGGAAAATGTATTTAATTTTCTAGGAAAAAGACAACCAATGGCTGCAGCTCTGAGATGACCCAGATGTTGGATTATCAGAAAGTCCTCAAAATAGCTATTATAACTACATTTTATGAGGTTAAAAAAATGCACACTCTAAATAAATGGAAAGATTAAAAAAAAAAAATCTCAGCTGAGTCCCAAAGGAGAGGAGAAAAAGATTGGTGAGGAAAATGTTTTAAACAATAACAGCAATTTTCCAAATTTGTGGAAGACAAAAATTTATAGATTCGAGAAGTCTAGCAAAATGCAGTATGAAGAAACTCACACCCAGACTCATCTAATCAAATTTCTGAAAACCAAAATTTAAAAAGTCTTGAAAGCAGCCAGAAGAAAACAACACATGACATATAAAGGATTAACAATGCAAATTACTCTGGATTTCTCATTAAAAACCACAGAGGCTAGAAAACAGTGGAATATATCTTTAGAGTGATGAAAGAAAATAACCATCAACCCAGAATTTTATATTGAGTGAAAATATCGATTACTAATATGAAATAAATATATCCTCATTGATTAAAAGTAAAAGGATTTGTCATCAACAGGCATAAAGTAAAAGAATGATAAAGTCTTATAGGCTGCAGGAAAACTTGCTATCAGGGATAGGCAATCAGATGGGCAAAAATCTAAATAAATATTAAATTATGTTTTTCCCCTTTCATTTCTTAAAATATATACGACTACTGAAAAAAATTATGACAATGTCTGGTGGGGTTTCCCTTTTTCTGAGTTCTTTGAATTACTGGCAACATTTTTAGTGTTCCATTTTTCTTGTTATCTCTTCACTTTTTTGCCTATCTCTCTTTGCATTTTTAAATGGTTCTGAATATTACTATATATATATGTTAACTTACTGTTACCAACTTTTACTATTAAAAATACAACCTAGAAACTTTATAATCCTTTATATACACTGAAAACCCCACCAGACGATATTACTAATTATTTCAGAGGACCAAATCACTCTTTTTAAAGATTGTTTTGAAAAGCTATTGTCATTTCAACATGCCAGGAATACATTGATCCAGGCCTGGCTTAAGTCCAGACTCCTCCCCTGCTGCCCTCCCAGGAGCCAGAGGGGGAGGTGAACAGGTTCCTAGGAGCTGTGGAGGGGAAGGGACTTGCACTGACCAGGCAGTGGTTCCTGGGCCGTAGTCATGTGTTCCAAGTGCCTCTAGGGGATTTGGGGGAGCGAATATGAAGTAAGCATAGCAGCAAAATGTAGAGGAGAAAACCACAGCAATAAAAAGTTAGATGTGTACACTTTATAGATGGCATCTGGCAAGTCATACGGGACTGTATATCTAATGACATAGCTTATTGTTAATATTATCTGCAGTGTATCTCAGTATGTGACTGGCTGGACCTGTATGTTGTGCAAGGCGAAACCGCCTGGCTCTGTAACAGTGGCCACCCTTCCTTCTATCACGCCATGGGTGTTCCCCAGACACCCCTGCGCCTTGGCTTCAACGCTCTCCTTGCCTGGGCATGACTCCACCTTTAATATACCATCCTCCACATGAGACAAAGTGAAACTGCTGAATTGGCACTGCCTGGAAATACTGTGCTTGCTTGTGGAGGGGTTCAGACAGGCCTCCCCATGATGTGTTAACTGGCACGTAGAGCATTGTGAGCTGAAGACAACTGGGACCCTGAGACTCTGCTCAAGAGAAGCTTCTACCTCTCACTTTAAAGACTTTAAATTTAGGGCCTTGCACATAATAAGAGTTATCACCAGAAATACCTTTTTATGACCTTTCTGTAGGGTTGAGCACATTCCTAATTATTAAAACATCTGCTCTTATGGTCCTGTGAACGACCCTCCTCCTTCTTGGAGCCTCAGGGGCAGGGTCTCTGACTCTCATGTGTGTAATTAAGTGTGGCATTTCTCTTGTTAATCTGCCCCATGTCCATTTAATTATTA
Organism: Miniopterus schreibersii; assembly: GCF_964146895.1. Taxonomy (NCBI): domain Eukaryota; kingdom Metazoa; phylum Chordata; class Mammalia; order Chiroptera; family Miniopteridae; genus Miniopterus; species Miniopterus schreibersii. The sequence continues at coordinate 83,471,568 of NC_138109.1, read as the reverse complement.
GACCAGCTGGAAGAACATAGAAGGGCAGAGGAAAACGTCTTCCTCCCCATAGCTGCATAACTAGAAATACACTCACATAAAACTTACTTCTGAAAGCCCTGCGCCATGAGAGTCTGCACCGCTTTCCGTGGGTAATTTCTAATTCAAGGGCCGTGAACGGGAAGCGCTCGGTAGACGCCGCTGCCAGCAACGAAGCAGCTCCGCGGGGAGCCCCGAGGGGGCTCAGGCCAGGCCCCGGGCGGGCGCCGCACACGCTGGCACCGGCGTCACCGAACCGGGACGGGCCCCACACGTAGGCGCCGGGCCTACGAGGGCCTGTTACGCAGGGATTCTTGCTCCTTTCCGTTCCTCTGCCTTCCCGAGGCCTCCCGAGCCAGCCGCTCCCCGGGAGGGCCGGGCCGCCACCCCGCGGGCACCCCGCGGCCCCCCTGCGGCCTCCGGGGCCCGGCCCTCCCGCGGCTTCCCCGGCCTCTTCCCACCCCGGTGGCACCCCTCCCGTCTGCTCTGCCCTCGGTGGGGCACCCTCTGGATTCCTGGCTCCTAGGAACGGACAAACAAAATGTTCTTCCCCTTGTAAAATCTGTCCCTGCCCTGAGGACACGGCCTCTCGGGCCCTTTCCCAAGTCTCCTTAGCTCAGGGGCGCCCCCCCGAGGCCGGGCCAGCGGCTCCGCGACCGTCCTTCCTAAGCTGCGCTGCGACCGCCCCGCCCCGCCGTCCCCGCCCCCGGGAGCCGCCCGCGCCCCCGCCCCGCCGTCCCCGCCCCCGGGAGCCGCCCGCGCCCCCGCCCCCGCCCCGGCCCCCGGGAGCCGCCCGCGCCCCCGCCCCCGCCCCCGGGAGCCGCCCGCGCCCCCGCCCCGGCCCCCGGGAGCCGCCCCCGCCCCCGCCCCCGCCCCCAGGAGCCGCCCGCGCCCCCGCCCCGACGGGGCCCGTCCTCGGCTCGGGCTGGTCCCTCCCCTCAGGCCCCCACAGCGTCTCCGCGGCGTCTCTGCGCGCAGCCTGGGGTCCCCCCTGAGGAAGAGCCCCAGTCACTCTCCAACCTGCAGGGGTGCGCCGGGCTCGCGCCTGTGCCCCCATAAGCGCCGGGCAGCGCTGTAGTACAGTCGCTCCAGACACGCCGGGGACGGTCCCTGCGGCCTCTTCCGGTCACCGGACCCCCCGGCGAGTCCCCCCGCCCGTCCCCCTACCCCCTTCTCTCTCTCTTTTTAGTATTTCGTTCTTATATTTGCGGCACAGTGTCGCCTGGCTGCGGGCCTGGCTGCGGGAAGAAGTGGACACTTGCAGGGTTCAGGCGCTGACGCGCCTGCAGCCCGGGGCTTCGGGCCGCGAGGGGGCGCCGCGGGATCGGGGGCGCGGGGCGCGCTGCGGGGGGCTCCGCGGGATCGGGGGCGCGGGGCGCGCTGCGGGGGGCTCCGCGGGATCGGGGGCGCGGGGCGCGCTGCGGGGGGCTCCGCGGGATCGGGGGCCGCGGGGCGCGCTGCGGGAGCGAGCCGGGCGCGGCGGGGGGCGCGGCGGGGGGCGCGGCGGGGGGCGCGGCGGGGGGCGCGGCGGGGGGCGCGGCGGGGGGCGCGGCGGGGGGCGCGGCGGGGGGCGCGGGCCAGGACGCTCGGCGGAGGAAGCGGCCCCGCCCCGGCCCACGCGGAGGCCCCGCCCGGCCGCGCGGGTGACCCGGGAGGAAGCCGCGTGGGCGACGAGCGCGCGTCTCCCCCGAGCGAGAAGGTTGGCGCGGGCAGCAGACGATGGCGTTTCGCGAGCCCGGTCCGCAGGCTCGGTGCTGTCCCAGGACAGGCCGCGGCTCCCGCGAAAAGGCGCCCACTAGGGGCCAAAACGTCGTTGCGGGGAGAAGACGTCATTAGAGACCCGCAACCTCTAACCAAGGCGCCGACCCACGGAACGACACACCGCTGAAAATCCAACTTGGGAATCGGTAGGTCAAGTCCAGAAAGCCCCCGAGACGCGACCAGGCGGCGGAGGGCTGGACTGTGAGGAGAGGAGAGGACAGAGCGCGCTGCCCGGCCGGGCCAGGGCCAGGGCCAGGGCCAGGGCCAGGGCCAGGGCCAGGGCCAGGGCCAGGGTCAGGGCCAGGGCCAGGGCCAGGGCCAGGGCCAGGGCCAGGGTCAGGGCCAGGGCCAGGGCCAGGGCCAGGGCCAGGGCCAGGGTGTTCCGCGGCGGCTGCGCGCAGGAGGACGTGCGGCGCCGGGCCACCGAGGAACGCTGGTGACCGGGAGAGGAGACGCCTGTTCTCCTGCGTCGTCCCGGCACGACCCCAAGCATGTGGGCCCGTCCTCACGGCCCAGAGGGCGTCGTCTGAGTCACCCACAGTACTTTCCCCCACACGCTTGGGCATTTCCCCCAAAGAACGGGGTTGGGACAGCGATGGCCGCACGGTCAGCTCTGTGCCAAGCCGGGCACCCCCTTCCGTGGGCCATGGAGGGAAAGTCAGCCGTGCACGAACCCCGGGCTGCAGACCTGGGTGTGCAAGAAGCGCTCATCTTGAGAGCAAACAGTGATTTCCACCCTGGGTCAGGCCTTGTCCGCGTTAACCTTACTGAACAAAACACAGAACGTCTCATCCCAAAGCAGCTGCGCTTGGGTTCACACAAGGCCTCCCCTAATGAGTAGATATGTTTCTTGTATGACTAACGGGGTTCATCAAAATGTACCTCGAGAATAAAGAGCTGCACACACGCCAAAGTGATTTTCCTCTCCATCCTAAAACTACCTCTACTCCAATTCTCACCACTACACATAATATTGAAAGTTAGTTCATTGTAAACTATTTTTAAGGAATGAATGGGAGAGGGAGAAATAGGAATAAAAGTCCAGATTACTTCATAAAAACCAGGCGGCCTGGGGAAGAAAACTGAAGTGAGTGCAGTGTGGCTGTGAAGGCTGGTGGTCCTGAGTGAGGTTTAAGCCGTAGGTCTGAGAGAAGAATGTGGGATAAAGTATGCTTGCGATAATGAAGGGTAACTGCTGTTAGAATAATATTTAGATAGAGTATTTCATCATCACCAGAGGAAAAACAGAAAAAACTGTGATCAGACAAGGAAGAGGCGGGACCATGACAAAGGAAGTAATAAGAAATCACAACGCACATAACAGGGAAGACAATGTGAAAAGAGAGGCCGAATATGTCATTAATCACAATAAATAATGTGCATGGATAAAGTTATTCTCTTTGCTATGTCTTATATTCAGTAAAAAAGGACAGATTAAGTGGCAGAGCAAAAATCAGCTAATTGCTATTTTTAAGGTACATACAACACGTGACAAAGGAAAAGGTAGAAAAGAAAGACGAGAGCAAGGATGTCAGGAACACGCTGTGATGAATGGCAGTGATATGAACACCACAGGAAGTACCCTGTAAAAGCAGGACATCAAACCGGGCCAGGAGAAATGAAAGAGGTAATTAAAGTAAATGAGACCCTTAGGGTGGGTCTTAATCCAGTCTGACTGGTATCCTTATAAGAAGAGATTTATTCCGACATACACATGGACACAAGCTCCTGAGGGAAGACGGTGAGAGGCCACCTGCAAGCCAAGGAGGGAGGCCACAGAAGAACAACCTGGCGCCTTGGTCTTGGACTTGCAGCCTCCAGAACTGTGAGGAGATAACTGTGCACTGGTTAAGCCCCGTTCTGCGGTGGTTGTGGCAGCCTGGCACACGGACACAGACAGTGCCACACCTGCTGCCGTGGCAGAGTGATGGTACCGGTAGGAGTCAGTGCTGAAGATCTCGGAGGCCGGGTCTCTCACGGTGTGAGCCTCCCACTAAACCCATGGATCTAATGTTGAAGACACATGTGTTTCATACAACACTGCTCCTAAAGAAAGCCATCCTTTCCCCCCATATCCAAGTAGGAAAACAGATGTTAGGTTCACCGATGGAGTAAAATCATCTTGGCCAAGCTCACTGAGCCTGGCGCTCTGTGCCCTGCACTTTATGGTCAGTTTAAAGGATTTTCAACAGCAGTTTTGTCTATGTGCAATTCCAGCTTTATGGGCCACTTCAGAGCTTAGCCTTTACCTAAGCTGTCACCCTGCAGGACAGCATGGGATCAGACTTGGAGCAGATAGAGAAGTGCACAGAAAGATCACCAGAAAAAGAAATTGTGTGTGTGTGAGAGTTCCCTGCCCCACAATGCAACCCTTCTACTTAGAGATTCCTCCCCAAAAACGTTTACAGCAAAGGGACAACAAAAAGTCACCATCATACCTGAGCAAGAGTGGAATCGCCCCTCTGCCGGTCCTGTGCTGGCAGCAGACTCCTGGTGAGAGTCCACCTCAGTGACACGCAGAACTGGACGCCTTGGGATTACCTGCGAGCTGCCAGTCCAGCCACAGGCATCCTGACCTGCTTGGTCAGAGTGGGGACCTGGAGGCGAGGCGATGAGAAAGGGCTGGTCAGAAGCAGGCGGCTGCCCACCGGGGCAGGGGCCCAGGAGAAGCAGCGGGTCTGCAGGTGGCTGGTCCCAGCGACTGAACCAAGGGCACGACTAACCATAATGCCACCTGGGGTGACACGTCACCTTAGCAGCACCTCAGGTTTCTGACTCTGTAGAGCCCTAAAACATGACTTTCCTCTTCAGAGAACGGGGGAGAATATGTGGGGATGAAAGCTTCATCTACAGCCAGGTCAGAGTGGCTCAGAGATTGAGCATCGACCTAGGATCCAGGAGATCGCGGTTCGATTCCCGGTCAGGGCACAGGCCTGGGTTGAGGGCTTGATCTCCAGCAGGGGGCGTGCAGGAGGCAGCTGATCCACGACTCTGATCATTGATGTTTCTATCTCTCTCCCTCTCTTTTCTCTCTGAAATCAATAAATTTTTTTTTTTTTTTTTTTTTTTTAAAAGCTTCATTCACAGTGATGTCTAGGGATCCAGTCGGACTGGAGAGTAAGCGCTTCATAGTGATTTTGGGTGATGGGGAAGGTGGAAGAAGGACCGTTAGACCCCAGCCCCACCTCCAAACTTGCTACCATGAGGAAAATAACTCCCAGAGAGTCACCAACTTAAAAATTACAAAGCAACAAATAAAATTATTTAAAATATAAGACACTTTTTCTCTAACTGTAGGTTGGAAAATTCTAAGCATGACACAAAACCCACAAGTTATTTTTAAAAGATTAAACTAATAAAATTATATAAATACTTAAATATTAAAGATGTTGTATGAAATTAAATAATATATGACAAACCATAAAAATATTTATAAAGAAAATTTACAAATAGAAGACAAAATAGTTTATAAAGAAATTTATGAAGAAAAGACAAAAGAATTGTTTTAATGAACAAGTGATAGGAACAGAAAATCCACAAAGAAAAAATATAAATGGCCAGCAAGCACATGAAAAGAAGCTTCACCCCCAGGCAGGGAAAGACAAATTGTCCCAGAGGTGAAATACGCCTTTCCACTCATCTGATTGGTAGACAACATCACGTACCTGGGAGAGTGTGGACAACGGGCCTTTCGCTCCTGGTGGGAGGGCAATTGGTGCAAGAATCATTTGTTGCTATATATTAAAATTTTAAAAAGACTCACTGAGGACACAGCTGGCTCAGGCCTGGGCTCAGATCAACTGGCCCAGAAACCCCTCCAGCAAGGACCTGTCCTGATCCCCTGGACCCTTTCGCTCCTGTGCCAGGTGGGGGCAGCAGGGGACCATCGTGGACCAGGTCTGACACTGGAGGGAAAGGAGCCCACCCCCACTCCCCTGGCTCCAGCCTGGGCAGCAGGAATGTGGGCAAGCATCAAGTCTGCACCTCCATTCTCTCCTGCCATTACCCCACAACTGGACTCACCCATCTTAAGGCTCATCAAGCTGAGAACAAGACACCTCCTGGCCAGGTCTTCAGTGACCATTGTCACTGCTTGTTGTTAAACCCACTGAGCCAAACCACCCACCTGGGAAGCCATTTTCACTGTCAACCACAGTCTTCGCCCCACCTGCCTCCTCGCCCCACCTTGCAGAGAGACCTGGTTTAGCATTCTTGCTGGGTCTAGACCTGGACTACACCTCAGGGTCCCAACAGCATCAGCCTCAGGGCACAGCCAGCTTCACCCAGCCATGTCCTCAGACCCACAAATCCCACTCAGAGGCAGTCAGTGGTTGGGTGCTATCATCTGTGCCAAAGCAAGGGGTAAGTGTATTGCTGGTCATTATTTAACCCTTTGCGGTCGTATTAAAGTTGGACATGGGTGTCGTACTGGTTGGAATTAATTTCCATTGAAAGAGCAGTGATACATAACATGCAAGATTATGAAGGATAAACAAGACTTATGAACTGATACATGAATGAATAGAGTTAAGGTTCCTTGCTGTGGTGGCTGAGAGCAGACATACAACCGGAACGGTAAAAAAGCTTTGGTGGCTGAGAGTAGACAAACGACCGCAAAGGGTTAAAATGTTGTTAGAAGGTATATACATTTGAGCTAGTGAACCCCCTGGGGGTACCTACCCCAGAGAAAGCCGAGACATTTGCAAAAGGAAGTGTGTCCATCGGAGCCTGGTTCTTAATGCTGATCTATTGTAAGCAGCCCAGCACATTTCCCTGCAAGGAGTGGAGTGCGGTGTCTATAAAATCCCACATTGTGGGGCAAGAGAGTAAAGCAACTATATACGCGCTGATGAGAATGATAGTCAAGACATATTTTTGGGTGAATCAACAACCTTCAGAATAATTCAGACCTTAGCATTCATCTACATCTATGCACACCACATACATATGTGTGTACGTGTGGCTGTGCAGGCCTCTCTGTGTACACATTTATATATATCAAGCCACCAAAATATATAATTTTATGGGAACAGATGTATAAGCAAGTGCATAGCTTAAAAGTAGGAAAGAATGCATACCAAGTAAGAACAGTAGTTACTTTGGAGGAAAGGGTGGGTGGTCAAAATACTGTCTGAATTTTTCACAAGAAGCAAACAGTCATTAAAATAAATTATGTATATATGAAATTCACAGAATAAATACAATTGGCCAATAAACTGTGGAAAGATGTTTACCACAGTCAAAGGCATGCACATCTTTTTTTCTTTTTTTTTAAATTTATCTTTATTGTTGAAAGTATTTCAGGTGTCCCATTTTTCCCCCCAATTGACCCCCTCCACCTCACTCCCACCCCCTCCCTAGGCCTTCACCCAGTTATTGTCTGTGTCCACAGGTTATGCATATACACATATAACTTCTTTGATTAATCTCTTCCCACCCTCCATCCCCCTTCCCTCTTTCCCCTGAAATATGATCGTCTGTTGCATGCGTCAATGTCTCTGGATCTATTTAGTTCATCAGATTCTTTTGTTCATTAGCTGCTTCTTAAAGAAGACCCTTCATTTCCTGTAGTGCTGGTCTGGTGGTGATGAACTCCTTTAGCTTTTTCTTGTCTGAGAAGCTCTTTATCTCACCTTCAATTCTAAATGGTAGCTTTGCTGGGTAGAGCAATCTTGGTTGTAGTTCCATGTTTTTCATCACTTTGAATATTTCTTGCCACTCCCTTCTGGCCTGCAAGGTTTCTGTTAAGAAATCAGCTGACAGTCATATGGGTGCTCCCTTGTAGATAACTAATTGCTTTTCTCTTGCTGCTTTTAAGATTCTCTCTTTGTCTTTAACCTTTGGCATTTTAATTATGATGTGTCTTGCTGTGGGCCTCTTTGGGTTCCTCTTGTTTGGGACCCTCTGTGCTTCCTGGACTTATAAGTCGATTTCTTTCCCCAGGTAGGGGAAGTTTTCTGTCATTACTTTTTCAGATACTTTTTCTATTCCTTGGTCTCTTTCTTCCCCTTCTGTCACCCCAATAATATGAATGTTGGGCCTCTTGAAGTTGTCCCAGAGGCTCCTTATAGTATCTTCATATTTGTGGATTCTTTTTTCTATTTACTCTTCTGGTTGGGTGTTTCTTGCTTCCTCATGTTCCAAATTGCTGATTTGATTCTCAGCATCCTCTACTCTGCTGATGATTCCCTGTAAGTTATTTTTCATTTCAGTTCTGTAGCCTTCATTTCAAATTGGTACTTTATTATGTCATTGATTTTCTCAGTTGTTTTCTTGATACTCATACTAATATGCTCAAGCATCCTTATAAACAAAATTCTGAACTCTGTATCTGTTCCAATCAGCTGTGAGGACCAGCTGCAACTACAGCCAAAGAGCTGCCATGCTGGAGACACCCCTATGGAGCAGGATTTACTTCAGTGGGGCTTTGGTGTTCACCAAGTGCACCCCTTGAGTGTGCAAAGTCAGCCTCTGCCAGTGCCTTGCCCAGTGCCACCCAGCATGAGCTACTCAGCAAACCGTAGTTGGCTGCTACTTGTGCTGGGCTTGGAGGTGTCCAGGAGAGGCCAAGCTAAAGCCAATGCAGCTGCCACTAATGCCAGGCCTGGGGCCACTTATCAAGCCAAATGGGGCCCTCTGCTGCTTGTTTGAGAGATTTTAGGAAAGTCCTAAGCATGAGGCTAAAGAGGCCACTTGCACAGAAAAGCCCCTGGAAATGGCCTGGATGAGGGGCAGGTGGGGAGGGGCGGGGCCTCGGGAATCATGGGGTGGGGCCAAAGGTGTGAGTCAGGTGTTGGCCATTCAAATATGTCACTTGCCGGCCGGCTGCATGGGGGGAGGACTCGCCAAAGGAGCAACGGCCTCTGCTGGCTCTTCTGCCTGGGAGGAAGCCGCCCTCCACCTCTCGCCGGGATCTCAGGCAGGTTAGTTCCTCCCGAGGGTCCTGGGTCCTCTCAGGCTGCTGCCCGGCGCTGGGCTCAGAGGGAGCGTCCGAGTGAGTCCGTGCCGGGCCCTTTAGAGGAGCTGCTGGGGCTCCCGCGGCCTCTACGACCCTCAGCCACAGTCCCGCTGGTTTCACAGCCCAGAGTTGTGGGGACGTCTCTTTCGGGCCCTGGAGCCCTGGGCTGGGGCCTGCTGTGGGGCTGGGACCCCTCACTCCTCTGGGAAACCTCCGCCACCGAGATGCCCTTCCGGGTTTAACCCATGGCACCAGGTGGGGCCCGCGGCCGCATCTCTGCCCCTCCTACTGCTCTGGATGCTTCTTCAGCTTCCTGGTTGTGAGGCTTCTGTGCAGCCAGATTTCAGGAGGTTCTGAGTGACGGTGGTTCTGTATTTTAGTTGTAATATTGATGTGGTTGCAGAAGGCGGCAGGTGCAGCTGTTACCCACGCCGCCATCGTGTTTCCTAAGCCATGCACATTTTTCAGTGGCCAGGGTTATCCTCTCACTTATCAGCCTGGCAAGAAGTAAACAGTGTGAGATTTCGGTGGTTGGCAATGTCAGGAAAAGGAGCGTGTCGGACACCCTGCATGACCACACACACAGCCACCAGCTGTGTGAGGTGCAGCGATGGCCTCTCTCCTCAGCACACTGTCTCTTGCTTTCTCTGCTGCTCGTCAACCCTGCACCCCGCCCCCTCCCCCAGCCAGCCGGGCCCCTCTGGCCATGTGAGCCACGTGGTAAAGTTCAGAAGGTAACACTCCGGGCAAAGCTTGACAAGAGCTTGGGACACACTCTCTGCTCCCTTTCTCTGAGAACAATTCTGCGCACGGTCTACGCAGGTCCTTGGAGCGTCCCACTCAAGCACTTTCCCCTGCACTGTTCACCCCTCCCTCTCTTCCATTCCCATTCCTGGGCATTGCTTCCCAAAAGCCCATCAGGCTCTGCCTTCCGAAGAAGTCTCAAAGTCCAGGATCTGCTGACGGACAGGCAAACGGACTCACACAGACGCAGAGCACAGTTTGGTTACGGAGTACAGACTAAGTATGCGTAACCCCAGTCTCCACAGTTCCAATTCTAGAATCTTATTCTGCGGAAAACTTGCACAAGGAAAAAAAGTACCTTCATTTTGTCCAGTTATGATGAACCCGTGTGTTGTCTGTTCTGTGCTGTTCCAGGCACAGAGCAACGAAGGCAGATGAGCTCTTACTCTATTGGGGGGGTCAGAGAGTAAACAACAGACAAACAGGCTGACAAGCGAATGTTCAGGAGTCCTTGTCCTCACTGTCCTGAGAACAAATAAAGAAAAACCGGAAACTTCCAAAATCAAAAGAAAGGGGCCAAATAAGTTACGTTGCACCATGCGGGGGATTAGCATGAAGCCACTGGAAAGAAGCTGCTATGGGCAGGTGCAGAAGGTTTATGTGGTGAGTCAAGCGAGCTGAAAGTTCACATGTCCAAAGTGATTCTGTTTTTCAAGAAAACATTATTTTCCCATACTCACACCAGGATTATATCTCAAATATCATTAATGAATTTCCACCTTTTCCTGAGTGCATAATCCATTAGCAGCCACCTGCCTGGAGATGATTTGGGTTGTTGCAGAAAAGAGAAAAAGACAGCAGACAGGAGAGGTCAGCATCTGACATGCGGTTTTGTCCAGAAAGAGGCCCACCAGGTATCCTGCTTCCCCTGGGCCACTCCTGTTTAGAGAAGAGGCATCTTAGCTCTCCCCAAGGGCCCAGGGGAAGCTGGGGGTGAGAAGGGTTTGGTGCAGGAGGGGGGAGGGAGGACAGGGCAGGAGAGGAGGCCCAGGGTGAGAAGCAGGGTCTCTGTCACTTTCCCCTACCTTGGCCTCAGCCCAGAGAGGAAGCGCAGAGGATAAATGCAGGACCCGGAGGAGGGTGGGCTTTTGCTCCTGCTGCCTGTCTTGGATGATGAAAGGTGCTCACTGACTAGCTGCCTCTGCCAACCTCAGGTTTGGCCACATCAACCTGGTAGAACAGCCGGGCACGACAGAGGTGGCCCTGGGCTGGGGGTGGACACTGAATAGACAGCCGTGGGCCAGCCCCGGCCTGTCTTGTTGGTGAGCAGTGACCTTGCAGAGGTCAGGGTGAACAGGTGAGGGGCCTGCAGGGGGGACGAGGCAGAGAGGTTCAGGGGTCTGCAGACGGTGGTGGCAGGTGTGGTTCCCTCTGCCAGGGTGGGCAGGTGCCAGACAAAGCAACAGTGGGGGCATGGGACATCCTCCAGCAGGGAGCACGCTGGGAGTGCCAGCTCTTCCTCTCTGGCCAAGGTCATTGCAGCCCCCACTTTTTCTCCCATGAGGCACAGAGAGGGCCAGGAACCGGGAGGAGGCAATCTGAAAGTCTGGGCATATTTGCCTAGAAAAAGTGAGAATTATCTGAAGGAATTGTTTACATTTTCAAATAAAATTTTGAACCACAATGGACATTAATTTACATTTTTAAATTTAAAAATATAGCATAATTTAGAATGTTCCTCTGCTAACCTGTGGCTTAGAGAAAGGTCAAATTAGATGCAGATAAAGCCAGAAACCTGTCTAACTTCTGAGCTATAGTGTGAGTTAAACATCTGATAAGATGCCCAAGCCTGGACTCCTGGAAGCAGAACTGGTTCCCAGCGAGAGAAGGCCAAAGGGGCATTTTCCCCTCCTACAGTGTACACCTTGTACTTTTAAAAAAATGTTACAAACCTGGAGAGGTGTAAGAAGAAACGCTGGCGAGCAGCAGGAAGCAGCCTCCCCGTGAAGCCCCTTCGCTCTGCACTCCGGGGCTTCGGCCGTCAGCAACCAATATTGTTTCTAGTTTCTCCCCAGTGAGCTATCAGTCCGACAAAAAACTAAATTTCTGTTTTGTTTTTTAATATATCTTTATTGATTTCAGAGAGAGGAAAGGAGAGGGAGAGAGATAGAAACATCAATGATGAGAGAGTCACTGATCGAGCCCACAACCCGGGCATGTGCCCTGACCGGGCATCGAACCCCGATCGCCTGGATCCAGGTCGACGCTCAACCGCTGAGCCACGCCCGGCCGGGCTAAATTTCTGTTTTACTTTCTATTTAAGTTTACAATTTTAAAGTCTTGCACAGTTTAAAGTTTTGCACTTTCCTTTTCCTTTCCTTTCACGGGGCGTTTCCTAGGATCTACCAACCATCCTGGGTCCCTCGCAAGGACCTCAGAAAGCAGAGGGCGGCCCTGTGCCCGCGCTGCCCGGCTTCTCGCCCTGGCCGCTGTGCACTCGGGAGAAACCGCTGCAAAGGGTGTCTGAGGAAAACGAGAACAGCACGGGGCAGGCCACTGCCTCCGCCGCCTGCCTGGCCTCCAGCAGCAGCAGCCCGGCTGTGGGGTGTGACGCTGCAGTTCTTCATTTCAACTCTAGTTGCTGGGGCTTTGGGGCCCCCGCCCCCAGGATCACACAGAGCAGAGGTGAGCCCCCTTCACCGTCCCAGCAGTGTGTTCCTGCTCCCAAGGGACTGTGGAACCCTGGGGCCCTCCGGGGGAGGAGTTGGGAAGGGAGGGGCGCAAGGGAAAGGGGAAGGAAGACAGGAAGCATTTGCTCAGGGTCTGCTACTTGGGAGACATTACGCTAGGAAACCACTTTCATGCAAGGAATATCAGTTTTTTAAAGGTGGAATTAATTTATTTGTAACAGCTTTATTCAGGTAGACAAGAGGTTCAGAGAGGTTGAGCGACTTCCCCACCATCGCACAGCTTTTAGGCAGCAGGGCAGGGATTTGATGCAGGTATCCAAGGTCCCCGCACCTCGGGACCCGGCCACTTCTGCCACGTCAAAGAGCAAAGAACAGAAGCCTTACAGGGAGGGCCTGCCTGGCTCTGTGGGAAGAGGCGAGGGGGCTCAGGCACACTTCTGCCTCCTGATCTAGAACATTCTCAGACCATGTGACTTCCCTTCCTGAGCACTGAAACCCTCTCCTGCCCTGCAACTGCACCCGGAAACCTGTGTCCACAATTCGTCCACTTTGCTTCCTGAAATAATCACCTGAAGTAGCAAAGACCAGTGGCTCCCCCTAGGCTGAGAGTCCGAGGGAAGCCTGTGCTTCCGGCAAGGGCTGCCCACTTTCCCTCGGCTCGGCTCCGGGGGCCATCCTTCACCGGGAGGAACACGGTCAGTGCAGAGCAGAGGAGAGCCTCCTCGCAGAGCAGAGGGCCTGAAGTTCTCCCGGTACAGCAGGAGCGAGGGCTGCGTGGAGGAGGCAGCGCCCACCCTACCTCAGTGCGAGGCTGGCCGTGGTCTCCTCACCCTCCTGCGCCGCGGGCCCTCTCTTACCCTCGCCGGGAGAGCACGAACAGACTCGGCTTTCTGCCTCTGCGTGGTGCTGGTCATGGCCCTAAGGCTCCGAAGGCCAGCCTTGTGCATCCTCAGGGCCCCCCGGGGCTGGGGGCCGCCGGTGCATGTGCACCACGGGATGTCCCACTCTTGTTGGGAGCCCCACGGACCCTTCTGGAGGACCGTGTCGCCCACCAGCCATTTCAGAACCGCATTTGGGGCAAGTTGCCTGCGAGTGCCTCACTGGCCCCTTTACTCACCCTCTCGGCGCTCTGGACAGTGTTCGTTTGACACAGACGCACTGAGCTCCTGCGATGCAGCCAGGCGCTCTCCCGGGTGTCAGCCTGTGCACTCCCCAGATACCGGCCGAGGCCAGGAGTCGCCACAGGTACACGGTCTGCAGAAAAATATAAAAGAATGTGTTTCCTCACGCACACCCTGCCGTGAGAATGAGGGCTGCTTTCCTGCCACCTTTGAAACAAGAACTAAAATGGAGCGAAGACCAAGACTTGAGGCTAGAGGGACCCTCCAGTTCAGCCCCTGGCCATCCAGCCTGTGAGGACGAGCTCACCTGCCACTGCTAATACCTGGGGGAGGGGCTCAGGGCCCTGGATCCCCAGGTGCACTCACAAGGACGTCTCCAACACAGCCTCCTTCTGAAACACCCACAGATATGCCACCACCCCCGCCGTGACAGTCGGCACTCAGGGGGCCCTTTCTTACAATACTTACAAAAAACTCACGTTGAAAATAAGGGCACATAATTGACATCACTGACCAGCATGGGCATGGTCTTGTTCAACTACTGTCTGGATTACGTGCTCACATCTTCACCAACTCCCGGTCCTGGGACAGCTCCTCCTCAGAAAAGAGGAAAATAATAATAACAGCTACGTCTGTGGGCTCCTTACTCTATGCCAGGCCCTAGGTACTCAGCATCCAGCTCTCACCTCCCACCTCTAAACCCTGCTAAGAGCCCCTTTGCCCTGGGGCCTGTGGGGATAGGCGAGTGACAGAGAAGAGGGTATATTTCGCAGTTCAACCTGTCATCCTGACCCAAGTGAAAGAGTAGTTACTTTTCCTGAAATTCATTTCTGAATTTAAATGGGGCAACTTTCTTTGGGTACTGCAACTTTCATCTTCTCTTCTGATTAATACACTGGAATCTCTCAGTATCATATGCAAGCAAAGGGGAGATGCGAACCCCTTCCAGGCTCTCCTTAAATACCTATCTTTCATTTTATTTTATCTGGAAAAGCAAACGGTGGTAGAGGGGTGACGATGCAGCCTGACTCCCCAGGGTGGAAGCAGAGCAGGGCTCAGCCTTGGTCCTCAGGGCTATGGAAGGGACCCTCAGTGGCCACCAGAGGTGAAGGTGGGCCCAGTGTCCGACCCATTCCCAACGTGCTGGGGATAGTTCAACTGGAACTGAGCAGAGTAATCGTAAGAGAAATTGTTCACACTGAGCTCCACGCTCAGTCCCGTACAATGAAAGCTGAGAAAGTCCCTCTCAGCACTGAGTGACTGGGCAGAATCCACATTGCCTTCACAATCTGGATGACAGAGAAGCTCCCATGAGGTAACTGAAGATCAGCCCTGGGAGCTCGCCCTGCAGTGCAGCCCTGGAGCCTCGCTGCTAGGTTGGTCCTGGGCTTTCCTGGGACCACCGCCAGTCCCCTTGTCGGGTGAAGCTCAGGTACCTTTAGATAAAACAGAATGAAGACTGAATTTTAAGCGAGTAAGTGTGGTGCCTGCTGATGGAATGGGGACCCATTGTGATAGTGCAAACCACCAAGTTATGGGAACAGTGCTATGAGGTTTGCCACCCATGCTCTGGTCACCCTCTCAGTCCTGCAATATTTACAATAACTCTGGAAGCCTCTGGAGCTGCAACTGCTCTGGAGGCCGAGGCCTGTTCAAATCCTGCCATTTGCAGGAAGAGCTGATTTCCCACTGTCAGAGACGGAGCCTTCCTGGGCCTCAGCCCTCTGAGAACAGGCACTCACTTTCCTCTTGTTGGGAGCGGGCCTGGCCCGAGGTCACCCCCTTCCCACAGCACATCTCATGGTGGTCACTGCAGAGCCTGTGCCCCAGCCTCCTCCAAGTTCACTGGCTCTGCAGGGTCACCCAGCTCCAGAGGCCTCGGCAGCCACGAGTCATTTCACTGTGACAGAGTCTCTCCCTGACCAAACTGCAGCCAGGCTCCCATGAGCCCTCTTCTCAGCTTGGCTCCACCTTGACCTGTAAAAACTCAAGCAAACAGTGAAATCCGTTCCAGTGGCTCAAAGCCACACCCCAGGCTGGCCCTAGGTCCCTACGAAATGCCGCCTCAGAACACTCAAGGCTGCAGCAGAGTACAACCAAGGGTAGGCCCTGCTCCCAGCCTCTGCAGGGGAGGAGCCTCACTTCAACAAGCACCAGGGAGCAAACAGGTGGGTTTCACAGGGACCAGTCCTCCCCCCACCCCATTCCGCTCCCCTCTTTGTAATTTTTTACTTCCCTGGCTCTACTCCTCCCTATGCCTTCAGTCTCCCTTCAAAATTCCCAGTCACCTCTGTACAAATCAAAGTTGAGTTCATGCTGGACTCCCTTCCCTATTGCAACAGAATGTTCCTGATTAATCTCTGTCCTTGCCACATTAGCCAGTGTCCAGCTTGGCTTATCTTTGACCACTGCAATCGCATCTCAGCTCAGCTTCTACCCAGTGAGTCTCCAGCTCTAATCCTACTGTTTAACCCCCTACCCCCAGGTTGGTTGCAGAGCATGATTCAATAAACTCCCTGCAAGTTTCCTTCTCACAGTCTGCTCCTGGGGAGCCACAGTATTAGAATCTAAGACTCACTGAACTCTCCAAGGGAATGAGTATCCATAGAGAAGCAAAGGGTCCCAAGGACAGAACTTGAGGTGCTGTGATATTCTGAGGTCCAGGAAAGAGGTGAAAGCAGCAGAAGGACTGAGAAGAAACCAGCAAGGAGAAAGGGCAGCCAGGAGAGTGTTTTCCTCAGGAGGCAGGAGAGTGATGTCTGGGTCAGGCACCGCTGGTCCAGGAGACAAGGACTGGAAGCTGACCTGGGACTCAGCAACACCAAGTCACTGTTGACAATGACAGTGATGATGACTGTCACTGGAATAGCATGTCACTTTTTCCAGCATGCCCTCAAATATATCACTTATTAATCCTAACAATGAGCATGGGAATGGGTGGGCTAGATGTCTATTCAACTTATAAGGATGCCATACTAGTTAGGGTTCTCCAGAGAAACAGAAGCAACAGGAAAAATTGTACAGATCACCTTGAAAAAGGCAGAGGTTAGAGAAGTTGCCCTCTCATGCAGTCAAAAATCTTTGTGTAGCTGCAGTGGACCCTCCTCATTCTGGGATTCGCAACCACAGCACTGAACCATGAACAACCTGGATTTCAACTGCACTAGTCAGTTGAGTTGCATGGGTCAGTTGAAAAGAATCTGCATATAAGTCAACCCACGCAGTTCAAACTCCCATTGTTAAAGGGTCAGCTCTCTATATATGCACACTTATATATACATATATACCTTCATATATATAATTTATTATAAGGAATTAGCTCACATGATGATTATGGAAAAGTCCCAAGGTCGGTAGGGTGAATCAACAGCTGGAGACCTGGGATACTCCAGTTCAAAGTCCAGCAGGCTCAAGATCCAGGAAGAACTGATGTGTTCCTTTGAGTCTGAAGTCACGAAAAATCCAAAGTTCCCAATTGAAAACCCCGAGGCAGGAGGAATTCCCTTTGCTCAGGGAATGGTCTATTCAGGCTTTTTGTTCTATTCAGGCCTTCAACTGATTAGATGAGACCCACCCACATTGGGGAGAACAATCTGTTTTACTCAGTCTAGAGATTCAAGTGTTAATCTCATCCAGAAACACCCTCACAAATACACCCAGAATAATGTTTTACCAAATGTCTAAGCACCCTGGCCCAGTCAAAATGACACATAAAATTATCCGTCTCAGATGGTAAGACTGAGTTCAGAGATGGAACATGACTCAGCTAACATTGCAGACCAGATAAGAGGCAGAGCTGAAAACCAAACCCTGCTGATCCCACCTCTTCCCATTCCATCACACTGGGATTGACGGGGGCTGTATCAGGAGAAAATGTTTTGTTTTGTTTGTTTTGTTTTTGTTAATCCATACCCCAGGATATTTTTCCTTTGATTTTTTTAGAGAGTGGAAGGGAGGGAGAGGAAAAGAGAGAAAGAGAGAGACACATCAATTGGTTGCCTCCTGCATGCCCCTGACCAGAGCCAGGGATCAAACCTGCAACCCAGTTATGTGCCCTTGACCAGGAATAGAACCCATGACCTGAACCATGCCAGCCAGGGCTTGTTTGGGTTTTTTAAAGGTTAAAGCATGAGTCTGTAATTGCTCAAATGTGGCTCTTTCTGGGGTTGGGGCTGAGGAGGGGTCATTGTCACCACAGGCTCACCCAACTGTAGGAAAGGTAGTCCCAGTCCCCGGCTAGTGTGTCTCCATCTCAAACAGCTTTTCCAGGTACAAACCAAACATGGCACAGTATCTGAGAAGTGGGAGTCACAGTGCCACCCAGTCACTGTGTGATGGAGACACAGCACAGTGGGTTTTGTGGGCTGCACTGTGTCCCCCAATCTCATATGTTGGAGTCCAAACCCCCAGGACCTCAGAATGTGACTGTATTTGGAGACAGAGCCTTTAAAGGGATGACAACATTAAAATGAAGTCTTGGAGTCGCCCTAATCCAGTAGGACTAGTGTCCTTAAAAGGAGAGGAGACCAGGATACAGACACACACAGAGTAGATGACTATCTACAAGCCAAGGAGAGAGGTCTCAGAAGCAACCAACCTGCTGACACTTGATCTTGGACCTCTGACCTCCAGGACTGTAAGCCAATGAGTTTCCGCTATGTGAGCCTCCTGGTCTGTGGCGCTCTGTGCGGCAGCTCTGCAGACCAAGGCAGGTGTGGGTGTGGGAAGTGGACACCGCTGTAACAAATCCCTAAAGTGGCGGAGTGGCATGAAACTGGGTGTTGGGGAGAGGCTGAGAGACCTTTGAGGTGCCTGCTAGAAAAATCTAGATTGCCTGGAAGAAATTGTTGATAGAAATATGGATTTTTTAATATTCATTTTGTTAACCCTCACCTAATGACATTTTCCCACTGATTTTGGGTAGAGTGGGAGGGAGGGGGAGAGAGAAAGAGAGGAAAACATCAACGTGAGGGAGACACATCGATTGGTTGCTTCCCACACGTGCCCAACCAGGGCCAGGGAGCCTGTCCAGGGAGGGCGATGAGGCGCCACCACCCGGCTCCCAGGTACCAGCGCAGCTTTGCTTGGGGCCTGACTTCCCCTCCCAAAGGCCTCGTCCTCACGGACAGGTGGGCAAAGGAGCTCCAGGGCCAGCCCGGTGCTGCTCTCACCACTTTCTGGGCTGCTGTAACCAACGCCACCGATGGGGCGGCTGAGGCAGGAAACAGCTGCTCCTCCGACACCTGGCTTAGAAACCTCCGCCTGCACATTCATTACTTTCAAGCTCTTTTTTCCACAAAACAGTGGAACACAATTTGCCAAGTCCTCTGCCACTTTCCCCAGTGTCCAGTCGCCTGCTGCTCTCATCAGGCAATAGGAGCTTTCTCTCCAGTTCTCTTTTCTTTCTAAGTTCTCACTACAGTTGCCTTTAAAATCCATTATTTCTGCCCTGGCCAGTGTGGTTCAGTGGCTAGAGCGAAGGGCATGGAAGGGTCCCCGGTTCGATTCCTGGCCCAGGGCACGCGTTTGGGTTGCAGGCTCGATCCCCAGCCCTGGTTAGGGTGCATGTGGGAGGCAATCAATCTCCATGGTACTCCCCACCTCCTCGGGGCTCACCTCCTTCAGGCCGCCGTGGTCTCCACGGGACCACAGTGCACACCTCCCTGACCGCCCCCATCTGGGTCCTTTCTCTGCAGGGCAAGTAGATGAGATTTTCTTTTCGTGCATAACTGATGAAATCACCCTCAGGACAAAGTTCAAGTTCGGTTCCACGGCCTCCTGAACCCTGTGGGGCTCGGCTCCTCCCTCCTGCCCTCGTCACCCCCCACCTGCCCGGGAATTCTAGGCGTACGGTCTCAACACTTTGCCTCTGCTTCTCAGATTCACGTCATTTCCTCTTTACCAGGACGATCCCTTTGCTCCTGTCCAGCTGTCCTCCCTGGACAGCCTGGCCAATTCTTACTCTTCCGGCAGCCACAGCTCTGAGGCTGCTTCCTCCAGGCAGCCTGCCCTGGCCTCTCAAGTCTGCTTTCATCACACCGTAAGCGACCCCACCCGGGGTTTCTGCACAGTGGTGTCACAGCCTGTCCGCTTACCTGCGTCCTCTAGACCCAACTATAAGCCTCTCGGAGGACGGGCTGTGCCTCTTGTTCCCATTTTACCTCCAGCACTTGGCACCATGGTCTCAGCACGTAGCAGGTGCTGGAAGTAAACCTGTCCAGTGAAGACTGACCCCCGGGAGGGGCCAGTAAGACGATTCTGTGAGATAACCTGTCAGAAGGAACTTGCAGCCAAATCCTGCCCAGCCTGTGCTTGTAAACAAGGCTTGATCATTGCTTTACTATTGTCTGTGGCGCCCTCCTGCTACAATGGCAGAGTTGCGTTATGAAAGGCCATCTGGCCTGGAAAACCTGAAATATTTATTATCTAGCCCTTTATGGAAAAGTTTATGCCCCTGGTCTACACCTCAACATAAACAGGCCTGATGTCAAAAGGAGAAAAAAATGTTTGTTAGCCAGGGCTGGGGGAGGGGGCCGGAGAATGGAAGCATTTCTCCACTTAATTCACTGGCCTATCCAGGCCTTCTTGTAAGTGTATTATCCAGATAATCTGATCAACCATCTCCTCCCTAAGATTCTCGGCAGTAAATCTCTCGCTAAGTGGAGTTAATGAACTCTTTCAGGCTCTACAATATCATTGAAATCCCCTTCTCTGGGGCTCTAAATGCCCTCTGGGGGGCATAATAAATTTCATTGTCCTTAAAACAAGTTTGACCTAATGCAGTGTCAGCAGGGCTGTCACCAAGCCAGCTGTATGAACTCACACACTCAGAGCTGGTCCCCGCCCTGTGGCTCTTGGAGCCCAGGGAGCAGAAGCCTGTGGTGAGCTCACAGCTCGAGGCCCAGTTAAGAGAGCAACTTCAGCACCTGGATGCTCACCCGGAGCCATAGGTACGTCCTGTTTCTAGATTCTTGTCCACCAGAGGAAGAGGCGTGTTCCCAGCCAGAACCTGGGGCATACCCAAATTTCCCTCTTCAGGGTCTGCCTCAGGAATTTCTGCTTTATGCTGAGAGGAGCTCTCTTCCGCAGGACAGCGCCAGGGGCCAGGCAAGCCACCTCTGCAATGAGGTAAGTATGCCACAGGCAGAGTATCCTTCCTTCCCTCACTGCAGACCTGCCCAGGGCCGGCGAGGTCTCTGAGGACAGCAGAACCCTCACGCTGCAAAGATGCAAAGGTAAGGGAGTCCCTGTGTGACTCTGGGCAAAAGACATGCACTATGGTACAGTTCGGTTGTTACTGAAGTTCTGGAAGACACTTTCCCAAGTCTGAAGCAGATTTGGCTGGGTTCTGGGTAGGGAGGGAGAGTTACCTTCAAAGTACCAACTATTGCCCGGCCGGCATGGCTCAGTGGTTGAGCATCCACCTAGGATCCAGGAGGTCGAAGTTTGATTCCCAGTCAGGGCACATGCAGGGGTTTCGGGTTCAATCCCCAGTGGGGGCATGTAGGAGGCAGCGGATCAATGACGACTTTCATCATTGATGTTTCTATCTCTCTCTCTCTCCCTCTCCCTTCCTCTCTCTGAAATCAAGAAATAAAATATATTTTAAAAAGTACCAACTATTTCCTGTAGTTTTGATTGTTTGTTTTACTATTTGCCTATTTCCTATTTACTGAGACTGTTCTTAGTTCTTGCATTTGTTGTTTTTTTCCTATGGATGGTCTCAGATAATCAAAATATTGATTCAGGTAATGCTTTTGGGAGATGTCAGGTGTCAGCAGAGACCTGTGGTCCCTTCAGCAGGTAGATGGAATCTCTTCGTCAAATGGAAATAAATAGCGTAGTGGATGGTCGTTTAGGGCCACACTGTGCGAAATGTTTTATAGTCTTAGCCCCAGCAATCGTCACCGGGATCCTGTGGAGTGCTTGATAGTGACACATACACAGCCATAACACAGATGAGGTAAATGAGGCGCAGGCAAGTCAGGTGCTCAAAGTAACTCTTAACCTGGGCTCTCTCCAGAGCAGAGCCCAAGACAGACTTAGGTACAAGTACGTAACTTGGAGGTTGATCCCAAAAAGTCCGGGTCATGCCTGTGAAATGACAGAAGGCTGCAGCATGCCTCCAGGATTGTGGGGCTGACGGAGAGCATGCGGGGACCAGGTGGCCTCTCCAGGGCCCAGAGCAAGGAGACCTGCAGTACGCCCTGGAGGCGAGAGACTATGGGTGCTTCCAAGCTGACCAGGGTGCCTGCTGCAGGAACACGTGAGGAAGGGGTCAAGTCTGGGTCTTGCTGACTCTGGAGGCCGCCCTCTCCCCATCACCTTCCCATTCAGCTGGCCGGAGGACAGGAGGCCTTGCCTGGCGTTGGCAGGCTCCCTCCCTATGTCCTTGGTTACTTGTTTGCAGATTTGGTGAGGAGAACAGGATCCCTGGAGCCGCAGTCTGCGCTGCTGGCTCAGGGACAGTCTATAGTCTGCCCTGACGATGCCGGACATGGGAAGGCCGAAGCCGAAGCCACGTGTCATTCTGCAGCTGGACAGCCCCTGGGGGGCGCTGTTCCCAGTGTAGGCTAAGTGACAGTGCCCCCTAGGGGTGTTCAGAGAACAGCCTGGTAGCTATACACAGTGGCCCTGGGACCCAGTACTCTGTCAGCTTTTCCAAAAGTACATCAAGCTGCTTGCTCTCTGAGGGGACCCATCAGCATGACCCGTCCACCAGTCTCAGTCGCGTTGGTGCCCCATTCCTAAGTGACACCGATCACCCACTTGCCTCCTACGCCCTGCTGAGCAAGCCCAAGTTGCTTTGAAAAGAACGTGACGTGACCAGCACCACGAGAGGGCGCTGGCCCAAAGAGCCTTCTCTGATGAGAACTGTGAGGGTTCTCAGGCCCAGCAGGGTTGGAGGCAACTTTGCAGGGAGGGTCCCATTGCGAATAGGAGCCAGTGGCCCCTTTTTCCACAGCCAGCATTAGACACAGGCTCCACTGTCAGAGAGCGGGGGGGGGGGGGGCAGAACCCTGCTTTCCAATTGCCACTTTCCTGCAGCCCTTTCCTGCCTTCTCTCAGAAACATAATAAGTGTGCAGTTGGTCCAGGATCCATCTAGGATTTAACGGAAACTGAATACTGTCCTCAGAATGCCAATGTACCTTAGGTAAGAGAAGTTCCTATGAGATTTTCTGAAAGGTGAAACGAAAAGCTCATGCTTAAAACACATCTGTCCTTCCCTACCCCCACTCCTGCAAAACTACTATTAAGCAATCTGTGTGAACTTGCTGAGCAGGAATAAACGTGCAGTTAACGAGAGCCTAGAAGTTGTGGGACCCAACTTTGCAGTCCATCCAAACCTTTTTCTGGATACCCATGGCCTCACAGATTATCCTAAAAATATTCAGAGGACCTGTGGATGTTTTTCATTTAAAAGGATATTCACTCATTTACTCCTCAAAGGCCAGGCCTATCATGATGCAAAGTTGAAGACATGCAATCCCCACCCTTAGTGGCTCACACTTGAGGGTAGGGGGCAATATATAATATTTACAACACAAAGGGGCAAGTACTATAATAGAAGATAATTTTCTTTTGTAAAGTGCAATGGAAACACAGAGGAGAAGCCACATTAATGCTGCCTGGCTAAATCAGGAAGAGAATGAACCACAGAAGGAACATTTCAGTTGGGTCTTGAAGGATGAATAAGAGTTTTCCAGCAGGATGGATAAAAAGGGGCATTCCAAGCAGAGCAGAAAATATATTCAGAGTTTTAGAGGTTGACGTAGTATGGCATATTCAGAGGGTTTAAGTAGTTTCCTGTGTCTGGAGTAGGGAGTATAAGAGGCGAGGGTGCTGCACGAGCGGAGCTGGGAGAACTCTGTGGAAACCCTGCTACAATGATAGCTTCAGGGAGCTGCCGCCAGAGACCCTGCTGATCTCATTAGTTACTCTATGGAGACCAGGGTTAAACTAAACGAAGTGCTTTAGATTAGCCAAAACCGCAGCCTCTGTCTCCTTAACAATGAAAGGAGGCTGCAGTCTCCCAACTGATGAGATTTGAAAAGCAAGGGACTTTGCCCAAATATCTTCTGAACCAACCTGACCCTAGACTGGAAATGTCACACCTGAGTGCCATCCCTTGGGGTCAGAGGGCTTTTTGGGCTTCAAGTCCCTGAATAAAAATGCAAAGGGCGTGAAGGAGTGAGCACCCCAGACCCCGTGGCTTCTGCATCTTCCTGACTCCTGGCCTGGTGGGGCCTTGTCCTTCTGCTACTGGCCAGTCCTGGTTCTACATCTGCGAAACGCCGTCAGTGCTTTTCCTTGGTTCTCTACTGAGCTACTTCTTAGCTTCCTGTAGTAATGTTTTATGTCCTATGGTGGTTCATCCTGTATCAGTTACGTGTGTGTGTCAAATATCTTCTCCCAGTTCCCTGGCTCGTCTTTTATGAACATCTGTCATCTCCCTGCTGACAGCTCCTCTGGGATCGTTGACTTCTATGCCTACAGGTAGATGGCCAAGAGCTACACTGGGGCGCAAGACAGAGCCCCCGGCCTGGGCGGGAAGGTTAGGGGTGGCGCAGAGAGGAGGGAGTCGGAGCCTGCCTCCCTCCCCGCCTGCACGCCCTCGGGGCCTGGCGCCTGCTTGCCCCTCTGGCCAGGCTCACCGCCTCCGCCCAGATGTTCAAGCCGCAGTAAACCGTTTAGGCCTCTGAAGGTGACAAAAGGTATGTCTCACACTCTCTCTGCCTCAGGGCCTTTCCCCACCTCTTCCCTCTACCTCAGCCTCACCCCCAGCTCCTCCCCCAACCTCTACCTGGGAAACTGCTGGTTCCTCAGCTCTCCCCTGTGGTCCTCTCTCAGGGACACCAGGACCCAGTGAGAATCCCTCCTCCGGGCTCCTGGGGCATGGACTCACCCCTGCTGAGACTCTCGCCTTCCACCCTCTCCCAAACTGGTTTATCTCGCCGGGCGGATTGTTAGCTTCCCAGGCCTTGTCTAGCATAGTGCCGGGCCCATGATAACCATTTGCTACACCTTTTTAAAGAATGAGATGACTTGATAAAGGCAGTTTGGGCTGTAATGATGCTTTTAAATTAGGCTTCCCTGATCAATAGTATAAATACAGTCATTTTAAAAGTCAACATTCAGGACTCTCATGATCCATATTTGATTCAGAAGAGGACTTTCTGTCAGGGTCCCCGGGGGTGATGTGGTGACAGAGGCAGCCCAGGCCCACGTCACAGTGGGCAGAGAGCCCCCAGACCCGCCCTGGACTAAGCTGAGACTGCAGGACGCTGGACACTCGTGTGCTCTGCCTTTGCAGCAGCCAGGGCTCGCCCATGCAATTTTCCTGGCTAAAACAGTTTGCTTTGGGAACTGCCTTTGAAGCCTGTTTGGAATACCCTCGGTGCTATCAACCATTACTTTGATAGGAATGAATTCAGTTTGACCTATGAGTATTGAGCCTGTAGCGTGTTGAGGAGAGAATGGCAGGGCCAGAAACCACAGCAGGCTCATTCGGGGGCCTCTGGGCCCCCGGCTCACAGCGTGGTGCCTGAGGACCACCTCCGCAGCCGCCAGAGCTCCAGGGCTGAGGGAGGGTGTGGCCAGGAGGACATCAGGGGGAAGTGTGAGTCTTAAGTTATTTGGCTGTTTCCTTGGAAAACACTGTATTGAGGGGCACCTGCCATCCTGATGACGGGGAGCGCGTGTAAAATCTATAGCCAGTCAAACAACAATTTCAAATAGCCTATTCTCTGCTCGGGGTCTTGCTCTCGGTTTAGGTGGGTGATGGGCACCCACGTGAGAAGAGTACAGCCTGTCTCGGGGGTGCCCTCCGGGCTGAGCTGCTCAGTTTTTCAGTTGTCGAGTGTCCTTGGTAAGAGATTGACCACTGGTGGCTCTGCTTCCCCACAGATGACTCAACGCAGAGAATGAATCCCATTGTGCTGCATCATCGGGCAGCGTAAAAATAGCCAGCGATGCCTGGGAAGGGCTTGGGCTCAGAAGGCCTGCTGTGATGAATAAATCATGGCGAGTACTGATGCTATTATCGATGGTGGCTGAGCTCCCATAGCACTCTCCTCACTGCTTTTTAAAAACTTTCTCTCCAAAAGGTCATATTTGGTAAAGAGTGAAAAAATCAAACTAATGGAGAAATGTGAGGATATAGAGATGGCCCCACTGGGAGAAACAAAGTAGTTTGCGCAAGTGGCATAATCTGATGGTCAGGCCCAGGCACAGGGCTGGCCTCCGCTCCTGCGCAGACCCTGCCCCGGCAGCCCCCTGGCCCTAACGACGAGGCTCCGTTCAGGAGGCTGAGCGGACTCCCGGTCCGGCTGCTCGGCTCACAAGCTACACCGCATGCATGGTGCAGTGTGATCTCTGGCCTCACTTCATAGCTCACGTTTCACTCTGAGCACCACACACAAAACCCACTGCCTCACCATCCCCCTAGAGGTGGCCACGCTTTTCCCGGCTCCACTTTTGTTGTTCCTATAGGACATGTAAGAAAGGATCAGATGAACTAGAAGATACCTTCAAGCCCACACTTTCCAAAATTCCAGTCCCAAAGGCCAGAGCTTTCACTCACGTCACCGTCCATCCTCACAGCCAGCTCCTTTCATCCCATCTTACAGAGGAGGGTAAGTGCCCTAAAATAAGGCCACACGGCATGTAAACAGCAGAGCCAGGCCGCATGGCTCCAAAATCTCAAATCTTAGCTATTATGCTGATTAGTGCCAGTGACGGTTAATTTTATGTGTCCACTTGACTGGGTCAGGAGATGCCCAGATATCCGGTCAAGCGTTACCTATGTTTCCGTGAGGGTGTTTCCAGAAGATTTTAGTATGTGAATCCATAGACTGAGTAAAGTAGATAACCCTCCCAATGTGAGTGGACCTCCTCCAATCTCTGCAGGCCCCAGTAGAACAAAAAAGTGGAGGAAACGGGGAATTCTCTCTCTCACCACCTGACTGTGTGAGCTGGGACATCGATCCCCTGTTCTGGGACTCAAGGACCAATACCAGTGGCTTCTCGGGTTCTCAGGCCTTCAGACTCAGACTGAACCACAGCCCTGGCTCTCTTGGGTCTCTGCTGTTGCACATAGCAGAGTGTGGGACTTAGCCCCCGTAATCACAAGCCACTTCCTCATGATCAGTCTCTCAATAGATAGATAGATGGTAGATAGACATATAGATGTGCATAGATATAGGTATAGGTCGAAAGGTAGAGATCTCTACTGGTTCTGTTTCTCTGGAGACCTCTGATTAATACACTGCCTCTCCAGCCAAAACCATCCTTTGTGGTCCTTTATGGTCCTTTTCTCGTTGCCAGTTCCCTAGGATAAGGTTGATGGAATCAGAAGTCTGAGTAACAATATATTCACACAGCTACCCATCAACATTAGTTGCTATTATGTTAAACATCAGTTCAATGTAAGTTCACTTACATTCTGTAAGATGGTGTTACAGAATTTCCCTTCCTAATTTTCAATAAAAATAAGGGAAAAATTTTAAACTGGCAAAAAAAAAAAAAAAATTATTTTAAAAACTGGAAGCCAGAAAAAGGAAGATTCTGGAGTGGAGCACAGAGCACAGACCCAGCATAGCTAGATTTTCCAGGCAGCCCCCATACCACTCCCAGAAGCCACACTTGTGGTTCCCCAAAATGTTGAGAGCCAAACAGAAAGGAGAGCTAGCTCTCTCTTATCTTCTGACCAAGGAGTAATGGAATCAGCTATGAGAGAGAAATGGGTAAATAGAGAAGTGGGTGAACTTGGCCTGAAGTAAGGCCTCCAGGTATGCACTTCCCATGGGAATGGAGTAGGCCCTGCAACTGGGTGGAGTAGGTCCTGGTACAGGATACTTAACAAAATCCCCTTTCTGAAAGAAAGCCCAGATAGTACAACAAATATACCAGATCATGCCAACTGATTTGCTTCCCTCTATCCCTGCAATTCTCTATGGCAACAGAAAGGGAAATAGTCTTCAGATGGGTTGTAGAGAAAACCAACTAGGTCTCGCTGCCTGCTGTGACTAAAGCCAAATCCGTGAGACAGGTGCTGGTAAAAAAAAAAAAAAAAGTAATGCTGGTCACCTGAGGGGACTCTTGTTGCAAAGCTCATCTCAACATTTCAGTGAAGGCAGAGGTTTTATAAGGAGAGGGAAAGCAGAAGCAAGGGATTAAGGGGAGGGGTTGAAAAGTTCTCTGTGTGAAGGCCGTCCATTTCAATGAGGACCTCGAAACTGGTCAAGTGATGGTGTGGTCTTCATCATCCTGGTCTTCATCATCCTGGTTCTACATCGTCATGGTTCTTCTTCGTTCTGGTTCTAAGTCATTCTGGTTCTACGTCATCCTTAGTTGTATGGTTGAAGGTCAGCAAATCTCCCAGAGCTGGGAGGACTGAAGGTCGGAGTCTGCATCTTCTGAAGTTAGTTCCTAGGATTCTTATACAAACATGCTGTTTATCTACAAGCTACATATTAGTCAGAGTGAGCATGTACAGAAACAATGTGAAAAGAATGGTGAGTGGGTGACAATCCCCACCGTTACAAAGTTACCCTCTTTAATTCAGAGCAAACAGAATGTCTGGAGAGAGCTACCCAAGCATGTATCAGATGAAAAGAAATAGCTGAGCAACTATGCAAACATATAGCACAAAGAAAGGGAAAGGGAGGACTCAGCAAGCATTCAAAGATGAGAAGATAAACTAACAAGGTTAGAGAAACAGGTGGCGAGCAATGAATTTATTTAAATATAAAACATGCGTCACCCACCGATAGGAATTATGCCTACCAAACAGAACGTGATTAACGTAAGCCTGGGCAATGTGAGAGTGGCGGTATTGGTTTGCTAGGGCTACCATGACAAAGTATCACAAAAATGGACTTTAAACAACAGAAATTTATTATCTCTCAGTTCTGGAGGCCATAAGTCCAAACTCAAGCTGTCCCAGGGTGACTTCCCTCCAGAGGCTCTGAGGGCAAATCATTCCAGGCCTCCTGGCTTTTGGCAGCTGCCAGCAACCCTTGTGCTCCTTGGCTTATAAATGTGCCTCTCAAATCTCTGCCTCTGTCTGGCTTTCTCTCCTCTGTGTGTCTATGTCAAAATCTCCCTCTTTAAGGATGTAAATAACTGGTTTAGGGCCCACTGTACCCCAGTAGGACCTCACTTCAACTTGATTGCATCTGCAAAGACCCTATTTCTCGGTAAGGTCACATCGCAGAAGCCAGGGGTCAGGACCTGAACATATCTGTTGGGGGACTCGAGTCAACAAAGATAATAATATAACAATAAAATGAAGAGGTAGAGGAGGGTAAATGAGAGCAGTTTGAGAATGCCAATGTCCCCATCTTCATTCAGAAGGAGACAATTGATAATGCTCTAAGTTTGAGACATACAGCGTGTGCGTGTGTGTGTGCGCGTGTGTGTGCTCACGCACATATGAAAAACCCCAACCTGCTGAG
Organism: Miniopterus schreibersii; assembly: GCF_964146895.1. Classification (NCBI taxonomy): domain Eukaryota; kingdom Metazoa; phylum Chordata; class Mammalia; order Chiroptera; family Miniopteridae; genus Miniopterus; species Miniopterus schreibersii. Next base: position 83,442,816 of record NC_138109.1, on the reverse strand, counting down.
TTTTCTGTAATCTCTTACACTTAGAGAAATAATCTGTTTTGTAATAAAGAAAGATTTATTTAAGGTTCAGTAACTTCAGTTTATTTTTGTTCTCCCATAAAATAAGTAAAATCTAAATGTAATAATTTTTATTCTTTTAAAGATTCTAGTGACTACTTAAGAGGTTGTTCCATTGAGCAGTTCTAATCATACAACCTTCCTGCCTGACAACCACCGAGACTGTCGGAAAGCATGCGAATAGGCCAATTTGTAGTCGCAGGAAGCTCCAGGGCAAGCAGCAGGCCGCCCGCAGGGCCTGCTTCAGATGCCTGTGCTAAACTGGACTAGTTTGCTGCTAATTATGCAGAGTGTTGTACCAGATCACACACAACAAAACCAAGGCCGCATGTCCTGTGGAACCCGGTGTCCACTGGGAACAAGGTGTCCAGCTTTCAAGAACTGCTTTTCATTTCTTTCCTGCACCTAACGGCCTAACTCTGTGAAATTAATCGCAGACATTGTTAAGAGGGAAAGGCTACGACTGTTCTCGGGTGCGCACACCCTGTACTGAGAGAAAAGGAATCCTTCTTGTCTATACTCAGGGCCCCCTGCTCTAAAGTCCTATTGTCTGCCAGCTGCCAGGGCTGGACTCCTGCCCCTCAACACATTATTGTTGCTGATGAGAGTAGCCAGTTCGGGAATGGACTGGCGCTGACAGCTGCCAACAGGCGTGCTGGGACACCTCCACTGTCCCCTGCCCTCTGTGCCAGCTCACCTGCAGCTTGTTTGGGAGGCAACAGAGAGCGACTTGGGTTCAGTAAAAAACAACTTGCAAGTATGGCACTAGCCTTAGCTCTCATTAACAGGCTCTTGAGAAGAAAACCAGGGCCCAATACCTCTTACCTTTTTATGTGCATCTGTCTGCTGTGAATGCCTCCCTCCCTCCCTGCCTCCCTCCCCACTCCTCTCTTTCTCACTCGCACCCCAGTGCAGTCAATATTCTGCTCAGTCACAGACTCAGACCTGCCAGGCTGTGTCTGCTCCCCCGATGCTGACTCGTCCACACTGCCAAGCACTCCCTCTGGCCAGAAGTGCCACTCGGTACAACCTCCAGCTGCAGTCAGCTTCCTCTCTCCTTCCCCCAGAGTGTCCCTGGGTCTTCTCCTGCACCTGCCACCCCAAGAGTCCTGGAGCAGCATGAACACAGCCTCAGGCTCCTCGCAGGACTCTGACAGGCGGGCAGGGGAGAGAGCAGCTGCTGGAGAGGGGAGGCACCGACCTGGGGGCTGAGGCCCAGGTGGCAACTGGTAAACACACTGAGTGGCTGCAGCCCCAGCATGGGACTTTCTGTCTCCAGGTCTGGTTTGATTTCCCAGTTTAATGTCCTAACTAGAAGAAGGTGTAAAAGGAAAATAAATGGTGCCGTGAATTCTTTCCTAGCCGTCGGGTGATAGAGGTTCCAAGCTGGCTGGACCTCCGAGATCACTGATCACTGTCCCCGCTCCACAGAGAGGAGACAGGAGGACACTGAGGTGGCTTCCCCAAGGTCACAGGGGTGCACGGGACCCTCCTGTCCAGGGCTATTCTCCTGCTTCTTTGAAGTGTGATCTCTCTGAGTGCTACCCTCCAAAATGTTGATTCTGCCCAGTGCTTCACTCTGCAAGGTCTAAGGTCTGGAAGCTGACACATGAGAGCAGCACCAGCAGACGGACATGCTGGGACCTGGCAGGCACGTCCCCAGTCGAGATGGAAGGTCGCAGGGCAGTGGGGGCTGGGGGGGAGGAGGGGGCCAGGGACCCCACAGGACAGACGGGTGGAGCTGCCTCTAGAGGGTCCTGGGAATCACAGGGGTGAGGCACCATCTGCCTCTCTGTTCTGGCTCAGCGGAGAGGACCTGAAGGACATAATGAACAACGTGGCATCAGCACCTTCAGGTCACAGAGCAAACCAGTCTCTTCTGGAAAGTTGTCTCTGTCGGGTGGGACTCTCTGCAGAAAGACAGAGAGTCTTGGCTCCCACTCACTCTGCTTCCTTGGTTTACAATGAAGTTGGTGGGGGTGGGGTGATGATAGGGAGTAAGAGAAGGTGATGGGGAGAGGGGGACAGGTGATGGGGAGAGGGGGACAGGTGATGGGGAGGGGGGACAGGTGATGGGGAGGGGGGACAGGTGATGGGGAGGGGGGACAGGTGATGGGGAGAAGGGGGACAGGTGATGGGGAGAAGGGGGACAGGTGATGGGGAGGGGGGACAGGTGATGGGGAGGGGGGATAGGTGATGGGGAGAAGGGGGACAGGTGATGGGGAGGGGGGACAGGTGATGGGGAGGGGGGACAGGTGATGGGGAGGGGGGACAGGTGATGGGGAGGGGGGACAGGTGATGGGGAGAAGGGGGACAGGTGATGGGGAGAAGGGGGACAGGTGATGGGGAGGGGGGACAGGTGATGGGGAGAAGGGGGACAGGTGATGGGGAGGGGGGACAGGTGATGGGGAGAAGGGACAGGTGATGGGGAGAGGGGACAGGTGATGGGGAGAGGGGGACAGGTGATGGGGAGGGGGGACAGGTGATGGGGAGGGGGGACAGGTGATGGGGAGAAGGGACAGGTGATGGGGAGAAGGGGGACAGGTGATGGGGAGAGGGGGACAGGTGATGGGGAGAGGGGGACAGGTGATGGGGAGAAGGGGACAGGTGATGGGGAGGGGGGACAGGTGATGGGGAGAGGGGGACAGGTGATGGGGAGAAGGGGACAGGTGATGGGGAGAGGGGGACAGGTGATGGGGAGAGGGGGACAGGTGATGGGGAGAAGGGGACAGGTGATGGGGAGGGGGGACAGGTGATGGGGAGGGGGGACAGGTGATGGGGAGGGGGGACAGGTGATGGGGAGGGGGGACAGGTGATGGGGAGAGGGGGACAGGTGATGGGGAGGGGGGACAGGTGATGGGGAGAGGGGGACAGGTGATGGGGAGGGGGGACAGGTGATGGGGAGGGGGGACAGGTGATGGGGAGAGGGGGACAGGTGATGGGGAGGGGGGACAGGTGATGGGGAGAGGGGGACAGGTGATGGGGAGAGGGGGACAGGTGATGGGGAGAGGGGGACAGGTGATGGGGAGAGGGGGACAGGTGATGGGGAGAGGGGGACAGGTGATGGGGAGAAGGGGACAGGTGATGGGGAGGGGGGACAGGTGATGGGGAGGGGGGACAGGTGATGGGGAGGGGGGACAGGTGATGGGGAGAGGGGGACAGGTGATGGGGAGGGGGGACAGGTGATGGGGAGAGGGGGACAGGTGATGGGGAGAAGGGGACAGGTGATGGGGAGAGGGGGACAGGTGATGGGGAGAGGGGGACAGGTGATGGGGAGAAGGGGACAGGTGATGGGGAGAAGGGGACAGGTGATGGGGAGAGGGGGACAGGTGATGGGGAGAGGGGGACAGGTGATGGGGAGAGGGGGACAGGTGATGGGGAGAAGGGGACAGGTGATGGGGAGGGGGGACAGGTGATGGGGAGGGGGGACAGGTGATGGGGAGGGGGGACAGGTGATGGGGAGAAGGGGACAGGTGATGGGGAGAGGGGGACAGGTGATGGGGAGAAGGGGGACAGGTGATGGGGAGGGGGGACAGGTGATGGGGAGAAGGGACAGGTGATGGGGAGGGGGGACAGGTGATGGGGAGAAGGGGGACAGGTGATGGGGAGAGGGGACAGGTGATGGGGAGAAGGGACAGGTGATGGGGAGAAGGGACAGGTGATGGGGAGAGGGGGACATGTGATGGGGAGGGGGGACAGGTGATGGGGAGAGGGGGACAGGTGATGGGGAGGGGGGACAGGTGATGGGGAGAGGGGGACAGGTGATGGGGAGAAGGGGGACATGTGATGGGGAGGGGGGACAGGTGATGGGGAGAGGGGGACAGGTGATGGGGAGGGGGGACAGGTGATGGGGAGAGGGGACAGGTGATGGGGAGCAGGGAGGCTCCCGTGGGAGGCCTGGCTGTTGCACTATGACCCTGCAGAAACAACAGGGTTAATGGGCCTGAAGATTGGGGGTTCAGAGGACCCTGGCCCAGCAGAGGAGGGGGGCTATCGGGCTTACCAGGCCAAAGGACTGCTCCATGATGAGCCAGCCCAGGGCTCTCTCAAAGGAGAATTTGGAAAGACTGCTTGGAGGACTGTGGGCGGGAAGCAATCACTGGAGGGAGGGGAGGAAGGCCCTTGAAGGCTGTGCAGTCCGTTGGGGTCACCTCAGAGGTGAGCGGGCTCCCCCGCCTCCTGCGCACGGTGTGGGGAGAGCTGTCTCCCGTGGCCTAGCGTTGCACTGGGCGAGCTCTAACTGGCAACACGCCGTCCCTGGGTGGCGTGGGCTGCCCTCCACCTCCCAGCCTTCATTCTCACGCTCCCAGGTGACTCTCAGAAGTCAGCGATTTAACTTATAGAGGCTGGGGTGGGTGGAGTGGAGTGAAGGGGACTTCCTCTGTTTAGATGTATAATCTCAGCAATTACAGACAATTAGCAAGCAAGCTAGTGATTCGTTCCGTTAAAAGTTATCAATGACTAATTGTAAAAGTTGTATTTTCATTTCAGAAGCCTATTTGAATTTATAATTCTGATTTTCACACAGGGAAGCAAATTCAGCCAACTTGCAAATACTAAAGTTGGAAATATTAAAATAAACATCAGCCTTTTCCCAAGACCTATCCCCACCTTCAACAACAATGCTTCCTCCCCATCAGTAAGCCCAGAACCCTGAGGGCCTCCTGAGGCCGTCCTTGCTGCTCCCCAAGCCTCATATTGGCCTCCAACCTCTCCCCTGTGCCAGCGCCGACCCTCGGCTGCCTGGTGCGCACAGCAGAGTGGAAGCTTCCCTCTCTGCCGGGTTTGCATCATCACAGGGCCTCAGCACCTCGCCCTCTGCCCTGGCGGCCACAGCTCCTTGCCAGGTTTTCTCCTCTCAGTGCGTTTGAACTGGGCACAGGGCCCCTTGCCTGGGCCTCCCTACTGCCCTCCACCAGGAAGGGGCCCTGCCTGTTCACGGCCCAGCAGGGGCCATGGGAAGAGCAAGCACAGACTCTGAGTGGAGAAAGGTCCCCTTGTCCACTGGACAACTCCCAAGACCCCACAAAAGTAGCCCTGGAGCCCCTTCCCAGCCTCCTCCCCTCTCTGTCCTTGTATGGGCCGCACAGAGCAGACTGGCCGCTCTTCTTGACAGACCACAGCCGCCCCACCATGGCACCCCTGCTCACCCTAATATCTACTGTAGACTAGGTGTAGTATGTAATATGCTAGGACATGATAACACTCAGTTTTATACATTAACTTAATATACAATGTAATTAAAATTTAATAATATTTAATGTATATTTAATAATAAATTATTAAACTATAGGTTAATATGTTAGCCCTGGCCAATGTGGTTTAGTGGCTGGAGTGTCGGCCTGCACACCAAAGGGTAGGGATTTGACCCTGGTCAGGGGCACGTACCTGCAGGTTCAATCTCCAGCCCCAGTCGGGGTACGTGCTGGAGGCAGCCAATCAATGCATCTCTCTCACATCAATGTTCCTCTCTCCCCTCCTCCCTTACAGTCTCTCTAAAAAAAATCAATGGAAAAAATATCCTCAAGTGAGGAATAACATAAGGAATGGTATGTTGATATACTAATACAGCAATGTACTCTGCATAGTACAGCAACAGAAGGTAAAGCACATGTGTGATGTTACATTAATAAGTTATACATAAGATATTGTATCACATACATTATATATTATAGTATACGTAAGATATCATCCAATAGGTGTTACAATCTAATGATTTCTCATTATTCAGCACTGAGTATTCACATGATAATTAGTAGTGACGTTCCGTGTGGAGGCATGTAGACTAACAACATGCAGCATGTTCCTCCGGACCGGCCACTCTTCCTGACCCTCCACATGCATTTCCTGCTGGATTCTCACCGCAGCTCTATGACCTCGGGTGTTCACCTCACCCCCACCCCTATGGCTCAGTAAGGGTGGATTTTGTGCCCCCTTCTCAATGAGGGTACTTTCTTTATGCCTCGTTGAGACCGAGCAGGCCTTGGTCTGCCCTCTGGCAGGGTTATCAGGACACAATTCCTAACTCCCTGCTATGTGAGAAGCCTGTCCACAGCCAGAGGGAGGATTGTTCCCTTTACCTCCAGCCCAGAACTCGTCATAGCAGGTCACGTTGGCTCCCACAGGCTCCCGCACAAACTAACTCAGGCCTGAGAACTGACGTATGAACAGCTGAGTGATGCATGTGTTCACTGTTCTCTGCTGCAGACATTCGCTTGGCCACATCTTTAGGGTATCTGTTAGACCCTGTGGACCCTGAGAAAGACGATACCTACCTAGAAGGACTTCTGGTGGCTCACTGGGCTCCAATGAAAAAGCAGAGCCTAGCAGCCACGTCTACACAGGGGCCTCTCCGGCAACCTCACCCCAGGGAGAAGCCTGCGCTGAAACACCTGCCTGCACCCAGCTGCCCGCCGCGCCCCCAGCTGAGCAGCCCTTATAAAGGAGCTCCTGCCATCCTAGTTCAGCCTCTTATTTTGAGGCTTTCCCACCCAATCAGAGCTGAGCAGCTATATTCCCGCCCCCCCCATCAGCATCTTCACTAGTCAATCAAAGTAGCTCCATTGCGACCAATCAGGACCACGAGCATCCATCAAACCGGGAGGATTTCGAGTCTTTATTTGCATGAGCACAGACCCTTCAGGGACCAGGGGAGGGACTTCTGTCCATGAAGGTCAGCTCCCCTCTTGCGGGGCGGGGGCATATTTCTCCTTTCCACTGAAGACTGGGTGTCCCCACCTGAACCTTGAAGATGGAGCCCCGAGGGCGTCTCGCTGGCCCAGAGCGGAGCAGACAGCCGGGCCGAGTGGAAGGCAGCAGCCGGCTGGGGCGGGGCGGGGCAGGGCCGCCTCGCAGCTCTGCTGTTTCGGAGGGGCTGCTTCCAGTCGAGCTGTGCCCCAGCTGTTCTGTTCTCACAGCTCCCGCTGTGTCACAGCTGAGCTATTTGCACTGAATAAAGTTTCCTTCTACACCACACCGCATCTTGGGGATTTCTGTCGCCACTGAATTGGTGCCAATGACCATTGGTTGACAATCCATTAGTTCAACGTCATTTATCCTGTTCATTTGCTCATGACACAGAAGTACCACCAAAACTCAGAGTTGAAGTTCAGGGCTGATGGGCGGTTGATATGGGATGGGCTGGCTCCTCTATTGACCTTGTAAAGAATATCTCTGCCCTTCTCAGACTTACAGATGGAAGGACACTGCCCAGCTGGCTCCAGACCCCCGACTGTGACCTGTACCACGCAGTCACGGAGAGCTGCCTGGTTCCACGGCGTGGCACTCGCCCGGGTCGCTGGGACAGGGAGCAGGAGCACCCGGGCTGCAGCACGCCTCACTCCTCCGGGGACTCGGCGCCTTTCCTAGCTCCCCTCAGGGGACCCAGCAGAACACACCCCTTTCTCACTAGGAAGCAGGGTCAGCTAGGGGCATGCAGATACCCCAAGAAAGCTAACATTTTACTGAAATTTAATATTATTCAATGTCTTTGTCAAGGTGTTGCTGAGTGCTGCTTCCAGCCCTCCTCCCCCTTGCTCTCTCCAGGCAAAACTCAAGCTCTAAGCCAATGTCCCAAACAATTCTTCTCAGACCCTTGGTTTATCCATCTAAACTGGAAAACAAAAGGCCCACAGGGAACCGGGCCTGCGTTCTCTAGAAGGCACTTCAGCCAATGTGCTGGGATGGGGAGGGACTACCCCTCACTGAGTTATCAGAGGAGTCTTCCCAACACCCTGGGCCATCTCCCTGAGCCACGGTCTGTAGGCAAATGTTTCCCCTTCCCCCTGACGTTTCTAGGACTGTGCCAGTGACCATCGGGCTCCCAGAAGCAGGGCCTGAGACAGGATTTGAGCACACTCGATTTATTCAGGCAGTCCCCCTGGAGAAACTGATTAAGGTGTGGGGACCACAGGACAGGAAGTGGGAAGTGGTGACCCTGGGCCGTCCAGCAGCCTCAGCCCACCCCGAAGAGGAGTCCGGAGTGGAAGTGACACCGTGGCGTTCAGCCTCCATTGAAGCGAGGGACCTGGGTGTTCACACCTTAAGGGATTTAATTCCCTGACACTTTGAAGCTCTCCCAGTGAAGGCAAATAGCTTGTCACCCAAGGGCAGTCAGAAGTGAAACACAAGGACTCAGGGGCCTGGGTACAATGAAAGGGGCCACGCGATCTGGGCGGAGCACCACAGTGCCCGCCATTCTGACGCTTGTTGAGTGGCACTTTGAACAATTGGTACCCACCTGGGCTACTCCTTAATCTGACTCTGCCAAGAATTGGGGATTAATAAATACCTTAGCAGAATCCAGTTATAATCCTTGCATTCTCAGGTAACCAAGATGAGCCTCAATCTTAATATCTTAGCCTCTCCCTCTCTCCCTCCCCCCTCCCCTCCCCCTCTTTCTCTCCCCCCCCATTCCTATCCCCCTACCCCCCCACCCCCCATCTTTGTCATGTGCAAACAGAGTGACAATGGCATACACTCCTGGCTTCTTCATGCCACTTCTTGGTTCCTCTGCATCACTTTGAGAAAGAGCATCTGTTCCCTGAGCCCTGCATCCTTCGTCTCTGACCTGTGTCTTCCTCTGCATCCGAGAGATTCACTGGTGCATCCTTTCCGGAGCACGCACATTTGTGTACAAACCCTTCCCACGGGCTCCGGAGCTGGGTTCCTGGCCTCCACGGTTCCTGTTCCCAGAGCACCGGCCCACATTTTGTAAGACCAGGAGCTGTCCTTTCCTAGCAACTATTGTTGTTTCTCCCAATTTTACTGGAGCCAGAGCCTGCGGGTTAGCTGGAGACCAACCCACAACTCCCGACCCTGAGGCTGCACCCCATGATGTTGGGCATTGTGGAGATGCCACAGGGTATAAGGAGTGTATTCTAGAAGCATGCAGCCAGCTCTCAGTCCCATTCTTACCACGTGCCAGGGGAGGGAGCGCTGGCTCTCTCTCCCCATCTGTCAAGGGGAAATAATAATAGTGTCTACCTACCAGGTTCTGAGAAAGCAAGACCAGGACTCGGGGGAATAACACCCAGCCCGGAGCAGCATGAGCACTTGGTGCGTGGTGGGTGGGTGCAGGAGTGGCAGGAATTGCTCTTACCATCTTAGGGATGGACCGGAGGAAGAGCTTTAGGGAGAGTCCCTCTTGGTTTTACAAACCAAAATCAAATGCCGTTTTCTGGCATTGACACCAGGAACACACACCAGGAACAAGCTGTCCCCTCGCCTGTTTTCTTGGTGCCATAAGAAGGAATTACCAGCTGATGGCAATGCCCTCTCAGAGCTCACTACCTGGACCTACCGCCTGGTGGAAGGAGTTTGTGTGCCCAGCTGTGTGTGTGTTGTAATCAAAGCAGCGGGGATTAATGCTAATTGAAAATAAAATTGACTAATACTGGCTGATTGATATTCTGGGTTTGGAGACAATGTATTAAAAGGCAGAACCGAGCTTCAGTTGGCAAAAAGCAGGAGGACAGTCATACCTTTTACCACCCTCGTCTCTGTACTCACCCAAACATTTTTTGTTTTAACTTTTTAATCATTTTAAGTTTACAAAAGAGTTACAAGAATAGTAACAAAACTCCCTATATATTCTTCACACCACTATCAATTAATAACATTTTGCCACGTTTACTTCACTACTGCACTCTAAGTTCGTGTGTACACTATTATTTTTCCTGAACAATTTGAAGTTAGCAGAAAACATCCTCTAACTACTTCATCATGCATTGTATGGGAACCAGAATATTCTCTCACAGAACGAACTGCATCACCAACACTATGACCAATTCGTAGAGCACATTCCATTTTCAGTTGTCCCATGAACGCCCTTTATGGATACTGTTCCCTGATTCCAGGGTCCAAACAGGACCTCACAGTTTATGTAGTTGTGTCAACTTCATCTCTTTTAATTTAGAACAGATCCTCAAACTTTCTTTATTCTTAAATATCTTGTTTTTTTCAGCTTTGTTGAGGTGAAGTTGGTCATGCTGGTGTTTCAAAGAGCACAGGCCACCTCTCTGGAAGAACGCCCTAGCTTGATGTTTACAGCATGTTCTCGTGATTAGATTCAGGTTGTGCGTTTCGGCAGGAGTGCGACCTGCGTGCTGTGTTCTTCTCAACGCATCCCACCAGGAGGGGTCTTTCATCAGCAGGCACCACTACTGTGAGTGATGACTCTGTCTCTTGCCAACGCTATGTCTACCAGGTTTCTTGACATATCATTGTTTTAAAGAAGAAATCAACTGTGTTCTAAATATGTGAGTTTTCCATTAATAAATTTATAAATTTAACATAATCTCCCAAAATTTCCTAACAAGTTTTCTTCCTTCAGAAGCAGACAAACATAGTTTGACTCAAATAAACTCTTATAAAATTTTTAAAAAGAAGTAGACAAACAGATTCACTCAAAAAGCAAGGCCCTGGCCAGTGCGGCTCAGTTGGTTGGAGCATCATCGGGTGCACCAAAGGGTCATGGGTTCAATTCCCAGTCAGGGCACATACCCAGATTGCGGATTTGGTCATTGTTTGGGGTACCTAAGGGAGGCAACGGAGCAATATTTCTCTCTCATGTAGATGTTTCTCTCTCTCTCTCTTCCTCTCTTTCTAAAATCAATAAATACATATCCTCAGGTGAAGATTTTTTTAAAATTTTAAATAAATAAATAAATACATAAATAAATAAATAAATAAATAAATAAATAAATAAAATAAAATAAAATAAAAAAGCAAGCATAGCCCAGGAAAACTAAAATAGAAGGAAACTGTGGTAGCATTGGTCTCCCAGTTCTTAAAACACATCATAGGGCCTCAATAATTAACACAGAATGACCGCAAATACACACACAGCCCAATGGAACAGGAGAAAAAATCCAGAAATAGACCCAAGTATACACAGAATATTAAAATGTGACCAACATGGACGTTCTAATCAGCGGCTGAAGGTGGGCTTTGCAATAAACAGCACCAGGACGAGTGGACAGCCCTTAAGGAAAAGGTAAAGTTGGAACCATACTACACTTCATACATCAAGATAAACTCCAGCCCGGCCGGCCGTGGCTCAGCGGTTGAGCGTCAACCTAAGATCCAGGCAATCACGGTTCGATTCCCGGTCAGGGCACATGCCCAGGTTGCGGGCTCCATCCCGTCAGGGGTGTGCAGGAGGCAGCTGATCAATGAATCTCATCATTGATGTTTCTCTCTCTCTCTCCCTCTCCCTTCCTCTCTTTGAAATCAATAAAGATATATTTTTTAAAAAAATAGATGAAATCCAATGGATCCAAGTTTTAAATGTAAAAAGTAAAACCGTGTGAGTACCGCCAGAAGGCGTTCTGTATTTGGGCTGGATCTCTTCCTTCACCTCCACCCCAGCCCCAGAGCCTTGGGCTCCACCCACTTGCCCTTTCTCACTCGGAGGGAATGTGCCCATGGCTGACTCCAGCACCTCCCACACCCTTTGGCCTGCGGGGCCCATGGCAAGACACAGGAGGGATGAGGGGGATGAGGGCAGGCGATTCACCTCCTGGTCTCCTCCTGCCTGTTCTGCACCCCTCTCCCTCCTTCCAGGCTGAAATCACTGCTCTGTCCCCTCGACCTCGGGGCCCAGGGTCATGCCATCCTGCTGCTGCTGGTCTCGATTCTTGCACCACCCTTCCGGAGCCCTAACACTTGCCTTTGCCCTGCCCTTGTAAATTAGTCCCTCTGTACACAAACCTGTTTGAATTATCCTAACTCAAGTGTGCCATTTGCTCAGGTGGACCGAATAACCTTGGAGTTGACTGGCCTAGCTAACTAGGTCTCAAAATCCAGAAGCCAACAGAAAAGATTAATAATTGTCAATGTAAACAACAGCGTTGACATAGAAAACAAAACCAAACACAGCACAAAGAAAAAGAAAGACAAAAGCTACGGGAAATGTTTGTGCCTCATGAAACAGAAACGTTTTTCTCCAGTATAAGAAGAGCTCTGAGATGAAAAATAGAGATCACGAGGCCAATAGAGAAATGGCCAAGTCAGGATCGTTCGCAGAGCAGGAAATACAAATGGTCCTAAATATCTGCCAGAACCCACAATCAAAGACATGAAAATGAAAACCATACCAGGATACAAAGTTTCCTGGGTGAGACTGGGAAAACGCCAGGAGGCTGGCCAAGCACTGTTGGCTGGGCGCTAGGGGAGCAGACACGGCTGTTCCTTCTCAGGGGACTGCCAGCCGGGTAGCCCCTGTGAGGCAGAGTCACCAAAATTTCAAATACATTTTCTTTTTTTAAAAATATGTTTTTATTGATTTTTAGAGAAAGAGGAAGAAAAAGGGAGAGAGATAGAAACATTGACGAGAGAGAAACAATGATCTGCAGGCCCCCTCCTGGAGATCGAGCCCGAAACCTGGGCATGTTCCCTGACCTGGGATAGAACCAGCCACCCCCCGGTGCCTGGAACGAGGCTCACCCACTGAGCAACACCAGCCGGGCCAGGCGCACTTTCCCTCAGACACAATGGCCCTACACCTTGGGTTACATTGGATGAGTAAGAACTGACATGTGACAAGATTGTTCCCTGCAGCTTTGTCTGTGATGCTAAAAAATGTGGAAACTGCCAGTGTCCATGTCTAAGATCTAAATAACCCTGTGACTTACAAACGGGGTGACTAGCCCGGACACATCACCAAGTAAAATTGGGTAAGTACAAAGCACACTACTTTGTACTTGCCAACTTTGGGGGAAAGCACAGCCCTGGCTGGTGTGGCTCAGCGGTTAGTGTCAGCCAAGGGACTGAAGGGTCCCAGGCTCGATTCCGGCCAAGGGCCCGTGCCCAGGTTGCAGACTGGATCCCCGGCCGTCAGGGCCCGTGTGGCAGGCAGCCACTCGCCGCGTCTCTCTCACATTGATGATTCTCTCCTCTGCTCCGCCCCAGTCTCTGAAGAGCAGTGGAAACAATATCCTCCGTGTGGATAAAAACAAAGGAAAAAGAAACACGGAAGGGCTGGTTACCAAGGAAACGGACAGCAGGTAGCCGGGTGGGAGTGCTGTGCAGTGAGATGTCTCCCCAGGACCTTCCCTATCAGGGTGATTTTAAAAAATACGTTTCTTGCTTATATGCACCACCCAAGGACACGGACCATGGTGGGGAGAGGGGCTGGGAGGGGGAGGGGACGGGGTGGACCGGGCCACTGGGGAGAAAAAGGGACAGCTGGAATATTTTAAACAAAAATAAAATTTTAAAATTAAAAAAACACACGTTTCTATTGATTTTAGAGAGAAGAGGGAGAGGTGAGGGAGAAGCATCGATCGGCTGCGGCCCGCACACCCTGCGCGGGGTCTCGGTCTGCAGCGTGTCCTTGACCCGGCATCAAAGGGCCACCTCTCGGTGCGGGGACAGAGCTCAGCCAACCTCGGCTCACCGGCTGGCTCAGTGTGATTTTTGAGTGAAATGAACATAGTGCCTGTTCCAAAAGATGAAGCTGAGCAAGGCGGAGGGGGAGGCAGAGATGGAGAGAGCGAGAAATAAAACCGGGGAGAAGACAGAGAGAGAGGAAGGGGGGCCGGAGGGTGGGCGCTGCTGCTTCATCGGAAGCCCGGCGAGCTCTGGACAGTCTCTCCTGTGGCCGAGCCACGGGCTGGGAGTCCAGAGGTGGAAACTCAGGCATTGCGGTGAAACAGATCTTGCTTTGAATCTTGGTGTTTTGCCTTCTTGCCAGACAAACGACTCAGCCTTTCTGAGCCACGTGTGTTATGGGTGAAGGGGATTTTAGTGACACTCACTGCCCAGCGTTGTCGTGAGGACTGTTAGGTAATATACACCCTTAGAAAGTGCTGGCTCATAGGAAATACCTGACCTTATTTTTATAGCTTTTAGGCCGATACGTTGAAAGATAAGAAAGTAATTGCCCATGTAAACTTTTTTACCGAAAATCCTCCCTGGAAAATGAAATTACTGCCTTCCACGTACATACTGAGACTTCTATTTTGAGATACAGTGCTCAGGGCTCTTCACTCGGCTGCGGTTCCACCATTTAACCAGCCTCCCTTAAGGACACAGAATGTCAAGGCACATACTCTGTGCTCCACAAAGGCTCCGCGGGGGTTTCCTCTCTCTTCCCACTTGCCTCCTCCTCAGGCTCCACTTTCCGTTTCACCCTCTCCTTTCACGTGGCCTGCCCTCCTCTTGGCCTCTGTAGTCACAAATGGCCTGAATGTTAAAAACAGAAGCAACCTCAGGAGACCATCAGTTCAATCCATCCGTGTGGCAGAGGAGCACTCCAGGGCCAGAGAATGAAGAGCCCCCGTTGCCGCCAGCCACCCGGGCAGTTGCAGACCAGGCCGGACTGGGCTTCCCACAGGCGTCCTGTCCACTCCTCTGCTGGAGGCCATCTTATACCAGGGTGTCCCAAAGCCTGTATTAAACAGAAGGATCATTTCTTTTTTCATCCTCACGGAGCATATGTTTATTGTTTTAGAGAGAGAGACATCGATGTGAGAGGAAACAGATAGGCTGCCTCCTGCACAGGCCCGCGGGGTTTGGACCGAGAACTTTTTGGGTGCTGGAGGACACTCCACCAACTGAGCCGCCTGGAAGTGGCTGTAGATACACATTTAATTGGCCTCCAGGGACCCTGCGCCCCTGCCCAGCGTGACTGCAAGCCTCTAGGACCACACTGGACTGGAGCGTAGCGCCCCCATCACAGCGCTCCCATTTTCTACCCTGACAACCGCTACTTTAAAGAGAAGCAAGAGCAACAAAATTTGTTATGTAGAGACAATGACCTCTTCCCTTCTCCTGGCACTTTATAAAAGATTTCTGCCCACAAAATTCCAGGGAACAGCTAACAGAAGAAGATTAATTAACGCTTATCTTAGCGTCTGTCTGCCACTTCGACAGCTCACACCTGCTCCCCTCTTAACCAAATAGAATTCGGTTTTTTGCCTTTATAGTCTGCAAAGACTGTTCTGGGCTCCGAGTTGTGTTTTGGGCAGAAGCCCGCTCACAGTCGCCAGCTATTAAAAATCTCCAAACGGTCAATTTGGTCTCTGTGTGAATCAGTCTCTCGAAAGCTTGGTGTAACAGGATTGACACAGATCAGTGACGGAGACTTCATTTCAGAGGTAGATGGAGGATGTCCTGTTGGATCCCTTTCCTTTTTAGAAACAGATGTATTTTGAGGATGACCTGGGGCTCCTTCATATAGACAGGACATGCAAAACCAGCCAATCCGGCCCCCGTGGGCTTTCCCCATTGGCTAGTTGGGATCCTTCTTGCCGATTCCCAGTTCACCTGCCAATTCCTTTTCCTGCTCGGTGACGCAAAAGTAAACTAAGCCTTTCGGTTTCTCTGGTGACACAAAGGTCTCAGTGAGGTAGGACTACTCATTGCTGTAACAGAATCCTAGAGAAAGTGAAGGTCAATATTTCCCAGACAAATGAAATCTTCAATTGGATTCTCTTTCCACGATTAAATTTGCTAGCTTAGTGTCCTGGTTTTGCAGTGTAGTGATTAAAAGGTTAAACCAATTAAGCCCTCAGTAACTCTTCAGTTTCACTTCATATTTTTTAGAAGCGCACACACAGAACTGGTCTGAACCCAAGGTGTAATTTATTTGTCTGCAGCCCGAGTCATGGAGCTCCCTCGAGGCATTTTTCAACTTGTTTTCTAAATCTCCACGGGTTATTTTTTTCAAAACATGATTTATTTAGAAACAGGCTACCCAGTTCAGAGCCCAACCTGTTCCATGTTTTCCGTTTCAGAATTTGCTCACGCGGCTTAAGAAACTTCGTAGCTCTGCTGCGGGTGTTCACAGCCCTGGACTGTCACGCGACGCTGGATGCTGCTGCGGCTGCTCCGCCGGTAACCCAGAGAGGCCGCCCTCCCAGAGGTGCCTTCACACACCCTGCAAATCTGTTAAACTTTATGGCAGTACAGCATTAGACAATATTTGACCTAAAGTTCAGAAGAAGTTCTCTTCCTAAACATTTGCTGAGTTTTGGGCCTTGAACTGAACGGAAAGACAAAGACACACTCGAGGAGGGGCCCTGATGCAGGAACACAGCTTTTTTCCAGACCAGCAGCTCGTCTCGAACATTCATGAACTCTATGGCTTGTGGCTAAGAAGACACCGGAACTCAACCTGCAGGTCCGCTGCTACTTTCCATGGGATGGTGGTCAAATTACTGACCCCCTCTGGGAGTAGCACCTATCAGGCCCACCTCAGGAGCTATGTTTGGTTTCAAATGATTTAATGCCCGTTGGAGGCCCTGTGTAGCATATGAGTTTGCCCAAACTCAGAGCACTGTTGTATGGCTCTCTGTTACTATTCTAAAATACAGAGGTCTGCAGCAGGACCCATTTGGGGCAGGAAGAAAATATCAGAATGCCTGCAATGCTTGCTCTCAGCCTTGAATTTCTCTTTTTGTGTGCATCTCTGGAGTGTGTGACTCATATGTTTGATGGTAGATTGGTCCCAGACCCCCGTGGCTATAGTATCAGGTGATTTGCTTTGCGTGTAGACCGTGCTCTGGCTTTCACGTCTGTAGTCCTTGCACATGCCCAGGGACATGTTGGAGGAGGAGTCCTCTGGGATGTGTGTGCTTTTCAAATACAAACCAACCCATCCAGAGCTCACAAGCCCCCACCTCCTCTATGAGCTCTCACACTCTGGCCACTGGCACCTGCCCCAGTCACCCGGGGCCAGGTACAAACACCCTGGGAGAGCCTATGTGTCCCAGAGCCAGTCCTAAGCCTGCTCACCCTGCCTCACCTGCTCTTGCTCACATCCCCCCGCCACTGACTCTAGCACTACCTGCGTGGTGCTGAATGGCACAGTGTGACCTGGGGGCTGTGAGAAATGTAAGCTATCTTTCCAATGAGATTGTTTCCTGACCTGTTGGCCTTGCTTATACCTCAAATGTTCTACAAATACACTATATTTTAAACATGGTGCCAATCGCTGCACTCACAGACCACTTGCATTTGGAGGGTCCCCGGGTGCAGTGGGCTCTGGAGCTGAGAGCTCAGTGATGACCCCCTGACCTCTGTTTGCAGCTGAGGCTCTGTGCTCTGGAGCCCAGAGGCCCGCATGCCTTCCTGACCCCAGGGCCTGACTAGCAGAGGTGGCCCTTTCCTGCGCAGTGCCCCCAGAGGCCATATTCGCTTTCCTTTCTGCAAAAGATTCCCTATTAAATCCCTTTCTGTTTAAACTTTCCGTGACCTGCTGCCAGCCCTGCCTGATACAGAGTTTCACAATGAATGTATCTATCACTCGGGGTCAGAGGAGACAGAAACTACACCAGAAATTCGAACAGAGAAAGTTTAATAAGCAGAATTATGAAGTAGGAATGAGAGATCTGCTCCTGGGAGCAGTGAGAAAACCTGGGGAAACGAAGCGCCGCGTGGGGCGTGCCTGCTGTCCACGGGCTCCTCTGCGCCCGCAGCCCAGTCACCCGCTGGGGGGAGCTGCAGGCCGGGATGCTGGCGGGACACTGCTCGCCCTGGTGCCGGCCAGACTGGGTGCCAAGTCTCCCGTGGGGTGTCAGAGACTCACTGGGGAACCCCCATGGGGTGTTAGCAAAGAAACAGGGAATCTGGAGGGAGTCCCGATGTCCCTCCCCCACACTGCTGGTGGGGCGCTCCCTGGGCGGCCAGGCCCGGTGCGAGGGGGAAAGCACCCTGGGCCCAGGCAGGGAATGCTCTCCCTCTCCGTGTGAATCACTGGGGTCGGATCGGATACAGAAACCACACCGTAATTTGAAACAGGCAAACTTTAAAGAAAAGAATTATTGACTATAACGGGGGAGGGGGAGATATGAGGGATTGGCTCCAACGAAGAGAACTCAAAAAAGTATCGGAAATGCAGGTGTAAGCAGCAGCGATGGCCCCGCGGGTGACTGAGAGCCCCAAGGAAGCAAGGTGCACCCCACCCCAGGCTGAAACCAAGGCCTCCTCGGGGTCCCGGAGGGCTCGGCCACGGCACAGCGGCTGCGCCACCGGAGCTCGCTGGTCTCGCCCGGGCCGCTGTTGGCGGGAGGAGTGACCAGGGCTGCCCCTGGAGGGGCTGTTGGCGGGAGGAGTGACCAGGGCTGCCCCTGGAGGGGCTGTTGGCGGGAGGAGTGACCAGGGCTGCCCCTGGAGGGGCTGTTGGCGGGAGGAGTGACCAGGGCTGCAGTTTGCTTCTGCAGAAAGAAATGGGCCCCATACCACTCTGGCCTTTCCCAGCCTCCATCATTTCTTGTGCTCATTAAAATTCAGAAGCGGTGACCCAAGCTGTCCTGGAGGCAGCGCCCACGAGTCTCACCAACGCGCCTCTAGCCTCCTCTCCACCCCACCGAGGTGCTGGGGAGAAGGTGGAAGGGCGGTGCTCTCAGAGCCGCCGGGAGCCACCTGGGGGGCCTGTTCCAGCTCAGCAGGCCCCCCACGGCAGGCCTGCGGCGGCCGGCGGCTCTCCTCTCTAGCAAGTTCTCAGGCTTGCTGCTGCTGCCGGTCAGAAACCACTCTGAGAGCTACTGGTTACAGGCAGAAAACTATAGTGGTTAAGAATACAGGCCGACCTGGGCAATTACTTACTGTGCCTGTTTCCTCACCTTTAAAATGGGGATTATGGTAGTTACTTACAGGTACTTACTTCATAGTGTTGTTAAGAGAATTGGAGGAATTAATATGGGTAAAGCGCTTAGAGCAACACCTGTCACGTGGTAAAGACCACGCACGAGTACTAACTAACGTGAACCTTTCATTTAGATGACCGCTGTTTGCTCTGCGGCCCCAGTCCGGCTCGCGGTCAGCAGAGCTGCTCTGTGGGATGCCTGCTGTGGGAGCCTGAATTCTCCTCTCAGCTCTGCCAAGGTTTTGCTGTGAGACTAAGACTGGTCACCTCACAACTGGGCCTCGGCTTCCTTATCCATAAAATGGGAGGATTGGCTAGCTGACTTTTCATATAAATACAAAGTGATTTCTAGAGCTTACTGGAAGCCCTTTGCATGTTCTTGGGCTGTGAGGACACCCCGTCACACATTCTTTTTTAACTTTTAGGTGCAACAGCACCTGAGTCCTGTACAGCGCAGGCTGCGGCAGGCCGACTGTGTGGACTGGCGCTCGTGCTTCCTGCTCCTGCTTCTCGGCATCCTGCCCGCCCCCCACGTGGTGACGGTGGGAGGAAAGGGAAGGGAGCCAAGCTGGGCGCTGTGTAAGTACCGCACATAGTCCCTAGAGCAGCCCCACGGGGCAGGTGGCATTATCCCATTTTCCAGACGGGAAAACTGAGCTAAGTAACCTGCCCAGTGGGCAGGTGGTGAAGCTGAGATCTGACTGCTGTTTGGCGGCCTGTGCTGGGTGATAAGGGGTGAAGGGTGGGATACACAGATGCAGACAAGCAAACCATAATGCCCCCGAGGGTCCAGCCACAGAGGGTGCAGTCTTAGTGTGGCTGCCAAGCCAGTTCCAGGGTCTACTTCACACAATCCTCCCAGAATCAACCATTTAATGAGAGTAATTGCACCCTCGTCTCTGCTGCAAAGACTTTACAGGAGAGCAAGAGGCCACCAGCTGCCCTTCCTTGAACTTCCCTTCACACAGCTATGCCTTTTCTGGTGGTCAGAAAGCTCTACCTGTTCCTCCACTTGGCCCCATGCCCACAGGAGTCAGTACTCATCTGAGAAGGCTCAGCCCATCAGCGCCCCACTAGGGGCTTTGAGACCTGCTCCCTCCGCATGTGATGACCACTCCTCCCTCCCTGACCCAGCACCCATGTGCTTCCACCTTGGCCTCAGGGACACTTTAAACTACTCTTTCCTTCCCCTCTCTGACCCCCTATTATGGGCTGGACTGTGTCCCCCAAATTCACATATGGAAGCCCTAACCCCAAGAGATAATTAAGATTAAATGAGGACATTAAGGTGGGCCCTACTCCAACATGACAGGTGTCCTTGCAAAAGAAGAAATCAGGACACACAGAGGGACGACCACTTGAAGCCATGGGGCAAAGGTAGCTGTCTGCAAGCCAAGGAGAGGGGCCTCGAGGAGCCAACCCTGCTGACACCTTGCTCTCGGACTTCCAGAGAGCATACTTTCTAGAGCTGTGAGAACATAAATTTCCATTGTTTAAGCCCCGAGCCTGAGTATTAGTTATGGCAGCCCTAGGAAATACCCCTGACCCCAAGAAAGGTGACAAACACCTGGGCATCTTGGGGATTGGGGTTGTTCATCCTGGAACTCCTCATGCTCTAGCAGTCCCTTTGATAAACAGATGTTGACTGAATCAATGGAATGGTATCCAAAAATGTACCATCCTGGTATTTCATTATAAAGCCCCTGTTGTATACCCCTCCCCTGACACGTGAGCTGTGTGGTAAAGACTGAGACCCCTCACCCCTGCCCAGAGCTATGCTTGAGAAACAACAAGCCAAAGGGATCAGGTGAAAATCCACAGGTATTTCTTTTGTTGGGTGCTGAAAAAATTTTAAAGGCGCTGTCCCTGCCCTTGCCTGTGTGGCACAGTGGTTAGAGCATCAGCCGGTAGACTGAAGGGTTCTGGTGCAGTTCCAGTCAAGGGCTGCAGGCTTGACCCCTAGTTGGGGCGCAGGCGGGAGGCAACCAATCGATTTGTCTCTCACATCGATGTTCCCCCCTCTCTCTCTCTCTCTCTGAAAAGCAATGGAAAAAATTAAAAACAGGAGGGTCCCTGACACCACAGACTGGGCCAGCTGTGCTCTTCTCTTATTGGATGCAGGTCATAGCTCAGAACACCAGCTCCTGAGGCCACTCTAACCCAGGACAAAACGAGACAAAGAAAGGCCACTTCATAATTCCATCTAAGCACAGACAGAAACAAGGGCAGGGTTGCCCACAAAATACTCCCCCAAAATGCCTCTTTTGGCTAAAATGAATGATTACTACTTTGCCAATTACAGTTTTATCTTGTTTGAGTCTCCCCTCCTTATAAAGATTTATTAAGATGCCCAGTCAAAGAATTGTCCCACTTTCTGACAGCATCCAATCTCCAATCTAGAGCCAATCCCAGCTTCCTTAGACCTTCCCGCAAATCCTCCAACAAAATTCTATATCCCACAGTAGGTCTTTTCTAACACCCTCTCACTAAGATCCCCCTTCCTCTTCACGATGAGCCCCTTGCTCACTGCAGCCAGTAACAAGCCCACCTTGTCTGAGCATTGAACATCAGTGGGCTCTAGGTGGCCTCAGGCTGGACTCCTGGCAGTGCCAACAGTGCCGTTCACTGGCTTTTGTTTGATGGACTGGGATATGCTAACTGCCAACATTTTAAGGAGGGGGGTTGAGAGGAAGATAAAGTGGAGGTACTGAAGGTTAAGGAGGGGCTTGGCAATGTCCAAAGGGAGAGAGAAGTTGAGAAGACATATTAAAGTAGGTTGTCGGGGGGTGGTGGTGGGGCAATGCAAGCCTTTTCTCCATTTCCCAAAAAAAACCTGCAGTAAAGTTTTACTGTTCATGTAGCTCTTAAAGTTGGATTTGAGTTTGGGGCAGAGAGGGGCTAGATCTTACCATAATTGGCTGAAGAAAGTGGACTATAAGCAGACACCTTAAGAGAGGCCAGTGACCCCCCAAGGCTGTATTGGGTTACTGAGACTTCCTCTCCACCAATCAGTCTGCATGGTGGCTTAACAATGATAAGAATAATTGAGTCCCCAGGGTGCTCTAGACCATGTGCTGGCCATGGTGAGTGCTCAAGACTGGCTGAGGGACTGCATGGACATGAGATCCTCCATGACCATTCCAGGAAATCCTTCAGCCTTCCAAAGAGAGTTGGCCAGGGGATCCCACTACCCTGCCCATGGCTGATGGAATCAGCTCTGGGCTTCTGACCCCAGACTGGCTAGTGGCCCATGAGGTGTTCAGCCTGGGGCTCTGCGTGTCAAGGGTGACAGTGAGTGATGAGTCTATTCTAGTCACCAGCAGTTTGGATGTAAAATAGATAACAGACAGCATAGGTGTATTACTTTCCTATAATAAACTACCACTGTCTAAGCGGCTGAAACAGAAATTTATTGTCTCGGGGGGGGGGGGGGGTGCGCAGGATGGCTATGGCATAACAGGAGGCTGCATGCTCTTGCTCCCAGCCAGGGACTGAATTTTTACAGCTAAAATACTGCAAGGTCAGCTTGAAAAACAAAGAGAAGTGTAGCTGATTGGACATATGATATCTAAGGAGCACTAAAGAAACAACGTAGAGACTGTAAGAGGTGGGGAGTTGTGGAAAGGGGACCCCCCCTGGGGAGTGTGGGGTCTCAGCTCCATGCAGGGACCCCAAACTCAGAGCAGCAGAGA
Source organism: Miniopterus schreibersii (assembly GCF_964146895.1). Taxonomy (NCBI): domain Eukaryota; kingdom Metazoa; phylum Chordata; class Mammalia; order Chiroptera; family Miniopteridae; genus Miniopterus; species Miniopterus schreibersii. Next base: position 83,420,475 of record NC_138109.1, on the reverse strand, counting down.
CTGGAAGGAGAGCCCACGCAGCATCGGGCAGAAGGGTCCAGGGGTACTGTCTGCCTGGGAGGCTGGGCCTGTCCCTTCCCAAGGAGGAGGGCTCCTACTGTCAGCAGCCCAGCCTGAGAAGTTTGCTTGGGTTCTGACTACTGGAGAGGCTGCACTGCCATGTTTGGGTCCAGCAAAGGGCCTGTGGGCTGCACCCAGCAGTGACTTTGAGGAACCCTCTACTTTCCCGAAACACATTGTGCAGAGCCCCATTTAGTGACTAAACTGTTTTGCCTGGAGAAAGAGGAAAGGATTCAGCACCCCCCACCTGTGGAGCCTCCCGGGGGATTTTTGGCCCACACTGTGGAGAGTTGGAACACAAGTGGAGCTGGGAATTCTGCCCCCTGCTTTGCTGAGATCAGTCACACAGAGAGATTGGAGTCCTGCCTGGGGCTGATTTTGTAACCCCAGCTGCTTGGACCTGTGGCATGAGGGTGATGGTATTGCACAGAGCTTGGATTTTTGGACTGTATCTCCCAGAAGGCTTCTATCCAAGAGACAAACAGGTGAGTGCTGGGCTCAGTGACTACATGATGGGGAGGCTGGTCCAAGCTCCCTGTGAGTTTTGCCAGGCAGCCCCAGGAAGGAGAGGTAGAGCTCATCTCCCCCTCCTGCAGGCTGCAGGCACCAACCCCAACAAGAGACCGTATGGTCCAGCTCTGTAAAGTCCAGGATACCCCCTCAGGGCACAGTTCTGTGGGAGACAGGAAAACCACTCAGAGCAGGACTTTCAAAGTGTGAGATCCTCAGAGGCTACTGTCTGGGACCAGGAGGAAGTGCTTAGCCCCCTCCGGAGGGCTGGGCCAGCAACATCCTCAACCTGAGACTCTTTTGATCAATCCTCCTGAGCCCAGGGCAGCTGAAACTGCTCCTGCAGAGGAGACGGCAAGCTGTACCCAGCCTGAACCTGTAGCAGAACACCTTACGGGGAACTAGGATTAGAGGCTCTGGTAGAGACTGAGGAGTTTGGCTTTGAAGCAGAGACAAATTTCCCTCACTGAGTGCCTGACTGTGTAATCTCTAAAAACTCTGGATCCACCCTAAAAACTCTTCTGAAGGCACTGGAGGAAGATCAGGAAACCTCAGGGGGGAGGTGGTATAGCTGACAGGTGGAAGCAGAGCTCAGGGAGCCTCAGTCAGATTACAAATCTGCCTCCAGCTAAAAGAAGTTAAACCATTTATACAGACTGGTCCCTCCCATGAACACACAGATCTAGTAGATGCAGACACAAACAGTGGACAGCATAGTAACTACACACAGGCAGCCTAAGGCGAGTCACATACAACATCTGACAGCGACAAACCCAAGAGGACCCAGAACCATCACAACCAGTGGTGGGCCTCAGACCACACCAGAATTATTCGACCCAACTAGACAAACAAACAGCATATCCAAAGGTGGATCTTGGCAGGCTCCAGACCCAACTGAGAACAACCCTGCCCTGGGGGGAGCCCCTGCACAGTGTCTCATACATGGTGATAAATGTTCACCTCTATAGACACCCAGGCTGAAGGATTAACAGTTGTGCCACTGAGCCATCAAGACACCTCCAGACTACACCTGCACAACAGATTACACACCATGGTTGGGGTGGAGCCTCATAGTCACCCAGCCTGAGAGTCAATCCCAACCACAAATGGGCCATCAGCAATCAAGACCCAATTACAACAGGAGGGTCCAAACAACCCACATGAGAAACATTCCTAGAGCACCAAGCTCAGGTGATCAAGGAGACTGTGCCACTGGTAGCCACAGAACACCTACTACAGAGGGCCACCCCACCAAGGCTGGGAGTCATAGCAGGGCTATCTAAAACACAGAAACAAACACATAGAGACAGCCAACATGGGGAGACAAAGAAACAGGTTCCAAATGAAAGAACAAGAGGAAACTCCAGAAAAAGAACTAAATGAAATGAAGCTCGAGTAATTTATCAGATAGAGAGTTCAAAGTAATGGTTATAAGGATGCTCAAGGAACTGAGTGAGAACAATAAGAGCATGAAGAAGGATATAGAAACCATAAAAAATAATCAGTTGGAAATGAAAAATGATATATCTGAAATACAGAATACATTGGAAAGAATTGCCAGGCCGCTGGATGCGGCGGAGGATCGAATCAGTGAATTAGAAGACAAAATAGGAAAAAAAAATCACTCAGAACAGAAACAAAAACAAAGTCATTAAAAAGCAGAAAGATTGTTTAAGGGAACTTTGGGACAGCATGGATGTAACAATATCCACATCATAGGGGATAAAGAAGGAGAAGAAAGTGAGCAAACAGAGAACCTGTTTGAAGAAATAATGACAGGAAACTTCCCTAGCCTGGTAAAGAAAAATGTCACATAAATTCAGGAAGCACAGAGAGTCCCAAACAAAATAAACCCAAAGAGACCTATGGCCGGACACAACATAATTAAAATGGCCAAAATCAAACACAAAGAGAGAATCTTAAAAGCAGTAAGAGAGAAATAGTCAGTTACCTACAAGGGAGCTCCCATAAGGTTATCAACTGATTTCTCAACGAAAACACTTCAGGCCAGAAGGGACTAGCATGAAGTATTCAAAGTAATGAAAAAGAAGAACCTGCAACCAAGACTGCTCTGTCCAGCAAGACTATCATTTAAAATAGAAAGTGAAATAAAGAGATTCCCAGACAAAAGAAGACTAAAGGAGTTCAGTACCATGAAACCAGCATTGCAAGAAATACTAAGGGGCCCTGGCTGGTTTTGCTCAGTGGTTAGAGCATTAGCCCATAGACCAAAGGGTCATGGGTTTAATTCCTGGTCAAGGGCACGCACCTTGGTTGCAGGTTCAATCCCCAGCCCTGGTCAGGGCTCAGGTGAGAGACAACCAATCAATGTGTCTCTTTCACATTGATTTTTCTCCCACTCTCTCCCCTCCACTTCCACTCTCTCTGAAAATCAATGGAAAAAAATATGAAGGCTCAAAAAAAAAGGTGAGAATTGAAAAAAAAAAGAAATGGTAAAGGGACTGCTTTAAGAAGAAGAAATATGTAGATAGAGGAACATAGCACAAAAATATGGCAATAGATAAGTACCTATCAACAATAACCTTAAATGTAAGTAGATTAAATTCTCCAATCCAAAGGCATAAGGTAGCCAAATGGATAAGAAAACACGACCCATATATATGCTGTCTACAAGAGACCCACCTCAGAGTGTGAGATACACAGAGTCTGAAAGTGAAGGAATGTGAAAATATATACCATGCAAAAGGAAATGGAAAAAAAAAAAAAGCTGGGGTAACAATACTTATATCTGACAAAATAGACTTCAAAACAAAAGCCATAAAAAAGACAAAGAAGGTCGCTACATAATACGAAAGGGATCAATCCAACAAGATGATATAATCCTGGTAAACATATATGTACCCAATATACGAGCACCTAAATATATATAAAAAAATTTGGTGAACTTAAAGGGTGAGATTAAAGCAATACAGTCATACTACAGGACTTTAACATCCCATTGTCATCACTGGATAGATCTTCCAGACAAAAAATCAACAAGGAAACAGTAACCCTAAATGGCACATTCGATCAGATGGATTTAATTGACATTTACAGGACATTTCACCACAAAGCTACAGAATATAAATTCTTCTCAAGGGCACTTGGGACATTTTCAAAGATAGACCAAGTGTTAGGATGCAAAACAAGTCCCTACAAGTTCAAGAAGATTGAAATTATATCAAGCATCTTCTCAATCACAATGGCATGACACTAGAAATCAACCACAAAATCAATCAAAAAGCTCAAAAATATTCAAACACATGAAGGCTAAGTAGCATGTTATTAAACAATGAATGGGTTACCAATGAGATCAAGGAAGAATAAAAAATTACCTGGAAACAAACAAAAATGAACACACAAACACCCAAAATCTATGAGACACAGCAAAAGCAATTCTGAGAGGGAAGTTCATAGCACTACAGACCTCCCTCAAGAAACAAGAAAAGGCTCAAATAAACTCTCTAACACAACAACTAAAAGAATTAGAAAGAAAACAGCAAGAAAAGCTCAGAGTAAGTAGAAGGAAGAAAATAATAAAGATCAGAGCAGAAATATATGACATAGAGACTAAAAATACAATACAAAAGATCCATGAAACCAAGAGCTGGTTCTTTGAAAAGATAAATAAGATTGATGACTCTTTAGCCAAACTCATCAAGAAACAAAGAGAGGAACCAAATAAATAAAATCAGAAACAAAAGAGGTGAAGTAACAACTGACACCACAGAAATACAAAGTATTGTAAGAAAATACTATGAACAACTATATGCCACCAACCTGGACAACCTGGGTGAAATGGACAACATACAATCTTCCAAAACTGAATCATGAAGAATCACAAAATCTGAATAGACCAATAACAACTAATGAAGTTGAAGCAGTAATCAAAAAACTCCCAGCAATCAAAAGTCCTGGACTAGATGGCTTCACAGGGGAGCTTCACCAAATTCAAAGAAGAACTCACACCTATCCCCTTAAACTATTCCAAAAAATTCAAGAGGAGGGAAAACTTTCAAACTCTTTTTACAAGGCCAACATTATCCTGATTTCAAAATCAGATAAAGACACAACAAAGAAAGCAAATTATAGGTCAATATCCCTGATAGGTGCTAAAACCCTCAGTGAAACATTAGCAAATCAGATCCAGCAATGCATTAAAAAGGTCATACACCATGATCAAATGGGATTTATTTCAGGGATCCTAGGTTTGTACAATATTCACAAATCAATAAACGTGATACATTACATAAACAAAATGAAGGACAAAAATCACATGATCATATCAATAGATGCAGAAATCACGTTTGATAAAATCCAGCACCCATTTATGATAACTCTCAGCAGCCCTAGCCAGTTTTGCTCAGTGGTTAGAGCATCAGCCTGCAGACTGAAGGGTCCTGGGTTTGATTCTGGCCAAGGACACTTACTTGGGTTGCAGGCTTAATCCCCAGCCCTGGCTGGGGCATGTGTTGAAAGCAACCAATCAATGTGTCTCCCTCACATTGATGTTTCTCTCTCTCCCTCCCTCTCACTCCTTCTCTTTCTCTCCCACTCTCTCTGAAAAGCAATGGAAAATATCCTTGGATGAGGATTTTTTTTAAAAAGTCTCAGCAAAGTGGCAATAGAGGGATCATACCTCAACATAATAAAGGCCATATATGACAAACCTATAGCCAACATCATACTCAATGGGCAAAAACTAAAAGCATTTCCCCTAAGAACAGGGACAAGACGAGGTGTCCACTTCCATCTCTCTTGAGTCAACACAGTAGTGGAATTTCTAGCCACAGTGATCAGACAAAAAGAAATAAAAAGCATTCAAATTGGAAAGGAGGAAGTAAACTGTCATTATTGTATTTGACATGATATTGTACATAGAAAACCCTTAAGACTCCACCAAAAACCTACCAGATTAAACCAATGAATTTAGCAAAGTAGCAGGATACAAAAATCAACATCCAGAAATCAATGGCATTTTTATACACCAATAATGAACTATCAGAAAGAGAAACTAAAATAAAACAACCCATTTACTATTGCAACAAAAAATAAGGTGACTAGGAATAAATTTAACCAAGGAGGTAAAAGACCTGTTTTCAGAGCACTAACTATATGACGTTGAAGAAAGAAATTAAGGACGATACAAACAAGAGGAAGCGTATACCATATTCAAGGATTGGGAGAAAATATCATTGAGATGTCCATACTACCTAAAGCAATCTGCAGAGTCAACACAATTCCTATTGAAACACCAATGGCATATTTCACAGAACAAGAAAAAATATTCCAAAAATTTATATGGAAACAAAAAAGACCCAGATAGCCGCAGCATTCCTGAGAAGGAAGAACAGAGTTGGAGGGATCACAATACTGGATATCAAACTATACTACAAGGCCATTGTAATCAAAACAGCCTGGTATTGGCATAAGAAGAGGCATTTGATCAATGGAACATAACAGAGAGCCCAGAAATCAACCCACGCCTCTATGGTCAATTAGCATTTGACAAAGGAGACAAGAGCATACAGTGGAGTAAAGACAGTCTCTTAACTAAATGGTGTTGGGAAAATTGGACAGGTACATGCAAAAAAATGAAACTAGATCACCAACCTACACCATACAAAAGACTGAACTAAAAATGGATAAATGACTTAAATGTAAGTCACAAAACCATAAAAATCCTAGAAGAAAACATAGGCAGTAACATCTCAGACATCTTTCACAGCATCAACAAATCAGCCATCAGCAAGTGCTGGCAAGGATGTGGAGAAAAGAGAACCCTCGTACACTATTGGTGGGAATGCAGACTGGCGCAGCCACTGTGGAAAACAATACAGAATTTCCTCAAAAAATTCAAAATGGAGCTGCCATTTGACCCAGTGATCCTGCTTTGCCAATATGTCTCTGAGGGCAAGGGAAACTCAGGAAAAGAGAAATGGGACTACATCAAGCTAAAAAGCTTCTGTACAGCAAAAGAAACCATACTCAAAATGAAAAGGGAACCTGTTGTATAGGAGAACATATTCACCAATGATACATCCAATAAGGGATTCTTTCCAAAATACATAAAAAACTTGTACAACTCAACAGCAAGAAGACAAACAATCCAATTTAAAATTGGGCAAAGGACCTGAATAAACAGTTTTCCAAAGAGGACGTACAGATGGCTAAGAGACATGTGAAAAATGCCCAACATCACTAATCACCAGAGAGATGCAAATTAAAATTACAATGAGGTATCACCTCACACCTGTCAGAATGGCTCCATCAACAAGTCAACAAACAGCAAGTGCTGGCGAGGGTGTGGAGAAAAGGAAACCCTAGTACACTGCTGGTGGGAATGCAGACTGGTGCAGCCACTATGGAAAAAAGTATGGAGGTTCCTCAAAAAATTAACAATGTAACTGCCACCTGACCCAGTGATATCACTTCTGGGAATATATTCTAAGAATCCAGAAACACCAATCAGAAAGAATATATGCACCCCTGTGTTCATAGCAGCACTATTTACAATAGCTGATATCTGGAAACAGCCCAAGTGCCCATCAGCAGATGAGTGGATAAAAAAGCCGTGGTACATTTACACCATGGAATACTATGCAGCTGTATAAAAGAAGGAATTCTCTCTCTTTTTTAAAAAATATATCTTTATTGATTTCAGAGAGAGGAAAGGAGAGGGAGAGAGAGAGATAGAAACATCAATGACGAGAGAGTCATTGATTGGCTGCAGCCCGCAACCCGGGCATGTGCCCTGACAGGTAATTGAACCCTAATCACCTGGATCCTAGGTCGATGCTCAACCGCTGAGCCACACCCGGCCGGGAAGAAGGAATTCTCAACCTTTTCAACAACTTGGAGGGAACTGGAGAGTATTATGCTAAGTGAAATAAGCCAGTCAGAGAAAGACAAATATCATATGATCTCACTAATATGTGGAACCTAATGATAAAAATAAACTGAGGAACAAAATGGAACCAGAAGCATGGACACATGGAATAGACTGATTGGTGCCCAAGGGGATGGGAGTGGGGTGACTGGATAAAGAAAGTGAAGGAATTAGCTAAAGAACATATATGCATACCCCATGGACACCAACAATAGTTTGGTGAAGGCCAAAGGAGTGAGAGGTGGGGGTGGATGGAGGTGGGCAAAGGGGGGGAATAAAGGGAGACACCTGCAATTTTGTAAACATTAAAATTTTTAATAAAGAAAAAGAAAAGAAATGTATTGTCTCTCGGTTATGGAGGCTAGATAACTAAGATCAAGATACTGGTAGGGATGGTTCCTTCTCAGGGCTCTGAGGGAATCTGTTCCAGGTCTCTCTCCTTGGCTTGTAGATGATCATCTTCAGTTCATGTGCATTTTTCTGTGTATAAATTTCTGCTTTTATAAGGCCCCCGTCATATTGGATTAGGGGCCACCATAATGACTTCACTTTAACTTGATTTCCTCTGTGAAGAGCCTATCTCCAAATGAGGTCACACTCTGAGGTACTGGGGGTTAGGACTTCAACATGTGGATTTAGGGGGATACAATTCATCCCATAACAGTTAGCAGTCGACAGATACTCAAAGCAGACACTGAAAGGCATCTTGGCCAGTCCCTCCCAAACCGTGATGTGCCCGTGGGTCATTGTGGGTCTTATTTCATGCAGATGCTGAGTCAGTCAGATTTGGGTGGGCCCTAGGGTTCTGTACTTCCCAAAGAACTGGCAGATGGTGCTGGTCAGGAGCCATACCTTGAGCACTTTGGGAGAAGGGCCTCTCCCAGGGCCCCGCTCTCCCCCTGAGTGGACTCACTGACCTGAAGGACCGAACTCTTCTCCGTGATCCTGTGTTCCATCAACCATGGCAGAAGGCCCCAACCTTTGCACATCAGTCCAATCAGGGAACTTGAGAAAAGTCCTTTCATGGCCCCACATTTCAAAGATCCAGATAGCTGGTCTGAGATGGGCCTCAGGAATTTTTAAAAGTTCCCAGGTGTTTCTGCCACAACTTCCAGGTACCCTTCCCACAGGTCCTCTATTTACATTTTAACAGATACACTTGTTTAAAAGTGACCCTAAAAAAAAAAAAAAAAAAGTGACCCTAATTGTTAGAAGTTCAACACTAATTTCAATGGTGGGAAAATATTTGTGGACAGATAAGTCTTTTGTTCAAAGAGCAACAGAGTGAGGTCATTTTAGTGCTTTGTAAGATCACCCCTGCCAGAAAGCATAGGGGTTGGAGACGTCGGCTATAGTGTCAGTTCCCTCATTGGGAGCCCATTCTCCAAGGATGCAGTGAGGCGTGCTCAAGGTGGGTGCTAGCTCCTACCCTATACAATCCTTGGACTCCTCATGAGACAGGAAATAGTCTTTCCATTGTTGGTGGTGCTTTAGCAGAACAAGGACATCTGGATGGGAATGGACCTTCTGCCACCAGTCCTTTGGGACCATGAACCAGCAGGACACTCCCAAGACCAGGTGCTTGAAAATCATCAAATATGTCTTTGCAAGAGGAAGCCTATGTAGGCCTGAGGTGATGGCAATGAAGCAAGAAGCTGAAATCTGCCCAGCCGGGCGTGGCTCAGAGGTTGAGCGTTGACCTAGGATCCAGGCGATTGGGGTTTGATTCCCGGTCAGGGCACATGCCCAGGGTTGCGGGCTCGATTCCCAGTCGGGGGCGTGCAGAACGCAGCCAGTCATTGGCTCTCTCATCATTGATGTTTCTATCTCTCTCTCTCCCTCTCCTTTCCTCTCTCTGAAATCAATAAAGATATATTTTTAAAAATAAAAATAAATAAATTTTTAAAAAAAGAAGGTGAAATCTGGTCAAAGTGGAATGGTCCTAGACACTGTACTATTTAGAATGTTCATCACACAAGGTGTGGTAACTGCCTCCTGATGACCGTTTCCTCCCTGATTGAAGTCCCTTCTTGTAAAGCCTGTGTTATTTTTTTTTAATATGTTTTTATTGAATTTTTTAGAGAGAAAGGAAGGGAGAGGGAGAGAGAGACAGAAACATCTAGAGAGAAACATCGATTGGCTGCCTCCTGCATGCCCCCTACTGGGGATCGAGCCCACAACCCAGGCATGTGCCCTGCCTGGGAATGGAACTGTGATCTCCTGGTGCAGGGGTCCATGCTCATCCGCGGAGCCATGCTGGCGAGAAAAGCCTGTGTTGTCTTTATCAATGACTCTGCAATGCCTAGCAGGATGCCTGACCCATGGCAACCTCGCAGGCTAGGCAGACTAGATTCAAGCACCCAGAGGGCAGGGTGTCCGCAGGATTTGCTCACTGCTCTACGCCAGTGCCTGGAAGAGAGCAGCTCAGCAAATACATGGTAAATGAGCATTAGGTCTGGGAGGGCTCAAAGGTCAAGTTCTCACTACACAAAAGTGTGCCCGTGATCTTTCAGATTTTTTCATTTGCCCAGATTGATGCAGCTTTAGAGGAAGGGAGGATGGGACAGGTGAGAGGTGGTGGCTATAAGAGGCAGGGGGGTGAGGCATTTTCAACCTTGACCTACACTCTTGCCCTGAGACAGACTGGGCTCCAGCAGCCCAGCCACGTCCTTTCCACCCCACCACTGAGCTCTGAGCATCAGGAATCCCAGCCGACTTTCTATAGAGTGGTGTTGCTTCAGAAGACTGGGGTGTCCCGTCCCTCAGCTTCTCTGTCCCTCAGATCCTCCATCTCACTGCACTTCAAGCAGCCCTGCCATGAGACTCCCAGCCTTGCCCTCAAGTGCCCCTGGAAGCTGCCTTTTTCCAAATGAAGAGGCCCAGCACATTTTTGCCACTGGCAGGCACCCTCAGGCTGAGACTGCACATCCTAAATAGATTTAAAATAGCACAGCTGATATTTGGGAACCTGATGTTTGCTTGGCTCAGCTGCCTAGGTTGAACTTTTATTCATATCAATCAGCTTGTAGCTGTTAAATACCTACTGGGAGTTTGGGACCCTGCTAGGTCAAAAGAAACACCATACAAGGAGGCAGCTTCCCCCTTCCCCAGGGAGGCACAAGGGCCTGAGGACAGCAGGTAGGTGCTTTGCTGTGTGACATGGGTGCTGAAGGTGACAGCTGCTGTCACCTTTCCATCTTTCCGGGGTGGAAAGATGACCAGGGACAGGAGTAGGCAGAGAACATGGGGTTGGACTTGAGCAGGTGGGGCACAGAAAGGAGGAAGCTTGGTCGGGAGAGTGATCGTGAGAGCAGAGGGGTAGAGGTGCTGCCTCTGAGCACCTCAAGGATGCTGCCCCCAGACGGAGGGTGTGGGGGGGGCTACTGGTCCACAGGGTTAACTGGCTGGGTGGGGCCAGCTGCCAGGTGACAGGAAAGCCTTGGTGTATGAAGCATTAGGTGGGTAATTCAGAGAGATCCACTTTCTCAGCAGGCCCGACAGGAAACAGACCAGGCACTGTGCGGACACCAGCTGGGGGCACAGGGCAGGCACAAGGGGCTTTGGCCCTGGCCTGGAGCAGCGGGGTGGGGGTGAGAAAGAAAGAACAGCTCCAGGCAAGAACGACAGGATGCCCTCACTGACTGGATGAAAAGAGAGACTCTCAGGCCCCAGGACATAAGAGAGGTAAAAAGTTTGGGGCAAGTTTTCTTTCCTTTCAAAATATATTTTATTAGTATTTTAAATTGTGATAAAATGTACGTAACATAAAATCTATCATGTTAACCATGTTTAAGTGCACAGCTCAGCGGCATCTCAGTGTCTGCAGCCGTCCCCAGAACTCTTCTCATGTTGAAACTGAACCCCTGTCCCATGGTACAAGTACTCCCCATTCCTCCTCCACCCAGCCTCGGCCCCCCCCCCATTCTATGTCTTGTCTCCATGAACTTGACTGCTCTAGGAAACCGGTATAAGTGGAACCATCCAGCATTCATCCTTTTGTGACTGGCTCAGTTCACTGAGCTAAACTCGAGGCTCCTCCCTGTGGCACCCCGCGCAGGTCCGCCTTCCTTGTTCAAGCTGAACAGCACTCCGCTGTGCGTCTGGGCCACATCGCGTTCATCCTTCACCCGGGATGGACGTGTGGGTTGTTCCACCTTTTGGCGATTGTGAGTACTGCTGCTATGAACATGGGGGTACAAATGTCTGTTTGAGTTCCTGCTTTTAATGTGTCTGCTCTTGAATTTTACCATGAGCAAACCAAGTCCCTTAAACATTTTGCTTAGAAATCTCCTCAGCAAGTTTCACCATCCACAAAACACCAGCACAGCTCCCTTTAAAGGGACCGCCTTCACTCCCATTGCCAGTGGCAAGCTCCTCACTTCCGTGGAGGCTTCACACGAATGGCCCCTACCGTCCGTATTCCTGTCAGCTTCCTGCCCATGCCAACCCCTGTGCTCTGAGACACTGGAGGCTTTCTCTCCAGCTCTTCTCTGCCCTTCCTTCCTTCACCCTCCAGGTGCCCACAGCAGCCCCTCAGGCAGTCCCGGCTTTTCCTAACTGGCACCTCAAAACTCTTCCACGCTCTGCCCATCACGGAGATCCAAAGCCACTTCCACATTTTTACGCGTTTGTTACAGTAGCACCTCACTTCTCAGTACCAAAATCTACAGGGCTGGGCAAAAGTACATTAGTAATAATAATGGAGATAAAAATAATACAATGATAAATAAATAATAATAATACAAGAGTAAACTCTGTTTCACCCCGTAGACCCACTTTTGCCCACCCCTGTGTATTAGTCACCTTAAGCTGCCATAACAGAATACCACAGACTGTGTGACTTAAACAATAGTTTATTTTCTTACAGTTCTGGAGGCTAAAAATCCAAGGTCAAGGTGCCAGCAAGTTCAGATCTTGGTAAGGGTTCTGTTTCGCGGTTGGCAGACAGCCCTCTCCTTGCTGCGTGCTCCCACGGCCTCTTCTCTAGGCACGCGCAGGGAGAGAGAGGGAGATTGCTGGGCCTCTTCCTACTCTTACAAGGACACCAGTTCCGACAGACTAGGGTCCCACCCTTATGACCTCATTTAACCTTAATTACCTCCCTAAAGGCCCATCTCCAAATGCAGTCCCACTGGGGGTTAGGGCTTTGACATAAGAAATTTGTTCTACAATTCCGTCCCCAGTAGCGTCTCTGTTCAGGTGGCTGTGCCACGTGGAATGAGCACTGGACCTCCGTCAGGCCACCTCCTGCGCTCGTCCCAGCTCTTCCTCCTTGGACGCCATTAACCGCTATGGGTCTCAGTACTGTCACGGTGGGAGGGGGCATAACCTTTTCTGGGAGTTGTACAAAAGGTTAGATCAAATCATGAAGAGGGGCACATTTTTGTGCCCTGCACACCTGAGGGATTCCTCGTCACAGCCTTCCAGGCCCCTAAGTGGCTTCATAGTCAGCAACTAAAGCCCAGCTCCACCCTCCGCCCGAGCATACACCCTTCACCCTAACCTCTCGCCTGCAAGGGAGTGTGGAAGGAGTGGCCTCCTTTTTGTGGGTCGTTGTTTAGAATGAAGACCAAGGATAGCAAATATTGTGTTGCAAAGGAGTCTCAGCTGTGTGGAGTCTCAGCTCGGCCTGACTGGGTGGTGGGGTCAGCCTGGGGCATAGGGGGAGGGGAAGACTTCGCTCAGACTCTGGGCTCTGGGATTCAGTCCCTGGGCTCTTGCTTCTCAGTTTCCTAGGCTCTCAGCAACCCTACTCCAGTATGGGTATGTATTGTTCAAGAATGTGGAATCACAGTGTCATAAGACAGTGAGCACTGCTTAATGATTAAACCCAAAATGACTATCCTGTCAACCCTCAGTATTCACCGAAATAAGCATCCTGCCTCCCACTAAGTGAGCCTTCCTGGGGGCGGGGGGGGGGGTGTGTGTGTGACCCCTGTGCATAAGCCCAAAGCAGCACTACAGAAGCCTTGCAGACGGGGTGCCTTGAGCATAGTATCTAGAATGGCAAAGCAAGTGAGCAGGAGACCAACACAGGCCACCTTAGACAAGACCAGTGCCTAAGGTCAATAACAAACCTGCAAACAGTTAGGGGCAGATCGCCTGTGCTCACAGGCCCCTCACTTCTGGCTCTCTAATAGCACTATTTATTGTCATCAGCACTTCCCACCAGGCATGTTGCTCTCACTAGGCATGAACTCCCGAGGGCCCGGAGTACCTCTTATTAATCTCTGTGTTGCCAATCTGGGCACACAGTCTCCTCATTGCCGAAGCTGTGAGTGGGATGGCTCAGCAGGTGAACACAGAGGGTCACTGTCAAGCCCCAGAGCCAGAGGTGCCAGTCATGTCTTCCCTCAATTGTCCCTTTCTCTCACAGCTCATCGCCAAAGCAGGCACCACTTGTTTATTTTGGTCTGTGTGTCTGTAAACACATATATTAGTTGGCTTTTTAAAAGAGGTGGCTATTCAAACAATGGGAGTTAGATGTGATATTGGATGCTCACAGAACTAATTATGGGATTAAGAAAATGCCCTTACCCAGAATAGGAATTGTGATGCTTTCTATTTTTTAATGTAAAGCACAAAGTAAACACAATTCGATGTCATTTTTAATGTCCTGACCCATTTCAGAGACCCATTCAAGATCAATGATTTTCAAATACCTGGTCAGTTTGGTTTGAAAGCCTCTATGAGATTAATGTGCTATAATATATTCAAATCACTTTAAATCCAAGCTCTGCTTTGGTTTCACTGCCTTCACTGGTGGAAGTCCAAGTTCACACAAACAGGGCATTGGTGTGGGGTGAGTTCTACCCCGGCCATCTGTCCAAAGGCTCGTTCTCAAGCTCAACCAACATCAGCAGAGAAGTTCTGAGACGAGCCACTGGGGATCTTCACTGCAGTCCACAGGCCGCGAGGCAGACCTGGGGGGTGTAAATGTGTGTGTGTGCTCAGCTTCAGGGAGCGAGGTTGTGCAGAGGAGAGGTTTAGAACCTGTCAGACACAGTGAAGTGTTTTTTAAATAAATTCGCATGGTTAAAACTCACAACAAGGAAAAAAATTAACTTAAACACATGGACATTGAAAAGTCACTCTCCCATGACTCCTTTGTAGTCTCTGGTGTGTCTCTCCAGCATTCCTGTAGCACGTGGGACGCATTTCATTTCCCCCATAAGAGGAAGATTATAAGGGATGGACGTAAGTTCAGGTTAGATTTTTTAAATCCTCATCAACACGCTTAGAGGGAAGGGAGGGAGACAGCGACAGAGAAACAGTGATCAATTGCCCTCTCAATGCACCCTGACCAATTCAGATATGTGACCTGACCAGGAATTTAAACCCGCAACGCCTCAGTGCACAGCAGACATTCCAGTCAACTGAGCCACTGCAACCGGGGCCGGTAACATTTATTATGGACTTAGAAGGAACACGTTCTAAGTGCTCATTTAATCTTCAAGTCCATTCTAGGAGATATTATTGTAATGCCCGTTTTATAGATGCACAAACTAAGGCAAGTACAAACCGAGCTAAGTAACTTGAACCAGGCAGGGTGGAGCACCTAACCTCTACTCTCTTGGCTCTCAGGCAGAGAGAAAAATCCAGAGAGAGAGTTTCTGTTACCTCCAAGGGATAAACTATTCAGAATCAATTGCTCCCCATGTCCCAGAAGAGACACCAAGGAGGTGAACATAAAGGGCAGAGTGACAGTGTTCCCAGCCTGAGAGCCGCAGGGAAGTCATTGGTGCCACAGGCTTCTAGTGTCTATGAGAAAACCCGTGCCACTTCTGAGGCACATCTTGGGCGTGGTAGAAACACAGATAAGCCTGCGTGGTCCTTCTGTCTACTCCAGGATGAAACCCAAGCCCCCCGGAGTATACGGTCCTACCTGGCAGTGACTAGTGCAAGCTCTCCCATTTGAGATGCTGAATGAACAGATGCCCAGAATGAGAGATGGAACCATTCACTGATCCATTAAGCAATGATCGACAGGCACTACGGCCAATGTTGGGCTAGATGGTGGCGATACAGGGGTGGACAGGACATGTCTCTGCTTCGAGGAGTTCACAGCGTAGAGAAGAGCACAAGCAGGCACACAAGATGCAGTGTTAGGACTGTTGTGAGACGGCAGGTGCATATGGGTGCCCCGCGGACCACTGTCTGCCGAGAAGGTGCAGGTATATAGGCAGAAACACATTTCACCCAAATGACTCCTCTGAACAGAAGGTTTAAGGAGGGTTCCAGAAGACAAGGGGGGAGGGGCGTGGTATAATAAAATAAAAAGAATTTGGTCTTTGTCCTCGGTTCCTGGCACAGAGCTTCTAAAACCCTTGGTACCTCTTGAACATAGGAATATCTTTTATTATTCATGCTGAGCCCTTTTGACCACACCTGGTTGCATGCTAATTAGGTAACTTGGTGGGCTCCAAGACAGTTTTAGGATGGGGCTAATCTACAGAGGAACTGCCCTGTGATTAGAGGGCTGGGATTTTCAGCCCTGAGTCCTGGTCTCCTGAGAGAGGATAGGGTCTGGAGATGGAGTTCAATCACCAATGGCCAATGATTTAATCATGTCTAAGTAATGAAACTTCCATAGAAGCTCTGAACAATGAGGCTCAGGGGGGCTTCCTGGTTAGTGAACACACTGATGTACCAGGAGGGCTGTGCACCTGGCTCAACAGGGACAGAGTGCCTGCACTTGAGGCCTCCACAGACCTTACCCCACTCATCTCTCCCACTTGGCTGCTCCTGAGCTGTATCCTTTACAACAAAATTTTCATTGTAAGTATTGTGCTTTCCTGAGTTCTGTGAGTCATTCTAGCAACCTGAATTTCAGCAATCCCTGAATTTGTAGCCAGGTTGCACAGAAGCATGGATCCCCTATGGACCTGGAACTTGTGGTTGACATCGGAAGTGGAGGCAATCTTGTGGGACTGAGCCCCTAACCTGGGAGGGTCTGCGCTACTCTGGATAGTTAGTGTCAGGATTGAAATGAACTGTGAAACATCTAGTTGGTGTCAGAAAACTGTAGAATTGTCGTTGAAAGGATAGAGGGGTGTTCAAACGCCCAAATTCTGGCAACAGAGAGGTTTCTCCCACCCTTACAGCTGGAAGGACAAGGGGGAAGACAGAGGAAACCAGGTCGGCAGGTGTGTGGAGGGCCCTGCTTGCCTTTGGCAGGAACTGTCCCTGTCTGTGGAGCTACAGCTGTGCTCAGGGTACTGAAGGTTGCGGGCAGGAGGCAGAGATGAGAAGAATTGGCCTAAATTAGATGCTGTAAAGAGTGGAGGTAGGCTTTGGAAATATTGAAGGCTGCTAGGTAGTGCGTATGGCTTGCTGACCATGGACTTGTACTAACACTACTTGCACTAAGAAATGCTCTCCAGCAAGGCTCACAGCCTAGGTTCAAGAGCACAAAGGGGAGAGTTAGACTGATCTAGGAATGGAGGGATTTTGGGAGGAGGGGGGTACATCAGAACAACAGTGGAGTTTGGGATGTTAGCCAGATATGGTGAAAATGGGGGCCACAGAGTCTGGGTAAGAGAAGGAAGGAACGAAGAGAGCAGAAAGCAGGGTGGTAAAGAAAAGCAGATGCATAGAAAAGTTAAACTACTAAAAATACCTGTACAGGTGAAAACAGGTGTAGTGGGACTGTTGGCAGTGAAATGCCACCAGGTGTTAGACCAGTGGGGTCAAACAGGACCTAGGTTCAGCGACCTTGGAACTTGAGCTCTGGTGAAGAAAGAATTCAGAACCAAGATTTAAACTATAAAGAAAGTTTATTTAGAAAGTCACAGAGGTACAAGAAGTGAGCTGTAGAAGAAACAGGCTCAGGGAACAATTTACAGAGGCAAGAGAAGGGCCCTTGGAGCTTAGGAGGAAGGGAGGCAAGGAAGCGCGCCCGGGGGAAGGGGGTGGGGAAAGGCATGTCATGATGCCACGCTGGATCCTTGGTCCTAAGGGCTGTTAAGGGTGGAGATTTTAGGGGAGGGTCTCAATAGAATATTCATCAGCTTTCCAGATGTGTCCTTTTGGGGTGGGGTCTCCACTGATTGGTTGGCGCCAGGGCTGGGGGTCATTAGTCTATGTAGCAGGTCCTGATGTCAGCCATGGTGTTGCTTGTCTGGTTTTGCTGCTTTTCTGGGCCTGGAGCTGAAACTCAACTGAGCCTAGATGTTATCTCTTAGGAGTTAATGCTTAAGGGAGTGGTCCTGCAAGGGCTGGCATGGGAGTCCAATGGGGCCACTCTTTGGCCCCTAGGTCCTCCTCAAAGAGACTCTATCGCATGAGTAGTGACATGCCAGGGCAAGAAAGGTCAGGGGTCTAAACCGCATGACCAGTGATATGCTGGGGGAGGAAGGGTTCCCCTGGGGGAAAGGTCCTTGTTTTCCCAATTTTGCCCCTTGCTAGGTGCCCTTGGCTTTCCACGCTGGTGACATTTTGTACCTGGCCCATGGTCCTTGCTCTGCTTATGTCTGTCTAACTACCCACCACAGGAGCACCTAAGTGAGGGATCTGGAAGCAGCAAAGCTGTATTTGAATGGGGTAATCAAGCTCAGAGTTGATGCCATTTAGGTCATTGTGTTCCCCAAATTCATATGTTGAAGGCCTAACTCCCCATATGACTGTATCTGGAGATAGGGTTGCTAGGAGTTAATTAAGGTTAAATGAGGTAATAGGGGGACAGTACTATGTATATATATGGTTCTGGCAGCCTGAGCTAATACTGTTGTGACCGTAGGAGAGAGAGTTCATGTGGAGGGAAGGAAAAGGTCCCTGGAGGTGAAGAAATCAAGGAGCTGAGAAGCCAGAATTCCAGAGCTGGGTCAGCCATACAAATTAAATCACCAGAATCGTGGTGGGGCTTAGAGTGGCCAAGACAATGAGCCGTTCCTTAAGTCTTTAAGGCACAAATGAGGGGACTGACCAGGAGGTGTTAGATGACAGCAAACCAGAGGGAGAGAATAGGGCCATTTTTCTGCCAAGGGCCATTTGGATATTTATAACATACAAAATTATCAATTTGAAAATTAGTTATGAAAAATGCTCCTAGATTTATTGAATTTAGAGTCCTGTGGTTGCCTTGGCAGGGCCAAAGCAAATGATTTCACAGGTAGTATATGGCCCATGGGCCGGACGTTCCCCACCCCTGCTGTAGATGAAGCATTGGAGCCCCCAGAAGTCAGGAACCCGGTCCCAGAGTGCAGGCCAGTGACAGGATTCGCTGATCCCATTGGAGACAGCAAAGGTCTCTGATGGGGGGAAAGAAGAGCAGGCTCCAGGGCCCCAAGAACGGGGTAGAGAGAGAATAAGAAGGTAAACCACCTACCTGCAAGGACAGGCGACCTCAAAGAAATTTCACTATATTTACTCTGCCATCCAAATATTTAGTTAACATAAGAAAAATTCACACCTGTGGTGAATATTTGTGAGTTTATTTGAGCCAAACTACAGACAAATGCAGGGATGCAGAATCTCAACAAATTGAGAAAATGCTCTGGAGAATGGCAGTTTTGCACCTTGCTTTATAGATTACAGTCCAAAGAGGAGGCGTGGATGGGTTACATGAAATCCATGGGTGATAGATTAGGGAGGCGGGAGAAAGCAAATCGGGGAAACCTCTGGATGGGGTGAAAAGTAAAACAATGGACACACACTTCTACATAGGTGGGTGCAGGACAGTCAACAGCCAGCAATTAACATGATAACTGAGGGGATTTGGGGTCTCAGCAATCTGCTTTGAGGGCCTGGAAAAAGGGGAAATTGCTTTGTTTTGCAAAGGCAGGTGTTAATCAGGTGCGTTATCTCAGATGCAAAAAGACTTAGTTAAGGTGAAAATTAACCTTTGTTAGGAAAAATACTGCTTTAGGACATAGCTACTCACCATAAACTGCTTTTAGTTTTAAAAAGTCTTAATTTCAGACCAGACCATGCTCTGTGGTTAGGTTAGCCGCACAGGCCTCCCCCAACTGTGTCGGGGTTAGTGCGTGGCCCCTTTTCGTCCACAGTTTGGTACACAGATGCTTCAGGCCCCGGGTGAGGCCGACGGCCGCCTTAGGGAGACTGCCCGCCTCAGGTCTCAGCTTACCCGCCTGGATGTGCATGTGACCTCATCTGACCTCCTAACCCCGCCCACTATTTTCGCCACAAGCAGGCCCGACCTCCGACCCTATAAAGCTGACCCTATAAAGCCCTTTGCTCGGGGCCCAGAATTTGGAGATGCCTCCCCGGGACCGCGCGCCTGAATAAAGGTCTCCCCTCGCCTCCTCCGGGGTACGGCGGAGCCTTTTCCGCTACAAAGGTACCTTTGTAAAGTTTTGTGGGAGCTAAAAAAACTAAAATTTTGCCCCCACCTTTAAAATTTTCCCAGCTGTGCTAACAATCAAAGTAACAGACTAATAGGAGAGGAACCAAACTGTGACGTTCACGGGGCGCTGGCGGGCGCGCGGCAGTGCGGGGCAGGGAGGCGGCGCTGGGCGCTATGGCAATTCTGAACGGAGGGTCCTGGGCCTGGGCTCCCGAGCGGAGACCGGGCCAGGCCGGTAGCTGAGCGCACCCCGGGGACGTGCTTGCGGGGCTCAGGCAGTGGGACCCGCGGGCACCGCCCTGCCCAAGCCCCGCGACCCACCCCACTTAGTTCACGCGAGGCTCGGGAGGCATCATCCCAAGATCTCCGCTGTCTGAGTCTCTTGGGCAAGAAAGGACGAAAGGTCAAAGGTTCTTTTTAAAATATATGTGTTTTTATTGATTTTTAGAGAGAGGGGAAGTGAGACGGAGAGAGAGAAGCGTCAACACGAGCGCGGATGGGCGCCTCCCGCACGCGCCCTGGCCGGGAGGCGAGCGGGGCTGCTCTGGGGCAGGGCGCGCGGCGGCCGAGGGGGGCAGGGCAGGCGGCCGAGGGGGGCAGGGCCCAGGGGGGCAGGGGGCGCGGCGGCCGAGGGGGGCAGGGCCCAGGGGGGCAGGGCGCGCGGCGGCCGAGGGGGGCAGGGCCCAGGGGGGCAGGGCGCGCGGCGGCCGAGGGGGGCAGGGCCCAGGGGGGCAGGGCGGGCGGCCGAAGGGGGCAGGGCCCAGGGGGGCAGAGCGCGCGGCGGCCGAGGGGGGCAGGGCGGGCGGCCGTGGGGGGCAGAGCGCGCGGCGGCCGAGGGGGGCAGGGCGGGCGGCCGTGGGGGGCAGAGCGCGCGGCGGCCGAAGGGGGCAGGGCGGGCGGCCGTGGGGGGCAGGGCGGGCGGCCCAGGCTGCGCCCGACGGGGGCCGCCTCCTGAGCCTCGGGGCGCGGGGCGTCTGCTCGGGGCGCTGTCCTGCACGGAGTCGATCACTTACAAACTTTATGTCCTAAATATAAAAGCAATTAAATGTACTTTTAAGTTATTCACTTCTTAATGTGCACATTTAAGTTCCGTGGCGAGGCGGTAACGTTTAATGGCACGTCTCTGTAACCGGCGTAGGAGACGCCGCCGCCCCAGGACCTCCGACCTTTCCGGAAGCCTGGCGCCCCTCGGCGCCCCGAGAGAGCCGCGGCCCCCCTAAGCTCGCGGAACCTTACAGCCCGGCGCCCGCGGCCCCGCGAGGAGCTCCTGCCCCGGGCGCGCCCGCGGGAGCGAGCTGGTCCGCGGGGACCGGGACGGCCGCCTCGTTCCCTCGCCGCGCGGACCGGCCCCGCAGCCCCGGGTCAGGACCCCCTACGACCGCTGACCGCCGGCCGACAGGGCCCACCTGCCGGGGGACGGGCGCCCCGTGGACAGGCCGCCGAGGCCCGAGGGGCGGCGGGTCTGCGAGAGGCCGCGTCTCCCGCCGTCTAACCCTATGGGCGCGGGCGGGGCGTGCGCAGCGGGAGCACCGGGCGGCCCAGCGCCCGGCTCACAGACGGTCCCGCCGCCCGAGCCACGCCCGCGGAGCCGGGGGAGGGAGCCGCTGCCCACGGGCCGCAGCCGGACAGTCCGCGGCGTGACCGCCCCAGGAGCCGGCCCCAGGCGCCCAGCGAAGGCCTCTTCGGAGACGCAGGGAGAAAGTCCCGGAGACAAAGGGGAACTGAAGGGGCAACGTTTTTATTGTGGGTTTTAGGTTAGTTTAAACATTGCATTGACTTTTTAAAAGTAAATCAACTCTCTCATTTAGGTCAAAAAATTCCGTTTTCCTGGGCCTCAGTTTCCTCTGCCAGGAAACACAGGCTTAAAGTAGATGACTACAGATTCCATTAGCTCCATTATTTGTTTTCATTCAAAAACAGTAATTTCCTGCCAGGAAAGGGAGAAATTATGAATTTCATGTTGTCCTGGAAGAAAACCAGCCACGGTGCTCTGCCAGTACACCAGCACCCCGCCTGCGTCCCGCCCGGCCTTGGACCTCGGGCAGCTGCTTGAAAAAATGGGCCAAGGGCCTGGACAGACAGGTCTCCAAAGAGGACACACAGGTGCCGAGAGACCTACGAGAAAATGCTCGAGGTAGCTAATCACACAGATGCAAATTAAACCCACAGGGAGGCGTCACCTCACCCGGCAGAACCGCTCCACCAACACGTCAACAAAGGACAGTGCTGGCCAGGCTGTGGGAAGGGCCCGCGCCGCTGGCGGACGGACCGGCGGCCACCGTGGGAAACAGTGTGGAGGGGCCGCAAGCAGTTCAAAATGGAGCTGCCATTTGGCCCAGGGATCCCACTCCCAGGAATGTACCCGAGGGTCCTGACACTCATCAGAAAGCATACATGCACCCGCTGTTCACAGCAGTGTTATTTACAATAGCTGAGGTCTGGAAACGGCCAAGCGCCCCTCGGTAGCTGAGGGGTGAAAAGCTGGGGCACATTCACACCCTGGACACTCAGCTGCAAAGAGGAAGGGTCCTGGAAGGGCCTGGAGAGTATTATGCTCAGCGAAATAAGCCAGTTAAAGACAAACATCACATGATGTCACCTATGTGTGGGACCTAATGAACAAAGTGACTGATGAACAACAGATCAGAGGCAGGAGCAGGAGCCGGCGAGGGACCTCAGGGGAGGTGGGGACGTTAAGGAGAGAGCTTAATGCACCAGTGCACAGCCTGCGGTCACTGCGGGGGGCCTGGGGCGGGGCGGCCGGGCGCGGGAGGGGACCCGTGGGAGGGAAAAAGCGAACATGTGTAATACTTTCAGCAATAAAGATAATTTTTTAAAAAATAAAATAACACGAGTGAAAAGACCTCCTTCCTCCTTGGCCGGGCATAAGCGCAGTGGCTACTTGTAAAGGCCGTAATCAGGGTGAGTTCACTTGGGTTTGATGCAAAACGGCTTCTCTTAGCAGCGGAGACCCTCAGGGGGCGGCAGGTGCCCGCAGACGGCGAAGTCAGGCTCCGGGCGGCGCGGCGCCCCCGGAGCTGTTCCCCGGAGCAGCCCGGCGGCTGACCAGCCCGCTCCCCTGAGGCAGCCGAAGACCCTAAACCCGGGGTGAAGGCGGCCGGGGCTGAAGTGGCGCAGGCAGGCCCGCGGGCTCCTCGCCCGCCACGCGGCCCCGGCGGAGGCAGCCGGCTGTCCGAGCCCCGCTCTCCGCGCTGAGGAACAGCCGGCGGAGCAGCCTTTCCGGGGCGGGCGGCGGCCTGGGCCCCGGCGCCTCTGGGGCTCGGGCGCCCTCAGCTATCGAGTGGAGGCGTGAGGGGGGCCTCGGCAGAGCTCGGGGGGCCGGGGGCGGCAACGGGGAGGCAGGGCCCCCCGCCCCTCGGGGCTCACCTCACAGCGCTCCCGCCCCCCCCTCGGGGCTCACCTCACAGCGCTCCCGCCCCCTCCTCGGGGCTCACCTCACAGCGCTCCCCGCCCCCCCCCTCGGGGCTCACCTCACAGCGCTCCCCGCCCCCCCCCTCGGGGCTCACCTCACAGCGCTCCCCGCCCCCCCCCGGGGCTCACCTCACAGCGCTCCCCGCCCCCCCCTCGGGGCTCACCTCACAGCGCTCCCCGCCCCCCCCCCCCCGGGGCTCACCTCACAGCGCTCCCCGCCCCCCCCTCGGGGCTCACCTCACAGCGCTCCCCGCCCCCCCCCTCGGGGCTCACCTCACAGCGCTCCCCGCCCCCCCCCCCCCCCGGGGCTCACCTCACAGCGCTCCCCGCCCCCCCTCGGGGCTCACCTCACAGCGCTCCCCGCCCCCCCCCCCCCCCCCGGGGCTCACCTCACAGCGCTCCCCGCCCCCCCTCGGGGCTCACCTCACAGCGCTCCCCGCCCCCCCCCCCCCCCGGGGCTCACCTCACAGCGCTCCCCGCCCCCCCTCGGGGCTCACCTCACAGCGCTCCCCGCCCCCCCCCCCCCCCCCCGGGGCTCACCTCACAGCGCTCCCCGCCCCCCCTCGGGGCTCACCTCACAGCGCTCCCCGCCCCCCCCCGGGGCTCACCTCACAGCGCTCCCCGCCCCCCCCCCCGGGGCTCACCTCACAGCGCTCCCCGCCCCCCCCTCGGGGCTCACCTCACAGCGCTCCCCGCCCCCCCCCTCGGGGCTCACCTCACAGCGCTCCCCGCCCCCCCCCCCCCCCCGGGGCTCACCTCACAGCGCTCCCCGCCCCCCCTCGGGGCTCACCTCACAGCGCTCCCCGCCCCCCCCTCGGGGCTCACCTCACAGCGCTCCCCGCCCCCCCCCTCGGGGCTCACCTCACAGCGCTCCCCGCCCCTCGGGGCTCACCTCACAGCGCTCCCCGCCCCCCCTCGGGGCTCACCTCACAGCGCTCCCCGCCCCCCCTCAGGGCTCACCTCACAGCGCTCCCCCCCCCCCTCGGGGCTCACCTCACAGCGCTCCCCGCCCCCCCCCTCGGGGCTCACCTCACAGCGCTCCCCGCCCCCCCTCAGAGCTCACCTCACAGCGCTCCCCGCCCCCCCCTCGGGGCTCACCTCACAGCGCTCCCCGCCCCCCCCTCGGGGCTCACCTCACAGCGCTCCCCGCCCCCCCCTCGGGGCTCACCTCACAGCGCTCCCCGCCCCTCGGGGCTCACCTCACAGCGCTCCCCGCCCCTCGGGGCTCACCTCACAGCGCTCCCCGCCCCCCCTCAGGGCTCACCTCACAGCGCTCCCCGCCCCCCCTCAGGGCTCACCTCACAGCGCTCCCCGCCCCCCCCCGGGGCTCACCTCACAGCGCTCCCCGCCCCCCCCTCGGGGCTCACCTCACAGCGCTCCCCGCCCCCCCCCCCCCCGGGGCTCACCTCACAGCGCTCCCCCCCCCTCGGGGCTCACCTCACAGCGCTCCCCGCCCCCCCCCCCCCCGGGGCTCACCTCACAGCTTCCCCAGCCCCCCCCCGCCCCCCGCGCCCCTCAATAGGCGGGAGGCGGCGGGAATCCCACCTCCTTCCTTTACAGTCCCAGGTCCTCTGAGCCCCAGGTGACATTTCTGTCTAATCACTAAACTTGGTTTCAATCGGCTCGAAGCCACTTTTCTTTAAGCCCCTCGAGCGTAAATGCCCGGACTGGGGCTGCCTGGAAGGAGGTGCTTCGGGCGCGAGGCGGGCGGGAGCCGCGGCTGCCCGCGGGGGCCCTGGTCCGGGGCGCAGCCGCCGCAGAGCCCCCATTTCCGCGCGCAGAGCCCCCATTTCCGCGCGCAGATGACCGGCGAGCGCGCAGCGTGGGCTCAGCGCCGCGGCTCCTCTTCGGGCCGTTCCCGCGGGGCCGCCCGGGCGCCCCCAACCCGGGGGGGGGGCCTGGGGGGCGCCCGCGGTCCGCCCGCTGCCCGGCGGGGAGGGGAAGACGGCTCGGACCCGAGCACAGGCGCCCCCGAGGCCCGCCGTCCAGGCCCCTGCTCACCGGCCGGCCGCTGGCGCCGCAGTCACCCCGCCACCGGGCGGCGCCCCGAGGCCCCGGGCTGGGCGGCCCCGGGGAGGGCGGCGGGCGGCGGGCCTGTTCCCCGAGGGGCGCCCGGGGTCTGTGCGGTCGCCGCGGGCGCGGAGGAGGCGGGTCCGGGAGCCAGGGCACCTGCGGGGCCCGGGCCGGGGGCAGCTCTGCGCTGGGGGGAGGGGGCGGGAGGCCCGGGCGGCCGTGGACCGCCCGCTGGGGCTGGGCAGTCTCCCCGGGAGGGGGCCCCACGGGGGCGCTGCCGTGCGGCGGGAACCCCGCTCCGTCCTCGCCCGCTGTTCAGGCCTGGCTCGCCCGCCGTGACCTCGCGCGCCTCCCTCGCCTTCTCTGAAGCCGCTTTTCTCGCCCCCGGAACGGCGCCTCCTCGCCCCCGGAACGGCGCCACGGCACGGCCTTCGTGGGGCGCGGGGCCCCTTAGCGGCCTGCCTGCCTGGAAAGCCGTCCCAGGGCGCGCGGAGCGACAGCTGCCGTCGCCACCAGGACGACCACGAGTGTGTCACGTCTCCGGCTTCATCCAAGACGCAGAGCAACGTGTCTGCAGCGGGAGGTGGCCGGCGGGTCGAGGAGGGGCCAGGACCCACCCCTGCTCTGCCCGGCACCCTGGCTCCCAGCGGGGTGGGCTCGTGGGCAAGGCACGGCCAGGACGTGACAGCCTCCGCGCGGGGTTTGGCTCGTGGGCAAGGCACGGCCAGGACGTGACAGCCTCCGCGCGGGGTTTGGCTCGTGGGCAAGGCACGGCCAGGACGTGACAGCCTCCGCGCGGGGTTTGGCTCGTGGGCAAGGCAATGCCCAGGACGTGACAGCCTCCACGCCTGACGGTGTTGGTTTAGCCTGAGGATGGCTAGCCTGCCCTGGACAAGGAGAGGAAACCAGGACTCAGGACAATACTCAGAGATCTGGGCCAGCAAACGCTCACTGTCAGAAAGTGTGACCACAGGGCAGCAACCTCAAGCTCTGTGTCTACTGATTCTACTGTAAAATTATTTAGCAGAGTTGATGGGATGAGCGGTCCAGTACTTGATGGCTGCTGGAATCTGCCCCGGGGTGAAGAATCAGATAAGCTCAATGGAGACATCTTGAGTGCTTGGGGTCAAGATGACCACGTCTGATAGCCCCCAAGTAACTGGATATTATATAATCGTTTACACTTCCAAGTCCCCTTTGTTCTCACTATTCCGGGTGCTGCTCCCAGCAGCCCTATGGGATAGGCGGGGAAGGCAGGTGTTGTGATTATCCCAATTTTACCGGCAAGGGAGGTAAGGCTCATAGAAGTGATGCAACTGGTTCAAGCTGTGGGTGCCAAAGGGGTGCTTTGGAAAGTAACCTCACAGAGGACCTGATCATAAATCCATGGTGGGTGGTCACGCCCAGGCCTGTAACTTCTTCAGTGAAAGGTGTTAAGCAGCCCTGTTCACTGTTGCGCATCTGGGTTAACACACCTTTGAAAGACCAGAAGTAATATCCCTCAAGGGGGTTACCACCCTCAAAAGAGCACACACTCTCATTCACTATCCTGTAATCCGACCCCTCTTGCTTTCTCTCACCTCTATGCAGTTAATCCCCTCTATGTTCTCTCCTGAACCTCAAATACAGGCCAGAAGCTGCAAATCTGTCATCCTCTGGAGCCTTTGAGATCTTGCTGCCCAGCATAGGTCATCAGTTTAGCTCATATACATTCTTATAAAAAATTCTGTCCACGCCCAGCCGGGCGTGGCTCAGCATTTGAGCATCGACCTGGGATCCAGGTGATCAGGGTTCGATTCCCAGTCAGGGCACATGCCTGGGTTGCGGGCTCAGTCAATGACTCTCTCATCATTGATGTTTCTATCTCTCTCTCCCTCTCCTTTCCTCTCTCTGAAATCAATAAAGATTAAAAAAAAAAGCTTTAAAAAAAAAAAAAAATTCTGTCCAGGGTTGGAGGTTTCTTACATTGACAAAGCTCATAACCAGAAGGCAGTACATTCTGGACAGGAAGTCAGAAGTCTGACTTTAGATTCTCTGCTTCCTCCACCGGAGCCTGCCAAGTGCTTCTTCGGGCTTGAAACTTTCATCCTCACAGACTCTGCCTTTGATTCCTAGAAGTAGACCCCGAAATGAGGTTTCATGTGTAACGAACCAGGCAGGGGGTTCTGCCACAGGTGAAGGGGGAACTAAATTCTCAGGGATTTCCTGCTCACTTGGCAAATCAGCTCCAGTAATCCAAGAGCAATGCTTTGAACAAAAGTCCCAGTGGGAGCTGCCAGAAGTAAGAGCTTCTTAAAACTGGCCTCCTTTCCTCAGCTCCCAGACTCCAAAAGGAAATAGTTCAAAGGGGGATCTAGACAAAGCACTGAGGTCATTCCCTGTGGCCACTTTAGCCAGGAGGGCTTTGAAGGGCCCTGGGTCCCAATCACCTAATGATGGGCCATGTTCATAGAGCCTCCATACTTGCTTTAGGTAAAGATGGAGTTCAGGTAACTTGGAGTCACTGGGGCTCTTACAGGTAGTAGTTACCTCTAATTTATTC
Organism: Miniopterus schreibersii; assembly: GCF_964146895.1. Taxonomy (NCBI): domain Eukaryota; kingdom Metazoa; phylum Chordata; class Mammalia; order Chiroptera; family Miniopteridae; genus Miniopterus; species Miniopterus schreibersii. Next base: position 83,392,725 of record NC_138109.1, on the reverse strand, counting down.
ACTGGGTTTTCCTGAAAAGTGGAGGATTCTTTCCTGACATAGTTTGCAGCTAACACCTTATCTATTTTCTCTTCCAGATTGAGGGCCCAAAAAGACATGTATATTTTTAAAAATCTAGAATTTGGATGTTATTTCTAACAAGAACAATTGAAATGGACATCGCTGGTTTTCCTTTGGTGCCATGTGGACCAAGCTTGGCCAATCAGAGCATCACAGCCCTGGAGCCACAGGGATAGGCAGAAAAACAGCACCTGACCCACCAGCAGCAATCAGAGGCAATAAGATGGGCTGGGGTGTTTTTGGAGCTTTTGGAGAAGGGTTCTCTTTCTGCTGGAGCTGCCAGGGGTGAGCAGGGGAAACACGTAGACCCTGAGAGCAGGTGACAGAGAAGAAAGCAAACCCAAGAGGTGGAGGAGACATGCGGGATTCAGCCCTGTCTAAAGCCACGAGACCCTTGGTCTTTTTTGTTACATAAGCTAATAAAGTCCCTTTTTAGCATAAGTCAGTTTGCCTTGGGTTTTCTATGAGTTTTCATATAGAAGAATACTAGTGCACTCACAGTGTTGGTGTGAGATCTCTTGCTATGTTGGTAAATACGAGACCCTGATATACTACCTAAAATAAGTCAATTTTCAAACACTGACTCATAAAGTGTTAACCTTTAGATGCACTAACTGGCATATTCTGTGCCATCTCCCCATTGTCACACGTGTCCTCACAGGACAGGAGCATTATCCTCTTTTCACAAGGTTGTGAGCTGTTCCACGCCAGCTCAGAGGACGCTCTGTCCAGGCTGGGTGTGTCACCCCCTGGGTGTGGATGTGTTCACCCTCCTGGAAGCTCTCCAAACCCCATCCTATGGGAATTTCACAGAGGCTTCCTCACGGAGGCATGATCAATTACTAACTCCATCTCCAGCCCTCCCTCCTCTGGGAACTTCCAGTCATGGCCTGGTTTCTCTGGTGACCATTCCCAGCCAGGAGCCCACCCAGAGTCACCTCGTGAGAACAAAAGATGTTCCTAGTGCTCTTACCACTTAGGAATTTACAAGGGTTTTAAGAGCCTTGTGCTAGGAACTGGGGGAGGAGACCAAATGTATATCTTACTATTTCAAAAGCAGTATCATCAAATCTCATTTTATAAATCTTATAATTAAATCATATTATAGAAATGCCATTAGGTCCATAAACTTTGCCAAACGTGCAATTCTTTTTTTATATATATACTTTTGTTGTTGCTAACCCTCACCCAAGGATATTTTTTTCCATTGATTTTTTTAGAGGAAGTGGAAGGGAGGGAGGGAGGGAGGGGGAGAGAGAAACATTGATGTGAGAGAGACACACTGATTGGTTGCCTCCCACATGCACCCCAACTGGGCCAGGGATAGCAACTGCAACTCAGGTACATGCCCTTAACCGGGAATCGAACCTGTGACCCTTCAGTGCTTGGGTCAATGCTCTAACCGCTGAACACCACCAGCCAGGGCAAAATTCTTATTACTGCATTACCTTGTGTCTTCATGCCTGCTGTTTCTTCAACTTGGAATACACGGTCCCCCTTCCCCTCTTCTTTCCCTGGAAAAAGCCTATAATATATCATCCCATTCTCCATTAATTCATTAATTCATTCCACAAATATTTATTGAATGCCTGACCCTGTGGGGCTACTGAAACATATAAATCAGGGGCCTTTCCTTTCCTCAGTTACTATAATAAACATTAAAATTTATTTTTTAATTGTTAATATTTTTTCTGCTCCCTCATCAATTTTGTGTTTCAAACCATAAAATATCCTATTCTAGCATATTTTCTAACATATGCTAGAAAGTGGAGTTTTACTTGAAAGCCCTTAGATTTATATTCCCAGCACTTTCTGGCTAATAAAAAGACTGTTGGACCCCGTTAACCTGGAGGCTGCTGCAGCCCTGTTACATTCACTCAGAGCGTGTGGTTATTCCACACACATGGATCTCTCAGTCTCCCTATAGGTTCTACATTAACTTTAAAGAAATGGAATCTTTGAGGAGGTTAAGAAGGTAGGAGAAAAAAGCTCTGAGAAATTAAAGAAAAACTGGCTTTAAATGCATATCTGGGTCCATGATGAAAACAGATAAAATATGGAAATGTAAACTCAAATTAAACAAAGCTACAGTTGCCACGTCCCCCAGATGGAGCCTGAGGTTCACCTGGCCAGGCTACAACTGAGAAGTTTGCCAATGTTGGTATCTTTTAACATTTTGGAGTATTTTTAAAAATCATCAATTTTGGGTTTCAAACCATTAAATCTTTACTTGATTAAAAATATCAGAGATAGAACCTATACAGAGGGAAATGACTGGTTTAGAGCTTAACATGAAATATTAATGTTTGAAGAGTGTTAAATCAGTGACTTTGCACATTTATATGCTTTTTGCTATAGAGACACTAAATTTTTAATCAAAGCCCTGAGAGATAGCCCATAATTTATGCTGAAGATAATATGCATATAGGTGCAGCTAATTTTTTAAATATAAAAAATCCCTTATGACTATCTATCTAATAGTCATAAATTCAAACCAATTGTATTAGAGACCAAAAGTTTATCAAAACTTTTTGGTGGAAACACCTTGCTTCAGAAAGTATATTCTGGGTCTGTGGTCTACCCCATTTAAGAGGATTCCTACTCCTACCCTCTTTCAGCTTCAAGAAATTAACTAAGTTCTTGAAGGAAATTAGTTTAATCACTTTAGATTTGGTTACAACAGCCAGACCATGGTTTTTTCTTCATCTCCATTAAAATTATTAGGGAAAGAGTCCTTTAAAGAGCATGCTTCCTTCCCCTAAACCTTTCCTACTTGACGCTGTCCCTACAAACCCTCCAGACGCGGTTGTCTTCAGATTGCTCACCCATGGTGGAAAACCCTAATGTCCCGACTTGAAACCTGAGATTCATTTTCCAATTTGCAGATGATTCTCATAAAAAAAAGAGTCTGCTTCCTTGCTGGAGTGAAAGATACAATGTTCACAGGTGAGTCCTGGCGTTCTGTTCTTTTTCCTGTGTGGGGGAGACGGAGACATTCCTAAGCACAATAAAGCAAACTGGCATCTTTGATTTTTAGCAAACAAAAGCTGACTTCCAATTTTAGATCAATTTGTTTTGCTAATTTTTTTTTTTTAACTCAACCAAAGAATTCAAAATTAAGATTTGAGCAAGCTTTTAAAAGTGATTGGGTCCTATGCATTTGCAACCGAATGGCTTTTGGCTTCGACGTCCTATCTGCGTTTTGTCCTGTTTCCACTTGGCCCTTGGTCGGGAGGGTGAATTTGGTTGGTACAGGACGTGTAGTTCTTCTCAAGGAACGACTTGTCATTTTCCTGAGGATAGATTATGTGACATTTTTATTACTTTTGCCACTGAACCAAAGTAGCTTTTTCATTGTAGTTTAGGATAGGTTTTGTAAATGTCAAATTCCTTGTTAGAAAATTAAAGTTCCAAAAGTCAGAGGCTGATGGAAAGCATGTCCATAGACACAGAGTTTGAAGTAATTTCGTGTCTGTTTTTCCACCCTCCAAGTCAGGATAAGCTGCTTTTCAAATAACTATTTGAAAGAAAGGAATCACACTGTAGTCAGAATTAAAAGGACACACAATATTCTAAAATGGGATATCTATATTTCAGGTATAAATAAAAACATGAACATTCAGATAAAACCAATATGAAATCGATTTGATATGACTGATTTTGTAATTTTAAGTTAATTAACCCTGACACCAATTCCTTGGAACTAACTTTTATAAAATTATAGACGATTTAAAATTAGGTTTCTATCAACTTCATTTAATTTTTTTTACTCCTATTATCTTTAAGGAAATAAACCTGTTCGAGCATATTGGTGATTAGGTTGTATCTTTCTTTTCTTCAGCCTCTCAATTTTTAGGAAAATACAAACTGTTAAGTTACTTAACATGCTTTCAAAGGAAGGGAGAATGGCTCAGCTTCTTTATGGGAATCAATGGGTTCAGGACACTTTCATAAATTGAGGGTCACAGGCTCAGACGCTTTCAGTGGCCAGACAAAAGAGAGATGCATGAGAGATGAGTGCTGGGCAGGGCTGGGGAGCTGGAGAACACTCATCCCTCTACTGCATTCCGGGGCAGCGCGGTCCCCCCAAAAACCAGCGTGGAAGCTTCTGCTGTGTGTGTATGTTTTAATGTTCAATCTCCTGATTTTCAGATGCTGGCAATTATTTTTCTTCAAAGATTGTGTGTACTCTGTGAGATGCATTTGGCCTACAAGCCTACAGTCGACAAGCCAATAACTGCCCACAATAACTTCATGTTGGGAGCCAATCCATTAAGCACAATTATTTATAATAAGAAATATAATTGTCAAGTTCATTTGAATTCTCATTTTGGCTGATCTGAGCACTATATATGAGAGCTTAAAAAAATACGAAAAGGTTGCTTGGTGACTTAAGAATCAAAGTAAACAGAGTTATAGGCCCTGGCCAGTGTGGCTCAGTTGGTTGAGCGTCGTGCCAGGCACCAAAGGGTCACTGGTTCAGTTCCTGGTCAGGGCACATGCCTGGGTTGTGGGCTCAATCCCCAGTAGAGGGTGTGCAGGAGACAGCTGATGTAGTGATGTTTCTCTCTCACACTGATGTTTCTCTCTCTCTCCCCCTTCCCCTCTCTGTAAAATCAATAAAAAAAATTTTTTTTTTTTAGTAAACAGAGTTATAGGATCCTGATTGAAAACTTGATTAACTCGTTTATTCAACAAATACATGTTGAGTGTCTTACATGTACTGGCACTGTTTTAGGCACCAGAAATAGAACTGAGTACAAGGTACCTATCTAGAGGTAGGAGGTAGTCAATAAATAAGTAAACAAGAAAACTAGCACTTGGTGATAACCACCACTCAGAAGAGTAAACTTGGGTAATGTAATAGCAGGTGCAGACTGGTTTCCCCACAGGAGCCAGTGAACCTAAATCCTCAGCCTGGAGGTATCAGAGTGTCAAATTCTTCCTCTCTGCTCCTTTTGTTCTAGGTTCCTGTGTGAGGTCACTTCTCCTACGTCTTAATGAATTGAAGACCAGTTTATTTTAAATTGGTTCCTTTTCATCTTCTTGCCTAGATTTGGGGGTCATGCTGATCCAAGAAGGATTTGGGGAAACCTCTAAGCTAACCAGTAACTTTCTTACAATGCCTGGGTCAGGATGCAGATGGCTGATTCCAAAGATTTTGTGTTGATTCCTCTTAGCTTGCCTTTTAGAGAGGACCATCTTCTAGCATGTCTCCAGATTCTGGGAATGTGTCATTTGAGGGTTCGTATCACCTTTTGGGGACAAGGACTGATAACAGCTTGGCAATGAAACTCTCTGCCAGGCCAAGGCTTCTCTCACCCAAACATGCACATTGACAAGTATCTTTCAAAACTCTTCCCCATGGCATTGTGTCTCCCTGCACAGTGACAGGGAGAAACCCTGGAATGTCAAGTCAGAGATCGGGGTTCAAAGCCAGCTATTTGGCTCTGCCGGGGGCCTCCTCTTTCACCCAACAGTCACCTAACTCTCACAGCCTCCTGTTGAATACCCACCTCTTGGGGGTGCTGTGAGGACTGAGCAACAGTGTGTATTTGAAAGCCGACCCTGCAAAGCTCAATATTATTTATTATGATGACTGGACTGGCCATCAAGGTCATGCTTGTTCCACAACGAGTTATAACACAACAAATGGGTAAAGAGGCGGAGCCAAGCACAGGGAGACCTCTTCTGTGACTCTGCCACCAAAGAGCAAATAAATAACATCTTTAGTTATATTTAATGTCCGAAATAGAAATGCAGGCTTTATAATAATAAGAGCAGTAGTGGCAGTAATAAGTGGCTAACATTTATTGATCACTTTTCTCTATTCCAGGCATGGAGGTAAACACTCTGCATCTATTATTGCTCATAATGGGCTGAGGACAGGGAAGAAAAAGTCAAGTTAATAATGTGAAGCTGGAAAAACAAACATTACTACGCACAATGTGCACTATCACCCCCAAAATCTCATTAAATTCGAGCACGTTTCGAGGCCCATTTCTTAGAGGTTCTCGTCTCCACAGCCCGTTAGGTCCCGCAGCCGCCGCCCGCCCCAGGGCCCTGCACCCGCAGCGTGCGGAGGAGTTGACGCGCCAGGGTTTTCCCAGGGAGCACACGTTGCCCACAACAAAAAGAACGTCCGGTTAAATATGTAAACGTAGACTGGAAATGCAAAAGAATACATCCAGTAGATGTGGCTCAGAGTGTATTCTTTGGAAAGCAAAAGCATTTCTTCCCCCACCCCGAGATAAGACTGGAAATGGAGTCCTGCATCAAGACGTCCCCGAGCCTCTCAGCCACGACGCGCGCCCGCGGGGGCACCGCAGCCGCTCGCCGCGGGGCCGGGCCGGGTGCGCAGCGCCGCGCGGCGGGGGCGCGTTGTCCTCACGTGCGGAGCAGCCGCGCGCGCCGGTGCCCTCAGCAGAGGCCTTGGAAACGGGAATTCAAGATCCTGGGGAGGCGTGGGGTGTGCGTCACCATTCACGTTTATGTATCTGTCGCTTGTGTTGGCGACAGACCCTTGTAGCATCGCGTTCGTGTAGCATTCACTTGGGAAGGGGGGAGAAATGGCGACCTGGCGGTGGGTGCTGCGGTCGGCGGTGGGTGACCGACGACCCCAAACGGCAAACGCGCTACCCCGGTGCTCCTCCGCGGACACAGAAATCAACCTTCTCTGCGCCTGGAAGAAGCGCCAGAGGGTCGCTCCGAATGCTGGCGACGCGTGGGCTGCGGCCGGCATCTCTGAGGCCAGCGGAGGTCACCGAGACCGGGCGCCTGCCGGGTGGGTGGGGGAACCGCGTGGAGGCGGGAGCCGAGCCGCGAACGCAGCCCCATTCCCACGCGCCCGGCGCCCGCGGACCCCTGCGGGGTCCCCAGCCCACCCGCGCTGGCCGCTCCGCGCGCCCCCTGCTTCCCCGCCGCGGTCGGAGCGGGGGAGGGGAACGCGGGGGGCCCGGGGCTGGGCGGGGGCCGGAGTGTCCCGCGTCCCCGCCCCCTCCCGTGGATCCCGCGGCGGCGGCGCATCCGGGCTGGAGGGGGCGCTCGCGCGCAGGAGCGGGGCGCAGCAGGTGCCGCGGTTACCTCCACCTCGGCGGGGGAGAGGGGGCGGGCCGGGGGCGGAGGCGCGCCGGGGGGAGGGAGGTCGCTGGCGGAGCCGGAGCGGCGGCCGGCTCGGCAGGTTGGGACCCGAGCTCGCGGCTTCCGGAAGGCGCCGAGGTCGGACAAACACATCCCGGGCGCGGGGAGCAGGGCTCGCCGCCCGCACGGCCCGCACGGCCCGCACCGCCGCCCGCAGGCCGCCGAGCCGCCGCCGAGGCGCGGCGCCCTCTCCTCCTCCCGCGGCCGGCGCGGAGCCGCGTGCGCGGCGGGCTCGGCCACGGGCGCCGGGCCGCGGGGCCGATGAGCGGCGGCGGCTGAGGGCCGAGCCGGCCTTTGCCCGCCGCCCGCCCGGCGCCCGAGCGGGGCCGCAGCGCCCGGGGCGCGGGGCCGCGCCGGTGACATGGGGGCGGACTGAGGCGGGGGCGGCCGAGCGCTGCGCTCTCCCGAGCCCGGGCCCCGCGCGGCGGCGGCGCCCGGCCCTGCGCGCTCCGCCCCGGGCGCCTCGGCCGCGCTCTATGCGCCTCTGCGGGCGCCGCGGGCCCGGGCCATGGCGATAGACCGGCGGCGCGAGGCGGCCGGCGGCGGGCCGGGCAGGCAGCCGCCCCCGGGCGAGGAGAACGGCTCCCTGCCGCCCGGCGACGCGGCGGCCTCGGTGCCCCTCGGTGCCCCGCGCGGCGGCGGGGAGATCCAGCCGCTGCCCTCCCCGCGCGCCGGCGGCCCGGCCCCGAGCCTCCTGTTGCTGGACTACGACGGGTCGGTGCTGCCCTTCCTCGGGGGCCTGGGCGGCGGCTACCAGAGGACCCTCGTGCTGCTCACCTGGATCCCCGCGCTCTTCATCGGCTTCAGCCAGTTCTCGGACTCCTTCCTGCTGGACCAGCCGAACTTCTGGTGCCGGGAGGCCGGCGCCGAGCTGCCGGGAGCCAGCGGCGCCCCGGGCCGGTGGGGCGCGCCCGGCGCGGCCCCGAGCAGCCCCCCGCCCGCCCGCCTCTCCACGCCCGCCTGGGGCGCCGCGGGCCGGCCGGGCAACGGCAACGGCAGCGGAGCGGGCCCGGGCGACACGCCGCCCCTGCCGCCGCCCCGGGACGCGGGGGACAACGCCTCTCACTGCGACTGCCACGCGTGGGACTATGGCATCCGCACAGGCCTCGTCCAAAACGTGGTCAGCAAGGTAAGGGCCGCGACCGCCCGGCCTCGCGGGGCCCTCGGCGCCCCGGCGCCCCTCCCTCCCTCCCCGCCGCCCCCTGCGCCCGGCGCGGGCACCTCGCGCTCCCAGCCGCCGCCCGTGCCCCCGACGAGCGAGGCACGAACTCGGGTGTGAAGCGAGGGCTTTTGCCGCCTCCCACCGCTAACGGGCCCCAGCCCCTCCTAGCCTGCACCCCAGCCCCTGTCCCAGGGCACATGGGGGAAGGGCGCTCTCCCCCGCAAAGACTAGAGCTCCTTCTCCCAGCCTCTGGCCGTCACCCTCGTTAGGGCAGCAGTGGCCGGGCAGGGCAAGGCCTCTGACCGGTCGCCAAGCCTGCCCTGGAGGCCCGGCCTCATTCAAGGTCTGCTCGCTGCCAGGCCCAGGGCTCTGCCCCCTGCCTGGCTCGCTGTCCCTGTCTGCCAAGAAGAAACACCGACCATGAGCATACTGCCCTGTCCTCGGGTGCCTCAGCCATGTCCCGCTCGCTTTGGAAACAGACTAAAGCCAGCTAAGGAACCGAAGTTGAGAATTCCCTTCTCCTCCCTAGGCTCAGTCTTCTCCTAAAATGTGCATATTTGGCTCTTCACTCCAACGATTTCTCAGGATTTTAGTAAATGTCACAGGGTATAGGAACGAGGCTAAGAATGCTTTGGTACTCCGGGACCCCCAGTACTCCTACGTAGCAGCTGCTTTCCTCTGAGGCATTGGGCCCCTGGTCAGCTTTAGCTGGACTTCCAGCTTGTGGCCAGGCTGGTGGAGCCCCCCTGGCAGAGGATGGCACTGTGTGGAATGGAGCAGTGTTGGGTGAGAGATGCATTGCCAGCGTAGAAATGGAGAACCAGCAATGTTAGAAAATCAGTGCCCAAGACATCTATAATTTTCTGGATTTCTTAACATATAAGAGATATCTTATGCCAATTTGTCAAGCAATTTGTATTTTTTGTCCCTTCTGTGTTTTAAAGAACTAATTTGCATTTCAAAGTAAACATAGGCCCTTTTTTATTCTGGGCCTTTCTGGGCAGTTTTAAAAGATTTGTTTAAATGTGAGACTGAAATTTAACAATTTATGATGATCACTGTGCATGTGCTTTTCCCCCAAGTGTGTGCTAGTAAACATTTGTAGCTCAGGGATGTGTAAGATGAAACTCTTACATCATCGTGGCCCTTGTTTTAATCTTGGCAAGAAATGATCTGTCCCGTGGGAACCGTCTGGATTAGCTGTTAAATAGGGAAGGTCCTTCCAGCTTAGTTTACTCCCCCTCCCCCTCCCCAAGTCCCGTTAATGGAGGGCAATATTTGGTTTTTGCTTTGACCAGCATGGAAAAATTAAGAACAATGACTACGATGACTATTTTAATACTCTGTATTTCTGTGAAAGTAAGGATTTGGCAACATTTTCAAATATTTTAAGCCCCTTTTTAAAGGAGAGGAAGGATAAAATAGATCAGAGCAAATGTGGATGGAGGGTGCTCTGTCCTGGGGAGGAGGGGGGCAAACTTAACAGTTAGGAGGTGGGATTGACTATCATGAACTTAGTGGTGGGGACCCAGGAACAAGCTATTCAGTCTTTGCCATGGACGGTGGGAGGAGAGAACTAAAACACTTCTTGAAAACAGGCTATGGAGGCATGTTGGAGAGCTGGAAAATTTTTCTAAATTAGCACTCAAGAGGGTCAAAAATGGCACTAATGTGTGCTGTGTGTTTGGGGGGTGCTGGATAAGTCACAGTTACTCAGAGCTGACAAGGCAAGACTGGGAGGAGAAGGCCAGTACAATGGCTAGAGACACATTTTCTTGTAAGATAAAGACTGGAAGGCTCATATCGATTTCCACACACAAACAAGATCTAAATAAAGGACTGTCCTCCACAGTGTTCTGTTCCATAACAAATGCTTTAAAGAGCTTTTAGAGCACATTTGGGCAGGTCCCGAGGCAGACTTTATCCTCTGTGGGCTGTGCAAGTTGGGTACACTATCAGACATACACTCGTGGCAAGTATGCTGTGATGGGTGCTGAATAGGAGTCAGGTAGGTGCCTGTCGGCTTTGTAAGTAGAAGCAGAAGTGGGTGGACACTCAGGGTCTGAGAAGTTGCCCTTTGTACCCTCTTCCCTGACTCCATGCCACTTGCAAACAAGCCTCATGCAATGTCTCTATCATTATTAGACTTGCTTCAGCATATATGTGCCCCTGCAGTATACACCTTAGAGTATCCCTGGGCATTAGGTGGGGAGGGGGTTACGGAAGAACAGGTAAGCATATATTATTACATTTATATTACATTATATATTATAAGTACATTATACTGTTAATATAGTATGTTATAAACATTTTAGTATATGTTACCTGTGTTGTATTGTATATTAAATAGCCTTATATTTATGCTGTAATTGCACCTACACACGTGAAACTATCAAGCCAGCTAGAATCCCAGGTTATTGTGCTTAAAAGGGATCTTCAAGCCGAGGTGCCTCTGCCCTCCTGAATGAGATCCGTGATGGGCGCCATTCCCCACGCGGCCGACTCCATAGTTGCACATCCTTGGGGGGAGGAAGCCACGAGAGTTCATCTCATGCCTATTTGTGCAACTTGTCCCTCTGAAGGATTCATTTCCTTCATAAAATGTGTGTTCAGATGGTTGAGGATGCCAGGTATGTAGTTTCTTTCCTGGCTAAGAAATCACCAGGTGCTTCAGCTGTTTCTGTACATGACAAACTTTGCCATACTGACAGCTCCACTTGACGTATGTCTTCCGCCAGCACCAGCACCCAGCCCGCAGTCCCTGTCTTCTAATTAGGAGAGAGGAGGTGTGGGCTCTGCCTCCATGAATGCAGCCTACAGTTGATGAACCAGGCTCTTAGTAGACGTGACATGCTTCTAAGTATTTTGAGACCATAGCCACCAAACCTTCATGGGATTACGCTCTGCCAGGGCCTTCTCAGCCCAGGCTTGTGTGACATAGATTTCACCTTAATAGTTTTGGGTTATATCTCTCCTATTAGGATCTTTTTTATTTCTCTTTTTGCCTTGGTCCTTGGTATTTGTTATCTGTTCCAGAATTTGTCATGTGTTCAAAATAATAATAATTAATAATAATAATACTAACTTCCTTTTGTGTAGTCCTATAAAGTTTTCAAAACCCTTTGACATATTTTTCCTGTCATTAAGAATGTTGAGTAAGCCAAGGCCAGTCTTAACACTGAGCGTTACCTTGGAGTTTAAATCAGCTGATGCACACCTGAGCGGGCCAGGTGTTCTATGCCAGAGCCGGTGTTCGACTTCCTGATGTCAGGTATAGCTCTGTGTTTTATCTCCCAGTCATGTTGAAAGACATTGCCAGTGCCTTCCTGAAAAGAGGAGCCTAATTCCTGCAGAGTCACTGAGAGGGCAGCTCTGGGGGAATGGGGGCGGGGCAGGCCTCCTCACTTGGCTTCCTGACCCACGACCCACACCAGCATGCCCTGTGCAGCCCAGAGGCCGGGCGTGTCTGAGATTTTACTCAACAAGTTTAAAGAAAATAACTGCTGCTTTTAAACTATTTCTCTTAATAACTTGCATAGTTTATTCCGCATCATTCTGAGTGAATTCTTGTTGGTTTCTAAGATTCACTACTTCCTTGAGTAATCCCTAGAATTTTGCAAAAAGTCAATGTCAGCTAAACTTTCTAAGCTCCATTCTTTTCCTGTCAATGAAGTTTGGGATGCTGGTCTCTCTCCAGTCTCTGATATTTCTTCTGTTCTCCATGAATTCTCAGATTGCTGGCTTTTATCCTGTAAGGACACCTGAGAGTTGTTTAAATATCCTGACAAGTAATTTGTATTCTTTAACTGGTACTCAAGGTGAGAAAGTGACTCAGCACAATTTAATTAAGATTAAAAATAATTACAGTTACATTGCAATAGTAATATTTAGAAAAGAACCCACTGCTAGGGGTAGGTTCCTAGTGGTGTTTTATTGATTCATCTAGTATACACAGCACAACAGTGAACATCTTTATGCATGTCTATTTTTAGAAATTGACTAATAAAAGATGCAGATGGTAAGGTAAAATTTCTTGCCACATCTGCCTCTAGCTTACCTCCTCAGAAGCAACCGTGGTTACCAGTTTCTTATGTATCCTTTCAGAAATAACTCTTAAGTATGTTTTCGTTTATATATTTTTCCTCACAAACAGTAGCATTATATGCACTGCTCTATGCTCTTTTATTTGCCTATATTGGGGACGGACGGATATTAGTACATAGACAGCCCCTAATTCTTTTCTGTGTCCGCACAGTATTCCATTGTATGACTAGGTCATAGTTTATTCAATTAGTCACCCAATAGGGGGCATTTAGGTTGTCTCCAGTCTTGGCTGTTACACAATATATAATGAGATCCTGGCACAAACAAAATTCTTAGCAGTGGAGGGTCAGTGTGGCCGCATTTTTGTGTTGGTAGATGTTGTGCTCTCTACATGGATCTTACTACCATGGGACACGGCCGTCAGTGATGTGTGAGGTTCTCTTCTTCAAGTCCTTGCTGTGCCAGGGAGTTAACCACACTTCTAAATGTCTCCTTCCTCCTCTCCTGCATATTCGAGAAGCCGTATTTGGTTATTGTTATGGATTTGCACTTGGCTTGTCATGAGGGGGTTAAACATCTCCCTGAGGTTGGCTGAGCCACTGTGCTTCCTTTCTTGTGACCTGTCTCCTCATGCCCTTTTGCTTGTTGGGGGCGCATTGTTTTCTTACTGATCTATAGACATACTTTATGCACAAAGCCAGTTAACCCTTTTCCATGTCTCGTAAATGTTTTTTCTTGGTTTGTTGTTTGTCTTTTGATTGTGTTTATGGTGCTGTTGTCAGGCGGAAACCTTTGGTTTGGATAGCATCAAATGAATTATTCTTTTTTTAAAAATAGTTTCTGGGTTTTGTGTTAGATTAAGGGCTTCCCTGATCCTGGAATATTAGGAAAATGCCCATGTTGTCTCTTAATAGTGTTATGATCTCAGTACTCATGCACGCACCCTGGTCGGGGCCAGGGATCAAGCCTGCAACCAAGAGACCTTGGCTGGAATCGAACCTGGGACCCTTCAGTCTGTGGGCTGACACCCTAACCACTGAGCCAAACCAGCCAGAGCTTTCAGTACTTCTTTAATTTGGTGTTGCAGGGATCGGTGCTGCTTTATTGAGCTGTTAGGAGACATTGCTAGAAAGGGAAATAAGTACTAGGCCAGAGGATCTGACCAGCATTTCACAGGCATCCGCTTGCTCATGACAGTGTCTCACAGCTTGAATGTGGCAGAGGCCTCGCTGACGGAAGGACCGGCAGCTGAACGGAGGTCAGGCGGCTCTGTCCACCCCTTTTGGAGACAGCACTTGTCTGCACACAGTAGGTCTCCCCTCCCCTCCATCTTCTTGTTTTGGACTAGCTGCAAAACATCTTTTTTTTTTTTTTGAGTCTTTAGCATTTTTTGCAAGTCTCAATTCATTTTGGCCACTAGTCTAAGGTAGAAGTGAACCAAAGTTGATGTCAATGAAAGCATGTTGGACTCCGAGTGTCCGTCTTGGGATCACACACACCAGGGTGTGCGGGAGCCAGCTGGCCTCTTCAGAAAGCCAGTTACTAAGCAGTTATCACTCCTCTGAGCTTGACCCTGGGCCACAACTTTCCTTTTTTAAAAAACCTTTCCTTTTCTCTCCTTTCTTTCATAGATACGAGTGCCTCTTCTGAGCCAAGTGTCGTGCTGTGTGTTGGGGATAAGTGGAAATAGATAGTTCAACGCCCATGGAGCAGATAGACTAAGGAGGGAGGCACACTTTAATAAATTAAATAATAACCTTTTAATTGCAAACAGTTAAATGTGTGGGAAGAAAGGGAAATGAGAGACTAGAGTGGTCTCTGAGTGAAACCAACGTGAGATGAGCTCAGAGGTTTGAGTAGGAGAGGGAGGCAAAAGAGGGGTGTGCATGTATGTGTTTTCCAGAGAGAGGAAACAGCATTTGCAAGGGCCCTGTGACACATAGGAGGCTGTGTGGCTGGGACATGGGGAGGGGTGGCTTATAAGAAAGTAAGCCATGAGATGGGCTCAGCCAGGTGAGGGGATGAATTGGGAATGGAGGGCAGCAGGGGAGGACCTGGGGTGAGAGGAGGGCCTGGGACCCAGCCTGTGCCTGCAGTGGAGACATCGGGCTCTGCAGGTAGGCAGAGGGGAGGGAGGGGGCATTTGGGAGGGAGAGAGGCAGACGGACTGAAGGTTCTGTGGGAAATGGGGCCTGTTCATGCTGCTGAAAGGAGGCTGACTGGCCCATGGAGGGGTCCTAAGGGGAGCTGTGGAAAGCATGCCGGAGCTGTAGGTCCAGACCAGACTTTGGGCAGGTGGGCCTGGAACCTGATCGGCCGTGGCGCGTTCTCTTGTTTTCCATTGCCCTCCTGCTCACAAGGGGAGGATGCTAATTAAATTTCCACAAGGCTGAACGAGCTGATATGGGAAACCATCAGTCTAGAATTTACTTCCATTCAACCAGCTGCTCCTTTGCCAAGTGCCCGGTGTAGGTAAAAAGGTCGTCTGGGCCATAGCTGACATAAAATGTTATCTTCTAGTCCTAAGTTTAGAGTTGAGAAAACTGAGGCTTGGAGTGGGCAGGGTCTTTGACTTGTCCAAAGGCACCAGGATTAGGGTTAGAATCCCGCTTTCCTCACCCTGCAGGGCATTTTTGCTCTGCCCCTCAGCACCCCCTCAGGGGAGAGGCGCCAGGAAGCACTGGCTGGGCTCCTGCTCTTGCTCTTGGGTTGCTCCTCTTAACTGGCCCAGAGAGGTGGTCTTCTGCCCAAGATGGTTGTGTTCTTTGCCTTGGTCGCTGCAAAGTGAGGTGTGGGTGGCTATACCAGGGCTTTGTGAGGGTGCCCTGTCGAAACCACCCCTCTGGGCAGATGTCTGATCTCTGCTCCTTCTGCCTCCATTTCCCCGTCTCCTGGAACTCCCTTTCCTCCTTCCTTCATCCGGGCAGTCCTGCCACCCTTCAGATCAGCTCGGTCCTCCTCTGGTGCCCCAGCACCCAGCTGTCCCTTCCTCATAGCACTCACTGTGGTCAGAATGGTGTCTGTCTCCCCCACTGGAGGTGTGTCTTACTGGCCTTTTGCCTAAGTCTTGACTGGGCTGCTCATGACCAGTTTACCTTTGAGAGCTGCAGGAACCTCCTCAGCAAACGGGGTCATTGCTCACTTTACCTGGTGCTCCCCTCACTTGGAAGGCTGTTCTGAGGATAGAATGAGAACAGCTGGGGAGAGCCCCCTGCAAACAGGAGGCACCTGGGAACCTCAGACCCATCTTCCTCCATCTGAGGACTGGCTGAGTAAGTCATCTGAGAAATGCTTCAATGGGGAGGAGCTGACAGGCCACACCTGGAAGGGTGATTATTCATTGGGAGCTCCAAGGTGTCTGTCACCTTCCTTTAGCGACTGATGATGTGGGAGCCAGGTGTGCCCACAAGACAAGACATCTGGATCCAAAACTGACCTGCAGGATCTTGTCTAAAAGACCCTTTAAAGGGTTTGTTTTCAGAGCTCTAATCTGAAAAGAAAACAGGTCACCAACCACAGGGCTCAGAGAGGATCTGGAAAGGAACGGACCTTCCCGAGGGGCCAAGGCCCTGAGGGCGAGAGATCTCTACTGTTTAGAAGCTGAGTTGGCTGAGCCAGGTGAAAATGGAGCAGAGAAAGTGGAATTTCAGAGTTGATGGTAACCTTGAGCTGCCATAGCTGGGGTCAGAGAGCTAACTTCAGGGCCAGCGGCCCCTACAGAGGGGCCCTGTCCCGCCAGGAGTGTTACTCTTCCTGGTTTTGTGGGAGGACATTGACCATGACCTCAGTAGCCCACAGACTTTGATCTTTAGTGAGTGGGGATTTCTTCCATTTCCTCAATGTTCACTCAACACTGGGCATTATCCACGGGCAGACCTCCTCCCAACAGGACTTACAGATTGAGGAGGCTCTTGTTTCTAGGAGGGGGCAGTGCTTGTTGATTGTTTTGATTGTTTGCTGTGACAACAGGGCCAGGGCCTATGAGGCCATCCATTTGCATAGTTTATACCCCATCCAACTTTTCTTCTTAGAACTCTTGATTGCAAGTAAAGAAAACAAATTTCAAATTATATTAACAAAATGGAAAAGAAATGTATTGGGGAGATGCAGGGATGATGGCTCAGGAAAACTGGGGTGGTGTCTGAGATCAGAAAATGGGGGGCATCTTCCAGGAGCCCTGCTGCTCCCCTCCCTCTTCCAGAGGCCACATCTGCTCTCGTCCCCTTCTCCAGAGCTGGCTTCCTTCCCCCTCCAGACCACCATTGTCTGCTGCTGATGCTGGCTTGGTCCCTTGTCAGCAATGGCCGGCATGGAGGCCAGTGTTCCTCTGTCCAGGTCCATGTTCCTGGGTGGGAGTCTGATGCCCAGCTTGGGCAGGTTTCAGAGCAGTGGGTCGGCTGTCCAGGGCTGTGTGTGTGCGCGCGTGTGCTCGAGCGCGGGTGGGTAGGGTTTCCTCCAAACCATGTGACAGGAGCTGGTCTCCATTGGGCTGGGACGGGTTGGCCGGGAGGGGGTTAGGATCTTTTTGCCAGTTCATCAAGAATAATTGAATATTGATGATTTGACCATTAAATGCTTTCAACAAAGTATTCTTTTTCTTCCCAGAGTCTCAGAATGTAACTTACCTGGCTGCTTAAGCCACTTAAGTTTAGTGTGGAATTGGCAAGAATACCTGTCCTAAGGCTTATTTTCTGGACATGGTTATAGATGGCCTTAGTTATCAGCTCCAGTCGCCACGGGAGCTTGGAATAAGCCCTTGGGCAGTTGCTGAAGCAGTTTGGCAAATTCCCCTCCACCCCTGCCCCCTGCAGGTCTCCAGACCGGCTTCTAGTCTGGACCAGCTGAAGAGCTTGAGGGGCCCAGTGCAAAACGGAAACTCAAAGCCCCTTGTTCAAAAATTCCCAAGATCAAGACAGTGATAACCTGGCATGGAGCCAAGTCCCCTCTGCACTGGGCCCTGCTTCTGTGATCTCCAGCCTATAGTTGTTTGCAAAGTGTGTTTTCACTGCTGTGAAGCTTTGGTGTGTTTTGTATCTTTTTCTAGGTTTCTGGTAGTAAAAGTGGCCCGTACCTCTTATAGGCCTGTTTTCCTCAGGCACAGCCTCTCAGAGCCTCGCCAGTGCTGTTTGGATGCTGCGTTAGCTCGAGGTGTGCAGGAGCCAGCAGGAGCCAGGCGTCTTCTCACATTTGAATGTGCTGCTCCGAAGGGAGCCAGTCCCAGTTGGTTTCCTTATCGGAGCAGAGAACCTAGAGCTGGGGCACCGGAGCTGTGGTAAAGAATGCTGAGTCATCCAGAATGCTAGTTCAGTGTTTATCAGCCTTGCTCCTCTTTGAGTGGAAGGAGGGGCAGTCCTTCATATAATTTAATTCTACTGGTAATAGCCACACTTAATTTCTTAGCATCACTTAAAGAGTAAGTGCTAGGCGATTCAGCCTGCGTAAGCCAGCCGCAAACGGCCCAGTGCTGGTGCTGAGTGACGGCAGCCCTGTGTAAGGCCGTCTGCGGGACCGCGTGCTCCTCTCCGATGGATGAAAAGCCACTTTCTCTGTGTGTGTACAAGGTGCCTTACGTGTGGGGCAGCCGAGCGTCCCACACCGAGGACTCCGCTGCTCTCCTCTGGGTATACGTGTTTGCAGTTAACTCAAAGCTTTTGTCCTACTTAAAACTTTTAAATTGTGATCAAATACATGTCACAAAATTTATCATCTTAGCCATTTCCAAGTGTACAGCTCAGTGTCAGTAAATACTCTCACACTACTGTGTAACCATTACCACTGTCATCTCCAGATCTTTTCCGTCTTCCCAGATTGAAACTGCTCTCCCCACTCTCCACCCATACACCCTGGCAGCCACCATTCTACTTCCTGTCTCTGTGAATTTGCCGACTCTAGGACCCTGATATAAGTGGAACTATGCAGTATTTGTTCTTTTGTGACTGGCTTATTTTACTGAGCATAACGTCCTCACGGTTCATCATGTGGTAGCAAGTATCAAAATGTCTTTCCTTTTTAAGGTGGAGCAATATTCTATTGTATGGAGAGACCACATTAGTCCATCCATTTATCCATCAGCGGACACTTGGGCTGCTCCCACCTTTTGGCTCTTGTGAGTAAAGCCACTGTGGATATAGTGTTATCTTGCTTTTTGAAGACAGCTGCGTACAAACCCCTCCACTTCCCACTCTCCTGTCAGAGGTGATTTCTGCGGCCACCTGTGTAGGACTTGACCCTGGTTTTTCTCTCAGAACACCTACTCTGGGCAGACCTGCTGAGCCCTGGTAGGTGACACGGGTGGAGAGAAGATTGTCTCTACCCTGAGCAGGAGCCAGTGGTAGAGCTGAGACTTTGGTGAGTGGAGGACTCCAGGGCAGTGTGGGATGAGCTGGGACACGGGTGTGAGGGGCTGGGAACTGAGGGTGTGGGAGAGCAGGCACACCTTCTTAGAACTGCCCACCACCATCCAGTAGGGGGCAGGGTGCTGTGGCCTGTGAGCCGCCCGGAGGGAGGCTGGGTTTCGGACAACCCTATAAGCCAGGGACAGGCCTCAGAGGAACCAGCCCTGCCGACACTTTGATCTCAGACTTCCCAGCCTCTGGAAGTGTGAGAAAATAAGTTTCCGTGGTACTCGTTTCAGCATCCAAGCTGACTGATACACCTGGGAGCTGCCACAGGGGTAAGCAGCTGAGGACTCAGTTGGGGGCCTGGAGTAGAGGAGGCAGGGGCAGAAGGATAGTCAAGAGCAAGCTCACTCCCGTCATAGGAGAGTGTCCAGGGCTGACCGGCCACTGCTGAGGCCTCACAGAGACAACCAGAACTGCTGAGGCTCTCCTGAGGGGCCCGGCATCAGGCAAGCCTGGCCTGTCTGGGGCACAGAGACCACTGGCTGGTGAAGTGGGGACCCTGGGCACAGCTGGCTCCTGCCAGGAGCACAGTCCAGTGGAGAGGGTGAGGGCAGTGGCCCCTCCCCCTGCACAGCTGTGAGGGCGTGTCCAGGTGGTTTTCAGGAAGGGTCTGATTCACCTCTGTGCTGCAGTGTACTGGGAGGCTGGGAGGGAGCTGAGGACCAGCTGTGGATGGGCACTGAGCCTCAGGAGACACAGACCTGGGGATGGAGCACGACCCTCCTGGGTCTCTTCTTTCGTTTCTGGGTTTAGGAATCTCAGACGCTCTTAGTCCACTGGTACAACATCAAGCTGAGCCCCAGGAACTGACCATGGACCTGTGGAGTCGGGTCCTCCACCCTCCCCCAGGTCCCTGCCCCTCTGCAGAGTCCCCCCCCAGCAGCTGTCAGCCCCTTGGCAGATGAGGCCCTTTCTCAGTCCTTTCCAGTCCTGCCTCTGCCCTCCTCTTCTCCAGTCTTCTGCCCGAGTCCTCAGTCTCTCACCCCTGCAATAGCTCCCAGGTGTATGCATCAGCTTGGATGCTGAAACAAGTAGCACGGAAGCTTATTTCTCACATTTCTGGAGGCTGGAAGTCCGAGATCAAGGTGTCGGCAGGGTTGGTTCCTCGGAGGCCTCTGTCTGTGGCTTGTGTATGGGTGCTGCCTCCCTGTGTCCTCACAGGGTCCTCCCTCTGCATGTCTTTTATTACAAGAGCACCAGTCCTGTCTGACTAGGGCCCACCCAGTGACTTTGTGTTACCTTAGTTACCTCTGTAAAGGTTGTGTATCCAAATGAGGCCACAGCCTGAGGCATGGGGTCAGCACTTCTTGGTAGGGGTTTTGGTAGGGGAATGATACAGCCCCCAGCTCCTGAGTCCAGCACACCCTGAGTGCAGCAGCCCCTGATCTCTGTCTGTGACCCCAGCATTTCCTGCAAGCCCCAGGTCTGAGTATTTGGGTACCTGCTGGGCTAGGCCTTTCCTCTGGCCTCTGATGTACCCCCCACCCCAGCCCCGCCTCAAGTCCCAGTTTTGCTCCTGAGTAGCTGAGTGGCTCTTTTAATGCCTGTGCTTCAGACAATGTCGGGGCTCTCTATAGCCTGTTGGATGAGTGGAGCCTATGTGGTGGGCTTTCGAGGTCCGTCATGGTTGGCACCTGCCTGCCTCGCCTGTGGCTGTCCCATCACACCTGCACAGAAAGCCTGTGCTCCAGTCCCTGAGGGATTCTCAGCACTGGACCTTTGCCAGTGGCGGTCCTTCCTTCAGCCCAGAATCCACTTCTTCCTGCCATTTTATCACCGCCCTCAGGCCTTTCCTGACGCCCTGGTCCTCTGCTTTGGTCCCTGCCTCTGCTCTCCTGGCCCATACACATATTCTCAGGACCTGGACCTAGTAGGTGCTCAGCTAACATTTCTTGAGTGGTGTAGGTGAGGAGGTGGGGAAAGGCTGCCACCCTCTCCTGGGTAAGGGAAGCTGATTTAATTTCCGGGTGACGAGAGCAGGAACAAGAGGACAGATAGCTGAGTCAGCTCGGAGCCAAAGTCGAATTTCAGTGAGCTGAGAAGAGGCATGTGATTAATCTGAAACAACAGCTAATCAAACTGGAAACCATACTGGGGTATGGAGTACATTATTCTTACTTTAAGCCACCATTTTTCAGAATGTTAGTCAAAAAGCTACTTCTCCTGAGAGCTCCATATTGGTGTGTCTGAGCTAGGATTGGGGGCAGAGTGGTGATGGTGTCTGGAGCACTTAGAGTCACCTGGGGAACTTTCAGAAACACCTGTGGGACCCAGGCACAGTTTTAAAAAGTTCTCTGGATGATTCCCATGCAGTATGATTCCCTCCCAGGGGACTCTTGGTGTCCAGGAAACATTTTTGGTTGTTGGAGGGAGTGCCACTGGCATCTAGTGGGTGGAGACTGGGGTGCTGCTGAGCATCTTGTAATGCATTGGACAGCCCTCCAGCAAAGAGTGATCCAGCTCAAAATGTTGGATGCCAAGATTGAGTAATCTTGGTCCAGGCTAATATAAAAGTTCATTGTGTTTCCTAACCACATTCTATATGGCCGGGTCAGCCTGGGAGACCTCAGCTGCTCTGTACCCCATAGAGGGAGCATGGCAGGCAGGCTCAGGTTGTACAGGGAGGCTCACAGTGCCAGGAATCACCAGGACTCAGCCCAGCCCCCTTGCCCTCTGAAGAAATGGTTTGCTAAGCACATTAATGGTGTCAACTGAGTGTTCCGGGCACGTGTAGTCCACCCCAGAGGCGCATATGAAAATCTGCCTGAGGGTGTTTATGCAGAAAAATGCTGTTAAGGACTATGGTGCTCATTAAAGAAGCTCCTTTGAGCCTCCACTTATAACAAGGCTTGATTACTTGAAAAAGAAACATGAATTTGGACATAAAGGTATTTATGTTCAGAATGTCTCTAATTCAGACCAGCCTTTTCCATAATTAATTCCTGTCAGGGTGGTTTGCTAGTATTTTCAGCAGCTGGAAACGAGAAGGCCCCCAAGAGACCCAGACACCAGGAGCTAGCAGCCAGACCAAACACAAGCATTCTTTACGTTTGCTGAGGAACAGATGGGGATGACCTCGCCTTGAGCACAGGCATGAACCTAAAGTGGTCTGAGTGCGGCAGCTCCCATGACACGTGCACCTGTGAAGGTACGCGTGCCAGGTGTGAGCGGCTGCTGGTGGGGCCACGTCTGCTCACCCCAGCCGCCCTCCGCTCAGATGCTCACAGCCCGGCTGTGCGTCCTACTCGCTCCTGCTGCTTCGTGAGTGTTTGTGCTGACATGCGTGGTCCCCCTGGTACAGAATTCTCAAGGGTGTGGAGGGTGAGACAATCTGAGTGTTGTGGGCTGGATGGGGTGTCTGATCGGGACTCGGACATAACCTTTGAGTTATAAAGATGCTTCAACTAGGGGTCGTCCAGGGAGGGGAAGTAAAGCTCAGGAGGTTTGGCGCGGCTTTGTAGGACCCTGTTCACGACCTGGCAGTTTGCGGAGGGTATCGGGCCGTGAATCATCAAATCTACATTCCCGAGCAGGGGTTTTGGTTATTTCATTTTAATAGGAGATTTGTTTTTAACCTTTCTCTGGTAAGTCTCATAAGGAGCAGCTTTTCAAAAATGGATATCAAGGCTGTGAGAGAGGGGTTTTTTGTGTTGTTGTCTGCTGATAACGTGTTTGAATTGAATTGGATTGTGGTTTAAGTATAAGCTGTGGTTTCTCTACTTAATTAATTTTTCATCTGCCATATGGTTTTTAGAACCCTAGTTCTGTTTGGACAGATTATTCGGTAAGTAACTAAAGGGAAAGCAAAGCTACCACCCTGGTTATGAATCTCATTTCCAACAGCAACTGGGGAAACTTAAATGACCTTTACTAAATGGAAGGTTACCAGGGAGTTTAAAGACTTGTAGTTTATCAGACTGAGAACAGGTTTTTAAGTCTCCAAAGGCATTTTCTTCTTTAGGGTAGGGTGGCAATGATGTGTAGTCTTTCTTAGCTGATCTGTTTGAATCTGCAGAAAATATAGTGGCGTAATCTCAGATAGTAGTTAAAAATTTATGCAGGGAAAATGTCACAGAAGAAAAGTCCAGAGCAATATGTAATGTTCAGATGTCTAATGAGCAGCTACTATGTGCAAAACACTGTCGGGAGCTGCAGGAGGAAGGAGCCTGAGGGTTGTTCCTGAGGAGTGGGTGTTCCTGCTGGACAGCGATGGGTGGAAGGCAGCACTGGGAGACGACGAATGGAGCTGGGAAGGGTGGCGCATGATCTGGGAATAACTGGGCTGCAGGCCCTCTGATGGGACAGAGTAAGGGACGCACAGTGTTGTAAAGGGTTTGAAAGCTGGAGGAGGCCTGTTAGGATGCTGCCTGCTGTAAATAGTTGAAAACTGAGAACAGGTTTTTAAGTCTCCAAAGGCATTTTTCTTCACTCCAGTCAGATGGAGTGAAGGATATACAGAAATGCTTGTGACGTTTCTGGAAGTGAAGTCACTGTCCTCGGCGTCGGTTCATTCTAATACTGTGTTGGTTGGCTTGGGCTGCTGGAACAAAGCCTCAGACTGGGTTTCTTAAGCAACAGAAATTTACTTCCTCACACTTCCGGAGGCTGAAAGTCTGAGATCAAGGTGTCAGCAGGGCTGGTTTCTCCTGAGGCCTCTCTCCGTGGCCTGTGGTAGCCATCTCCTCCTGCGTCCTCACATGGCCTTCCCTCTGTGTGCCTGTGTGTCCCAATCTTCTTAGGAGGACACAAGCCCACCCTAATCACCTCATTTTACCTTAATTACCTCTGTAAAGATCCTGTCTCCAAATGCAGCCACATTCTGCGGCACCAAGGGTTAGGACTCCTCCAGATCGCATTGGGGACATAGCTCAGCCCACCACAGAGTCCTCTCGGGGAGGAGGGAGGAGGCTGCTATGGCCAGAACACAGGCAGCTCTGTCCTCACAAGTTTTGTAGGAAGAGGGCCTCCCACTCATTTTGTCTGTTGTGAAATTGGGGTGGGAGTGCTCATGGGCACCCTTCACGGGGGTAGGGGGCTGGGGAGAGCAGGAGAGAAGAGGCTGTGTCAGCTTTACGGGCTGAGCATCTTAGTCTTTGGTACATCCGAGCTGCATCCTGACAATAGCCTCCTGAGGAGGGGCCTGCCCCACTCACAGTGCCGCTGGAGTTAAGGATTGAGGGTGGTGGCTGACCTGTGATGTGGCTGACCTGACCGCGCTGGGCCAGGCGGGAAGCAGGCCTGGGTCCCAGTCATGCTGGGGCGCCATTGCCCCTGGGCAGGGGCTGAGGAAGGCCCGTGCTCCCGGGCTCCTTACAAGGTTGCAGCACTGGGCTCTCTCTTCCTTTTTGTGCAGGAGGGTAGACCAAGGGTAGGGACTGTTTTGTTTGCTTTTGATACAGTTATAGCAGCTCTTGTTTCGGACTGGAATTGTAGGCCTTGAAACAGCAGCTGTGCGAGTTGTTGGCCCCCTGTTCTGAGTCTTGGCTTAGAGATTGACTTCTGAAGCTTCAGGGAGCGTGCAGATGTCTTCATTCCGAGGTTAGTCCGTGGCTTGGGTTTTTCTATCTGGGAACTGTCCACCCCCTGGCGTCTCCTTTCTCTTTGCCACCTGCCGCCGCAGGACCAATGCAAGGAAGAGGAGACGGGATATTTCTGCCTTATCCTCAGGGACCCATTTAAAACAATTCCCCAGATTTTTAAATATTGAGGTATGATTAACTTACAGTAAAATGCAAGACCTATTTTAAGTGTATAGTTTAGTGGGTTTTGACTCATTACACCCATTAATCACCACCTAAATGCAGATACAGAACTTTTCTCAAGTTCCCGTCTCTGGTCCCCCCCCCCCCCCCCCCCCCCGCAGGCAGCCACTGCTGCTCTTTCCGTCACCATAGCAGTTACGCTGTGTTCAGAGCTCGGTGAGTGGAACAATGCAGTGTGTAGACCTCTGTGCCTGCTTACTTTCCCAGCACCACCTTTGACATTTGTCCATGTAACTGCTCCTTTCTGTTGCTCAGTGGTCTCCAGTGTGTGTGCAGACCGCCTTCTGTCTACCTCTCTACCTGCTGTGGGCATTGGGTGGTTTCCTGATTGTGACTGATGCTTACACTTCTGTGAGCCTTAGCATCTGAATTTTATAAATCCTTTCTACCTCTTACTACTTTCAAGTTCTCATGTTTAAAGTTGATTGACAGAATCAGAGCAGCTAGTGAGAAATCTTGACATTTTTATAGCCTAGGTAAGTTTCCTTCTTTCTCCTTTCTTTCAGGGATAGGAAGCAGGGGAGTGACAGGTGCATGTGGGGGGTGTGGGAGGAAGGCTACCCTCTCTAAGGGGCAGGAATCCAGTGTGTGTGACCCTGGCCCTGAGAATGTGGCCCCACAGCTCCAGCGAGCCACTCCCAGGTTTGTGAAGGAGGCCCTAGGAATGGCGTGGTGACAGGAATATGTTTGGGCAGGAGAAGCCACACCTAGAAATGGCATTGCCAGTCTGCTGCTGTGCTGTCACCCGAGGGGAGTTCCCCAGGTGTCCCATGCCTCCTCCTGTCTCCTGAAAAACCAGGGAGTGCCCTGAGCAGCCAACGGTCTGGCCTGTGGCCACCTGCTGCCATTTGGGGTCCTGGAGGGAAGCCCCTTCACTCTTTCTTAAAGGCCTGGGTCAGCCCTGGGAGGGCAAGCAGCTCCAGGCGTAAAGAACTTTCAAAGCAAAACCCCAAACAGGACAGGTAGAGCCTGTGCCGTCACCCAGCTGAAGGCAGAGGAGCAGCCTCAGTTCAAAGGGGCGGCAAGGGGAAGTCCTTTCTCATGGGACCTGACCTGCACTTGGCTGGGAGGGAATTAGAGGAGTATTTCCCAACAGGAAGGAGGGAGTCGTCCTCTCCTGGCTAAGAACCATAAAGGGGCCCTGGCTGGCTGGCTCAGTTGCTTAGAGGTCATCTGATAGACTAAGGTTGTGGGTTCGATACCTGGTCAGGTCACATGCAAGAAGCAACCAATGAGTGTACAAGTCAGTGGAACAGCAAATCAGTGTTTCTCTTTCTCTCAAATCAATAAATAATTTTTTTAAAAAACCATGAAGGAAGCAATGAAATGTAGGCAGACATTTCCCACCATTTTTCACGGGATTCTGCTGTGTTATGGGTCACTCAGCATTTTGTTGGAAGTATGTTTGCTCTTGAGCACACGTCGCCCCAAGTGGAACTGCGTTTCTTTTCAAGTAGGTTAAGGAGGCAGTGATGAACTTTTACTGAGATGACCGTTTAGAGACTGGAGGCCCCAAAATGTTCAGCATAAATGATACATTTATCACAATGGTTGTTGAAATTGCTGAGCCAGAGAAGAAATACAGGAGGTACAGAGGCGGCGATTTTACAGAGTTCTTCGCACATTTAGGTACTGAGTGTTTGAACAGTGGTTATGCACAGCAGCAACGAGGCTCGGTTCCTTTAGGTTCTGTTAGAGTAGTCCCATGATTTGGGAAAAAAGATGTTTTAATTTTATTATTATTATTATTTTAATCCTCACCTGAAGATATTTTCCATTGCTTTTCAGAGAGAGTGGAAGGGAGGGGGAGAGAGACACATTGACTGGTTGCCTCCCGCATGAGCCCTGACCAGGGCCAGGGATCGAGCCTGCAACTGAGGTGTGTGCTCTTTCCCAGAATTAAACCCGGACCCTTCAGTTACAGGCAGTGCTCTCACCATGGAGCCAGCCGTCTAGGGCTGTTGTTATTTTCAGTCCTCATCTGAGGACATGCTTAGAGAGAGGACAGGAAAGCGAGAGAGACATCAGTTGGTTGCCTTCTGTTCACTCCCCAACTGGGGATCAAACCCACAACCCAGGTACGTGCCCTGACCCTGACCGGGAATCGAACCAGTGACCTTTTGGTGCACAGGACTGTGCTCAACCAGCTAAGACACTCTGGCCAGGCTGTAAAAAGTCATTTTAAAAACGATTTTCAGTGCAGGCTTTTTTACCGTCTCAGCCAGCTTCCCCGCAGCCCTTGTCCTCAGCAGAGATCAGGGCTCCCCTGCGCGCAGGCTCTGCTCGGACTGAGCGCCCGGGGCGGAGATGGGGAGCCCAGCGTGCCGCCCGGGCGACATCATCACTGTGATGCTCGGGGGGTTCCCTAGCCTCTTGGAACCTCATTTCCAAAGTGGAGGTGACACTTCCTGGGTACGGCTTTGCGGGGTTGAAGGACATAGTCAGGGAGCAGGCCCCCTCTCAGCAGCTTGTGCTTTCAGAAACATCTCATGTGAGTCCTTTCTGCAGCCAGGTGGACGACTATTATGCCTTACACAACCCACTGCAGTTTTCCACCCATTAACTCCAGACCTTTAAAACAAGAACTGTGGGCGTTCACAGGATGCAGTTAAGATCAGCCTGGCAATGACTGCCTCTGTGGCGTGTGGCCAGCCGCTGGGCCACCGACACATGGCTCCCTGCTCTCTCGCTCTCAGAACCTCTTCCCTTAGCCCATATCACATCCAGCTCTTCAACACCCTTACTTAGGTGGATCTCCCAGGTCCCCTAAAATGCCCTTTCTTGAAATGTCCTCTGTTTCTCTACCTACTTTCTAAAACATCTGGGCAACTGACCTTAGCTAAGAGATTAAAGCCTTTCACACCAAGGTGCCCGTGACCGACAGGGACACCCTTCTCCTTCCCCTTCAGGGCTCTTCCATATCTTTAAACCTGGCAGCCTGTGATTGATTGGTAGCCTGCAACTATAGGTGGTATATTTTGCTATTTCTGACAACGGCAGCATTAACCAAATGCCAAAATAAGGTTGCATTTCTGTTAACAGTTTAATTCCATTTAAAAGTGGGTTTTTTTGTTTGTTTTAAATTCTCACCCGAGGATATTTTTTTCCATTGATTTTTAGAGAGAGTGGAAGGGAGAGAGAAACATTGATGTGACAGAGACACATCAGTTGGCTGCCTCCCACATGTGCCCAGACAGGGGCGGGGATAAGACCTGCAGCCGAGGTACATGCCCTTGACCAGGAATCGAACCTACCACCCTTCAGTCCATGGGCGGATGCTAACCACTGAGCAACACCAGCCAGGGCAAAAGTTGTTTCTGATAAACTGTTGGCTCTGTAACATGGTATGCAAGGCCCCTACAGGTCTGCCCCCTGCTTGTCTCCACCCTCATCTCTAATTCAGGGCCTGGCCCCATGGCCAGCCTCCTGCCTGCCCCACACTTCCTCTCGTCTCACTGCCCAGCCCCTGCACCTGACCGTGGAGAAGAGAGAGTCGGGACTGAAAGGGAGCCTCAGGCCCCTCTGTTCCCAGGGCCCAGTACCCGCACCTGCTGCTGCAGTCGTCGTTTCTCAGCCTGTCAGTCCTTCCGCCCCTCCTGCTCTGTATCCTTACACTCTGACTCGAGAGCAGAGACATCCTCTCTGCACCGTTCCTTTCTTGGGGCCTGGGACTCAATAGGTGACGAGCTGAGCATGAAATAGTAAAGCTTTGTCATTCTCTCCAACACACAGACGAGGTCCCGGTGGGCCTGGATGACAGTGCTGGCTGTTGGGTAGCGACAGGGAGAGAGCCTTTCTGCATGAGGACAGCACTCGGGCTCACCTGCCTAGACCATTGTGTGAAGTGGAAGGCGCAGGTTAAGGGGGCAGGTGACCATGTGGAGGGAGCTGTGGTGACTCCTTTTTTGTGAGCAGTGTCCCTTGTACCCTTCCACTCAGAGGCAGCTTTGAGGAGAAAGGACTGGTCTCTCCAGTGGAGAGAAGATGCTGTGCAGAGCGGCCTGGAACGTGGAGATCTTGAGATTACTATGTTCCGTAAGGCTGGGCACGTGCAGGAAGGAAGTGACAGCTCCATCATTTTCTGCCAAGATCTTCGTTCCTGGTTCTCCTCACAGCGGTGCCACCGGAGTTTAGGTTAAACGGAACAGCACCTTGCCCATTCCCCCACCCTGGGTTTGTCATTGGCGGAACTGGAATGAGTCAAAGAGTTCAGGCTAAGACTTAGAGATACACATTTTAAAAAATGTTTTATTTTTATTTCAGAGAGAGGAAGGGAGAGGGAGAGAGAAACATCAATGATGAGAGAGTCGTTGATCAGTTACCTCCCGCATGCCCCTTGCTGGGGATTGATCTCGAAACGTGGGCATGTGCCCTGACCGGGAATCAAACCACAACCTCCTGGTTCATAGGTTGAAGGTCAACCGCTGAGCCACTCCAGTCAGGCTACATTTTTTTATTGTGATAAAATATACACAAAATAAAATTTACCAATTTATTTTTAAGTGTACAGTTCTGTTGCATTAAGTACATTTACAATGCTGTGTACCCATCACCACCACCCATCTCCAGAACTTTTTCATCTTCCAACACTGAAAGCCTGTCCCCATTAAACATTCGCGCTTCATTTCCTCTCAGGCCATGGCACCAACCGCTCTGTCTCTGCGGCTTCTCTAGGGACCTCCCATCAGTGGGACCATACAGGATTGGGCCTTTTGTACCTGGCTCATTTCATTTAGTATAATGTCAAGGCACAGCCATGTAATAGCAGGTGTCAGAAATTTCCTTTTTAAGGGTGAGTAGTATTCCTTTGTATGTCTGTACCACATTCTGTCTGTCAGTGGACCCCTGGGTTGCTTCTACATTTTGGCTGTTGTGAGCAATGATGCTGTGAACATGGAAGTACAAATATCTGCTCTTGTGCTTGCTCTCCCTTTTTGGGGGGCATGTAGGCTACTTTTCAAAGAATGAGATAGTGTCAGTAATTTCCTAGAAGACGTAAGCGCCCCTGGACCTGGGCTGACTGGCTCCTGCAGAAGAGGTGAGGTCCTGCAGTGCAGTTACATTGCTTTCCTAGGAAGCTGAATTGGACACAGTGATTGCTTTTGTTATGACTGACCTTTGCATATAATTTCCTGAGTATTTGATATCTGTCCATCTGTTGCTAATTAGCCCTTATAATTTGTTGTGAAGACAGAGAAAATAGTTATTTTTATTTTCTCTGATCAAAGGTAGAAAAAAAACTTTTTTGCTTACTTAGACCACCCTTTGATATTCATGGGCTCAAATGCCAGAATTATCACGTGTTACAATTTGCATTGTGATCATATATTAGGCCATGAAGGCAAACAAAATATACGCGGTAACATCTCTCATTCTGCAACCCAAAAATAGGCCTTGTGAAGTATGCATCGGGGGAGCTGGTTTCCCAGGTCAAGTAGGTTTGGGAGTGACACGTGCAGGATTCCTGACACCCACTCACACAGTAAGGGCTCCTGAAAACCCTGTTTTCAGTGATGTTATCGTGGTGGCTGGACCATTGGGCCCTTGTGAGATGAACACCTCTTGCTGCCCTTCCAGTCTGCTGCCCAGAGAACAAGCTTCAGCTGCTGAGGTGGAAGTGAGTGTGTCTTAAAGGTGCAGCCACACAGCACACAGTCCAGTGGAAGGGTTTTGTTTGGACCATTGATTTTACCTTGTCTTCTGCTTGTGTGCCTTAGAGAGAGGAGAGAGTGGGGAGTGCGGAGTGGGGGGCTTGCTTGTCCTGTGAAAAGCTCCCTGCGGTCCACTCTGTTGCATCAGTGGCTAACGCAAGCACTGTTTTGGACTGTCTGTGAATTGTACCTCTTCAGGGCACGCCTTAGTCTGGGATGGAATTCAGGGGCCCTGGCTCAGCTGAGCAGACCTGATTGCAGTTAGCATGTAGCAGTAGGACAGGCAGACAGCTGCTTCCATGCTCCTTAAGGGGCTCCCCCTACCCCCGGCTCCTGAGTGCTGTAAATCCAGATCCGTCCCAGCAGGAGGAGGTCCTCTCTGAGCTGGTCATCTGAGGGTGCCACCCATGAAGTCCTGTGTCACCCTGTCAACCCAGAGGGCGGGTGGGCAGCTCAGCAAAGCTGGAGGACATGTTGGAAGACACTCCTAAAGACCCCAACTGGGCGTGAGAGGGTCTCTGCCCTCCCGCCTCCCTCCTTGCTGAGGTTCAGACTGTCTAGTAGGTTCTCCACGCCCATTTGTCACACACCTGGCCACGCCTGTGTGGGCTCCTGGAGTCTGTCCAGGAGGATTGGTTCACAGCAGTGAGCAGTACTTCTCAGGGAGATGGTTCTGGCCTTGGTTTAAGGATACTTTTGAGTTGTATTTGAGGAAATACCTTGGCGAGCTGTCCATCAGTTAGCATACTCCCAGTGCCAGCGGCACCCGGAGTGGTAGGTGAGGGCCCTTTCCTTGCTCACCGCTCACCACCTGGGCTCGGCCGCCCCTTCCTGCCCGGCCCGTGGCCTGTGCCTGCCCCCTCGTGCTCTCTGCTGAGGCACACTGCACAGTCACCCTCTGTTGTCCCACTGCTGGTTAGGCACCGTGTTTTTAGGAGGTTAATAGTTCAAGAAGAAAATATAAAGACCCCTTTGGGTATAGGAGTGTTGTTGGCTTTTGAGAAGCCACCTGCTGCTTTTCCTTTGGGCCAGGGAAATCGTATATTGAGGGATGAGTGTGGGGCATCTGGGAGGCGGTGCCCGGCTGCTCCCCCTGTGTGCCGATGGAGGGCACAGCGAAGGGCACCTCGTCCTGTGCTCTGGGGAAGGGTGGGAGGTGTGGAGAACCCCGCGTGGAGCTGCCTGCTCCCTCGGGTGCCTCCCACGGCAAGTGCAGCAGTGGGGCACCTCTGTACCCGCCTCTCCCGGTTCTGTTCCGGGGCTGGCTGTGCAGACGGGATGTACAGCTGGTGAAGGCCCCTTCGTTAGCATCAGCTAGGGATAAGTCTCCATGAATAGCGCAGACTCTCAATGTCAGAACCCTTTTGAAAGCAGTTTTGTGATTCTCACAGTCAAATGTTACTTAACAACAGCCCCCAAGGAGCTGCCTAAATGACGGATGGATTAACGAGTCATGGTCGCCTCTGCCAGTTACCGCTCAGGGCACACACTACTCGTTCCTTTGGACTCAAAACAAACCTATGCTGTTGGTTTTGTGACTCCTGTATCAGAGCTGTTACCACTGAGGCCCCAAGAGGTGGAATAACTTACCCTGGGTCACAGGGCCACCAAGGGAAAACTCCCAAGCGTCGAAACTCAGTCCATCCGAGTCGGAATCTGCACTCTCACCATGAGGCCAGTTGCCCCAGGGGAGGCCCTGGACTCCATGCCTCCGCCAGGCTCTCCTTACCTGTGATGTTCTTCCTCAGGGGGACAGCAGACTACAGCCCAGCCCAAGCTCAGTGAAGACAAAGACCAGGCCTAAAAGGTTTGGCTCAATGAGTGGAACGTTGGCCTGCGGACTGAAGGGTCCCAGGTTCGATTCCGGCCAAGGGCGTGTGCCTCGGTCGCACGCTCGACCCTGTGCGCGGGAGGCAGCCAGTCCATGTGTCGCTCCCACATCGATGTCTCTCTCTCTCTCTTTCCCCTCCACTCTCTCTGAAAAGCAGTGGAAAAAATCCTCAGGTGAGGATTAAAAAGAAAAAAAGAGACAGACTAGATGGGTAAAAGTTCACAAAACTGTGCTGCGCTTTTGTTGTTAATCCCTACCCGAGGATAGTTTTTCCACTGATTTTTTAGAGAGAGAGAGACATTGATCGGTTGCCTCCCGCACGTGCCCCGGCCAGGGCTGGAGATCGAGCCCGCAGCTGAGTGCGTGCCCCTGACCGGAATCCAACCCGGGACCCTTCAGTCCAAGGGCCGGCCCACTAACCACTGGGCCACACCGGCCAGGGCCATGCTGCCCTCTGGCTAGACATTTGCTGAGTTCGGTAACCTTGGGACACACTGTGGGCCAGGTGCAGCCTGTGGCGCTGTGCCCCTTTGCTATAGCAGGCGGGTGCCACTGTCTTCAGGAAACAGGTCATCAGTTAGACTCGCAGTTGTGCGGCTCCCTGTCTGAGACGACAAGGCGGGCGACACCCTCGCTTTTACTTCATATCATTCTTGTCCTTTCAAGATGGTTAGACCGGTTGAAACAGGAGGAAACTGGTTTGGCGTCTCAGCTATTCTGATTCATAAATTATAAAAGGAATGACTGGCAGGAAGCCTGAGTTGTTCTCAATTAAAAGGTTGGGTTAATTAAAAAAAAAAAATCATAAGGGTTTTGGACTAGAATGAAGGCAGACAGAATGACCATGAGGTTAGGAATTGGAGGTTCACCTTATTGTCTTGCTCAGCAGTGACTGACTAGTGAGGCTTTTGGAGAAGGCCACATGTCCCTGTGCATTGGGGTGACCTGTGGGGAAATGGGATTCTCCGCGGAAGCTGGGGTAGAGCAACTGTCACCCAGGAGACGGCTCAGCCCACTCCTGGCTCAGTGGCAAGCTGGGTTAGTTTGAGTGTCACTTCACCAATCTGGGCTTTGGGTTCCTCATTTTTAAAATTAGGAGGTTGACCTTGACTTTTCCCAGCATTTCGGTACTAAAATTCTATGAAGAATAAGATACCGTGATATTTTTTAAAGCTATCATTTATTAAATACCCGCTCTTCACAGGCATTTTGCAAGTTACTTTGGTTACCTAACCATGAAATAACAGTGAAGCCCGCCCCAATTCTGTAACTGTGCCTCCATGTATACCAAGTGTATCAAAGACCTGGCGAGACAAATGCTATAACCTGTAACAATTTAACATAAACTTGAGAAGTGTTTCTATTTGCATGAACTAGGGCTGCTTCTGTGAATTTATTGGGGGAAAGAACATGAGTTTTAATCAGACCTGGATTTATAATCTTCTACTTTAAGCCATCTGATCTTGGTCTAGTTGCTTCACCTCTCTCAGCCTCAGTTTCTTCACCTGCAAAATGGACACACCTGTGTCAGAGGCCTGTTGTGATCGCTGGATGAGAGAGCTTAGTCAAAACAGCTATCACAGTGCCTAGACTATGGTAGGTACTTAACAAATCTTAGTTTCCTTTCTTCTTAGAACAACGCCTAATTTATATTATAGATTTGTTCTATTAAGAGAGAAATTTAAATAAATTTCTCTATACTCAATATTGTTGGCTTTTATAATAAAAATAAAATTACCTTTCTCTGGGGGAAAATTACTAATAGTGGAAAGTTTGGTGGAAACAAAAACTATATTGCCTATATACATTTTGTATAATAATTATGTATTAATTACTTGAATTAAATTATAGTCAGAGAACAAAGGATTAGGAAGATGCTCAGCACAGTGAACACAGCAGACACAAAGAGCATCTGACTCCTGGGAGTAACAGTGTCTGCTTGACGCTCTGCCTCTGCATCTCCTCATTCAGATGTGAGCTTAGAGACCAGGCACATAGAAATAAGGCATGGTCCCTTTCTTGAGGAACACAGTCTAGTGCCAGGGTTGGGAACCTTCCTATGAAGGGCCAAACAGTAAACATTTCTGCTTCTCAGGCCATGTGATCTGCGTTGTAACCACTCAACTCTGGAGAAGCAGTTGTGGTGCATAAGCAGTCAGGGACGAGACGAAATGAACAGTGTGGCTGTTCCAATAAAACTTTATTTACAAACAGGGGACAGGGCCCTAGTTGGCCTGCAGGCTGTAGTTTGCTAACCTCTGAGCTAGTGAAAGAAAGACTTGTAAAAGGCTAGCAATTATAATATACTGTGATAAAAAGTCTGGGTGTTTATCATGAGTACAGGACGCCATAGAAGTACAGAGAAGCCTCACTTGACCAGCCTAGAAGGAAGAGACCCCTCACCTGAGTTTATTAAATTGGGTAGAAATATAGGACTGTACTTATTTGAATCTTTGTAATTTTGTACCTCTTTCCCTTTTCACTTAATTGCATGCTTACAAAGGTAATATATGCTTACTGAAAGAAAAAATGCAAGAAAGTCTGCCCTACTCCTATCCCTAGGTTATATACAATGCTAAATAATTTTGGTTGAAATGAGCTTTATCCTTTGAATAGGCGCTGATTCAGAAAAACCCGTGGGGGAGGTGTGGACACTGGCGGGCACTTGGCATGGCTGGCTCGTGCAGAGGTTGGCAAGCAGAAGGGCAGGCATGTGGATGGGGGTTGACAGATGAAAGGGATGACTCAGGTCCTAAAGGGAGCGTAACAGGGCGGCGTTAATTCAGGGTCACAGCCTGCCGGGCAGTGCGAAGGGACTGAGGCACTTCTACGAGTGAAAGGGTTTTCTCCTGCCTCCGTTCTCCCAGGACTGACCATGCCTGGGTGATCGTTAATCCATCCCTTCCCAAGGATGTCCCGATCCTGCTGTCCCCGCACTTGGCTCCTTCCCAGAATGAGTGTGGCCATTTTACACGTCGTGATACAGTCCAGCTTTGCTCTTGCACCTTTTATACCAAAAGGATATCCTGTCAGCACATGAAACGACCCTTTAATCTCGCGGGTGAGCGGCCTCCCAGTGACTTAATACACCTTAGTGTGCGCGAGGCCTGTCTCGATTTCACTTAGGGCGGCCGTGGTTCCTCTGTTACATGCTTAGGGCTGTGGGGTGGCTTTTTTCCCCTTTTTTTCCTGGTTTTGCAACAGGCCTCTTTAATTTATAGGGCTTACTTTTAATTTCCCTTTTTAGAGGTCGTTGTTGAAGGCCATGAGTAAAAGACGAATTGCAGAATTTGGAGCGACTGGCCAAGGTTTTGGCTGCAGGAGGGCACCCCCTGCTTGCTCGGCCTCTGCTGCTGGGGAGCGCGCCTGCCCGGTGCCCTGGGGCGCTGCCCGGAACCCCGGCGCCCCGGGGAAGTGGGGGGAAGCGCTGCCTCCCCGTCTGCTCTCCCAGAGGTACCCCGCCTGGGCCCCGGGCCTGGTCAGTGGCGCTTTTTCTGTTTCCCTGTTAAGCTGTCTTTGACTGAGGCCTCCTGTCTGTAGCCCTTTAAAAAACATGCTCGAATTCCAGGGCGGAGGCGCGAGAGGCAGCGGCGGCGAGAGCCGTCACCGGGAGGAGAAAACGAGCCGGAGGCCACTGGGCGAGGGTCAGAACGCACCCAGAATACTGCGTCAGCCACAGGGGCCGCGCGGAGGTCCGGACATGCAACCAGCGCCCGGCCGCGGCCGCGGCTCCGGCTGGGCGCGGGCTTCGTGCCCACGCGGGACGCAGGGCCCCCGCCCGCGCCCCGCGTGCCCGCCCGCGCCCCGCGTGCCCGCCCGCGCCCCGCGTGCCCGCCCGCGCCCCGCGTGCCCGCCCGCGGTGGATTTGGGCACAGCCCTTTTCCTCAGTGTGCCATGTTTGGTTTTTTGGCACTAAGTTGGGGGGAAAAGTTGAGCAATATGAGCAGCAATTAACGAAAAACAGAAACAAAACTAAAAATTTTTTAATGCTCCCGCCGTTCCCCAAGGGCGCTCGCGCCCCGGAAGCCGGGGGACGCCGGCCCAACTGGCGTTGTGTTGGCTGCTGTTGAGAGCGAATCTCCTACAATGGAAGGATGAGCTTAGGGGCAAGAAGCAGCCAGTGATTTTCAAAACAAGTAGCAGAGCTTAAATTTTGATACAGTCTTTTAAGAAGAAAAAAAATCGTGTATTACTAGATGAAAATACATACTGAAAAACAGGCACATCGGCGCTCAAACGTTGAGAAGCTGGTGGTGCCCGCTGTGCCCATCAGTGGGCTGGGCGGCTCCCTCTGCGCCCCCCTGTGCGCCCCCCGGCGGCCTCTCCCTCTGCGCCCCCCTCTGCGGCCCCCCCCCCCCGCGGCCTCCTGCGCGCCCGCGGCTGCCGTGGGCTCCAGGCGAGCTCAGGGCCGCACCTGCTGCAAAACCGTGGTTCGCTAGAGGCTGCTGAAGGGCTGCTTTTGGGGAAAAGGGGCTGCAGGAAGCTGACCTATATTTCTCTAAATTTCTACAACTCATCCAGGAGTTTTGCTTTATTAAGCTTGAAGTTTTAAGGGGTATTGTACCCCTTTGCGGTGCTGAGCAGAAGTGTGTCCTCTTTGCCTCCGTTCTTGGGCTTGTTAACGTCTCAGAGGGCGGTGACCCCTCCCGGTTTCCCCTGCAGAGAGCTCATGTGGGGATCTCCACCACCGAAGATGAAACTCCGGGACGTTTTCCTTTTCGTTCCCTAAAAGCGCTGTTTGCTGCAGGCAGTGTGCGTGACCGCGAGGGACGCGGCCGCGAGGCCCGGTGCGCTCCAAGGCGCTCTCCAAACGAGCCTCCCCTGGGCGCGGGTTCTTACATTGCGCTGCAGGGCGGATCCCTGAAAAGGTGGTTATTTGTTATTTTTTATGATTTTTGTCTTAGCCCTGGCCAACATCACTGCCTCCTGTGCCACCAGGGGAGTTTCATCATATTTATCTGTGTTTTTTTCTCACATAAGGTTTATAGGTGAATTGTAGAAAATTTGGGAAAGTCGAAAGTATAAAGCTGGAAATAAGACTGTCTTCATTCAACCCTCCGGAGGCCACTTGGGATGTTCTGGAGAGTTGTCCCCGGTTTCCCCCGCGTGGGTGAGCGTTAGCCTCAGCCCTTGGTTCTCGAAGCAGACGTTTAATGGACTGTGGGATTGTTGCACATTTAGGCAAGGCCCCGTGCTTTTCTCATGAGTTACAGCCCTCCAGCCTCAGGGCGCGGCACCTCCGCGGGCGCCTGGCTTCCTGGGGAGAAGGTCGGGCAGGGCCCGCGCTGGGGTGAAGCGCCCCGCTGGGGTGAAGCGCCCCGCTGGGGTGAAGGCGCCCCGCTGGGGTGAAGCGCCCCGCTGGGGTGAAGGCGCCCCCGTTGGGGTGAAGGCGCCCCCGTTGGGGTGAGGCGCCCCGCTGGGGTGAAGCGCCCCGCTGGGGTGAAGGCGCCCCCGTTGGGGTGAGGCGCCCCGCTGGGGTGAGGCGCCCCGCTGGGGTGAAGCGCCCCCGTTGGGGTGAAGGCGCCCCCGTTGGGGTGAGGCGCCCCGCTGGGGTGAGGCGCCCCGCTGGGGTGAAGGCGCCCCCGTTGGGGTGAAGGCGCCCCCGCTGGGGTGAGGCGCCCCGCTGGGGTGAAGGCGCCCCCGTTGGGGTGAGGCGCCCCCGTTGGGGTGAGGCGCCCCGCTGGGGTGAGGCGCCCCGCTGGGGTGAAGGCGCCCCCGTTGGGGTGAAGGCGCCCCCGCTGGGGTGAGGCGCCCCGCTGGGGTGAAGGCGCCCCGCTGGGGTGAAGGCGCCCCCGTTGGGGTGAAGGCGCCCCCGTTGGGGTGAAGCGCCCCGTTGGGGTGAAGGCGCCCCCGTTGGGGTGAGGCGCCCCGTTGGGGTGAGGCGCCCCGGAGCCCCGTCCTGCGGGCGCTGCCGCTCCCGGGAACCGCGCCGCGCCTCGCTCTGCGCGCGGACCGCGCCTGTTTCCCCTTCATGGTTGGGAAATTTAAAAAAAAATTTTTTTTGAAAATAGAATATTCAGTTTTGATTTTCATTAGTAGAATGGAGGATTTCTCAGCCATTTATATTTTGTTAATTGCCTAGGTCCTTATTTCTAGTTGGAATATTAGTCTACATTGTTACTAGATACTTATTAATGTGAAAGGTACTAACCCTTGGTAACCTACCTGGCAGCTGTGCTGGCTACTGTTGAAGCGACTCTTCCCTCTGCCCTCCTAGGCTCTGTGGCTGGGCCCTGAGGGTCAGTCTGAGGAAGGCCAGGTGAGGGAGGAAGCTGGCGCCTTCTCGGGCGCAGGAGCCTGCACATCGGAGCTGCTCCGTGGCCAGTGACTCAGAGGGGTGGCCAGAACTTGGGTTTATTTAGCATCTTAACAAAAGAACAGCACATCTGTAGGGAAGCAACAAGAGGAAGGAAAAGGGGTTTGGGCTTTGAGGGGCAGCCGACGTGGGAAATAAGGTCGCTGCAGTCAGACTGGCCTGCAGACCCATCTCAGGCCTGACTTCTGTCCCGTGGCCACGGGAGTCCCCCAGGAGCGCGAGGCCCGGCACCAGCACTTCTCAGAAGTCTGCTGTCAGGTAAGCAAAGCTTTGGGAAGGCTTCGGTCTGCCCCTGTTGATTCTAATTTGCCTCCAGTTCAAAGTCATCCTTAGGCCACAGTGGCATATTTTGGGGTGGCACATCCTGGTCCCCTTAAAAGTATTTTGCAATTTTGGGTGTTTATAATTTTGGGTCTTTATATATTTTTGATGCATGGAATTTTTAAATCATTAATATGGATAATAATTAAGCAGTCTCAGTTAAACTGTTGTAAAACCTGTTGGCACTTCCATAGGTGGTTTTCTCACCTTAGTTTTACCCTGAGGGATTCCAGCTCCACTTAAGAATTGAATCAGTCACGTTCCCTTGCAAGGGTTTTATACTCTTTTGTTTGTTCTCTGTTTTCACGTTCTTGTTTTTAAAAACCTTTGTCAGAGTATCCACTATTGCTGAAACTAAGAGTGTTTCCTTATTTCCCATTTATTTTCCATCTTCATTAGAAATTTTACTAGTTTCCTTGATGAATATTTCTTTACTCTGGCAAGTCAAGCAATTAGATTATTCCTTTGAAAGTCATATAATTTTTTTTATTTTTTTTTAGCATATCCTTAAAATATATAGGTAGAGAAAAACCTACCAGATTTTCTGTAACCTCTGCCTTTTTTTATTTTGTAATGGAATATGTGCAACTACAATTGAGAGCACTTTTAGGGTAAATTTTCTCACTATTTAGTCTTGGCTCACAAGCACCACACGGCCTCCCCGTAGACTAGCCCTGGTCTTGGAACCAAGGCACAGAAAGCAAGCCCACGATTATGAAAGGGGCGACGGCTTGACCGCCTCTATGATCTTGTCAGAACCACCGATGAGGTGTTACCTGCCTAATTCAAGGATTGTTTTCAGTGTTCTGCAGGGAATGGACTAGAGGAAGGCTGGAGTAAATGCATGGAGGCTCCTATATTACTTCAGGAAGGGAGGGTGATGATGTCCAGTTCTGCAAACCCCGTAAAGGAAATTTAATCAGGGGATAGGGCCCAATTTGCAGATAACAGAAACCACACTAAGTGTTGAAGGAGCTAGCGATTAAACACAGGGAAATAGTGCTCACTAACCTGTAGGAGCAGCTGAAGGCTGGGCCTCTGGAAGTTTTCTTAGGACAGCTCCCTAGACCAGCCTGCCCAGGGCACTGAGTCACAGTCAGGAGGCTGGGGAATCTGGGACCACTGTTTGACCTCTGGCTCCAAGGTCACACCTTAGCCACCTCCAGACCGAGTCCTCCAACCAGATGTGGCTGGGAGAATTACTCCCTGCTTCACACGCTTCCGAATTCCAGTCATCCCAAAAATTAGAACTAGGTTGTGCACTGAAAGTTATTTTGGGTATACAGCTGATTGGCAGAACCTAAATCACATTTGAAACCTTAGCTTTAAGGGAGTCTGGAAGTGTTTGGGGTTTTTTAAGCCTCTCGGCCCCATACCTGGAGGATGGTGAGTGAACCCCTGCCCTGCTCCCGTGAAGCAGGCTGTCCTGGTGGAGATGCATGGGGGAGGGGTGCTGGAGTGTGTGAAAGGGAGAGCCCCTGGAAGTGGTGACTGATGGTGTAGGGGGGAGAAGAGGGAGCTGACAAGGGTAATGTCGGGGACCCACCCTGTTGCGTTAAGTCCTGGTTTTGCATGTTTCAGACTTTTTATCGTCCGTAGCCTTCGCTGTGAAATGATCAGTGGCGACAGTGGAGCAAACCCATTTTGAGAACGAGTGATCCGAAAGCTTCCTCATACTGCTGAGATTCCTTTGAAGATAATATGTCGGAATATACTTCCTTTTCCCAGTACATTTCTGTAGGCACAGAAGTAGACGTCAAGCATGCGATGTTGTCTCAGTGGTGCCACCAGCCCCCAGGTTGTGGAATGTGCCTGGGAGGGCCCTGCAGCCTTAAGGGTGGTGTGACGGGCAGAGCCCCAGGCATGAGGGGCCTTCTGGGGGAACCTGCTGGGCCTGGAGTTGTTTTGCTTGTGGACTCAGAGTTGCCATCTACCCCTGAGCCTGACCGAGGGGTTGTGCACCAGGCGCTGCCTGGTCCTGGGTCCTGGCCCCTCCCAAGGCTGAGCAAAGGTGCCTGAGAGCTCTTCGACCTGCTTTCTTTTCATACTGGCTGTGGAAGTGGTCCCGCCTCTCTCGACCATTTCAGTTTCCACTTGAGTGTTGTCCATCAATCGAGGTTCATTGAGGAGGTCACTGAATGTTTGATTTGGTAGCAACTAAATTGGCTCTTGGCTGCCCAAGGGCAGCCAGATAGAGTTATTATTCAGGTGACTGAGTTCACTACAGTATTGGCAATTCCCCCACCCTCTGGATGCTTTTATAAAATCTCTGGTCTTCTGGCATCTAATATAAGCATGATGTGCTCCTTTGTATCTATCACTTATCCTCAAGTAAACTCATCAGCAGGAAGTCTGGGTGGAGACCTGTGCGTGGTGCTCTGCCACAGAGCCAGCAGCTGGTGTCAGCAGCAACCTGGGGCCAGGTATGCCCCTCTCCTGCTAAGAATGTGTCAGGCTGAGGCACAGGCAGGTGTGGTGTGATTGGACGATGATTACAGGTGTCCTAGCACCTCCTCTCCCAGGTTAGCCAGCTGTCCTATGGGTGTAGCTCTTACTGTGGGAGTCGATGATGCGGGCAGGTTCCTGGGCTGCGCAGTGAGGGGAGAAAGCAGTGCAGATGGCCTCAGTGTGTAAACCCAGCTGGGAAGTAGACTACACACACTGTTGGTTAGGATGCTATAACTCACAGTGTAGGCACAGCCTGCGTTCCCCAGGCGAGAGATCGCTTGCACCTTGGAAAGTGTTTGTTATTAAAAATCTCTTTTTTCCTAGAAACAATCTATACATGAATATTGGTTTTCCAAGTTTGCCATCAAAGACCTACTGAACTCATAATCTAGTTTCACAATCCTGCATTTGCAGTACAAAACAGTAGCCAGTGCTGCTGTGCAGGGTCTGTCCAGTGTCTGGCTGCAATCTGCTCCTGACCCAGGGCAGAACAGCAGAGCTCAGTCAGGCTCCAGAATGGCAGGGCCGGGCCCCTAGCAGTGATCAGACCTCCGCAGGGGTCAGAATCACCTGGAAGCCCGTCAGAGTTAATCTGCATTAAAGTTAAGCTGCATTAAAGTTAAGCTGCTAAAGTTAAGCTGCATCTACCACTTATTTCACTCTGGAAGCTCTCAGGGGCCTGGGGTGGGGCTCAAGAATTCATGCTTCTGACACATTCCCAGGTGCTGCTTATGTTTCTGGTCCCTGGATCACCTTTGAGGACCACTGGGACAAACACAGGATGAAGTTGCCCTTCCAAAAATCTCCTGTACTTTGATTCCTAATGATAAGATTCTAGCACCAGCAGTGCTCCCACTCCCCAGACATGAGAAAACCTAGAGGCAACACAGCCAGCCCTGCCCCGTTGGCAAGGGGTCCATGCCTGCACTCCCTTTCCTCCTAAGCCATAGGTAGAGGAGTTAGCCGCTCTCCCAAGGTCTCTGGAAAGTTGACCATGCCTCGGGGGCACCAGTGAGCAAGTATGTGTCCCAAGGAGTCCAGGCAAAACCTGACAGGCAGCTGCCTTCCTGCCCTGTCTGGGCCAGATGCCCTCCCTTCTCCTTGAGTCTGATGCCGAAGTCAGCTTTCCTCAAAGCCCGTGGAAGCCGAGACCCACAGCTGAGGGGCTCGGC
Source organism: Miniopterus schreibersii (assembly GCF_964146895.1). Taxonomy (NCBI): domain Eukaryota; kingdom Metazoa; phylum Chordata; class Mammalia; order Chiroptera; family Miniopteridae; genus Miniopterus; species Miniopterus schreibersii. Next base: position 83,350,417 of record NC_138109.1, on the reverse strand, counting down.
TTTCCAGAAACTGACCTGAGCTTGCCACATCCTTAAGGGTCCCCTACATTATGCTCTGGGTTTCAAGATGGACAGGGGGGAGATGTGGAAGAAGGCGGAGCTAAGATCCAGCCTCAGCCCAGCCACCCCCTGAATCCTGTTTCTGCTTCCAGGTGCCTGTTCTGACAGTCCCCCTCCCTCACCCCCCCCCCGCCTCTCCAGCTTCCTTCTCCACGCCCCCTCTCCACTGGCCTGGGGTGACTAATGCTCCCCAGGGCTGGGGGTGGCGCGGATGGGGACTGCATCCTCCGGGTGCCCCCAGCAGAGACTCTGTTTGCCCCTTGAGCCCAGACTTCACTCTTTGTGGGTCGAGGGCTGTGTCCTCACAGGTGTTCCCCTGGGACACATGTCACTTCAAGGTAATAAACGGGCTTCTCTCCTGCATCTGCAAAAGGAGAGAAAAATCAGAGGGTGATTTTATTTGTTTATAAATTATGAAACTTAATTGCAAAAATAGTCTAAATGTTGTACCGAGAAGGACCGGCTTTCCCTGCACGTGGAGCAGAGAGCTTTGCGGTGCACTGTGGGAAATGCAGGGACATCCCAGGGAAACAATACAGAGACTTAAAGGTGGTATTTCAACACTTGTTATTAACCAACTTTATTGTTAAGACTACTTATGAAGTTTGTGAACTTTGGGGCGATGGAAACACAAAGATTGCTTTTAATTTCCTCCTGTCATTCTGCTACCTGGCTTCTGGTCTGCTGGGCAGCTCACGGGGGCTGGTGGCCAGGAGCCCCAGCCCCTTGGCCGCTCCCTGCCCCTCGCGTGGCCTTCCCCAGGTAGCAGGGGCAGGCGGAACACACATCTCAGGTTTCATGGGGGTGCTCCCTGCAGACTTTTGTTATCTGCGTCCGACTAAAACAGTTGTTGCTGGATTGTCAAAAACATTGAAGAGGCTCTTAAAGGTACAGGAGACGTGGTGCTGTAAGTGGCGCATGGTCCTCACCGCAGTACTGTTTTGCCCTGTGATTGACGATGACTGGCCCCTGTGCATGCTCTCTCTGATCTGTTTTCTGTTTGCCCCTCTCTAGTGGGATCTTGTGTGTGATAATGCCTGGAAGGTCCATATCGCTAAGTTCTCCTTACTGGTTGGATTAATCTTTGGCTACCTAATAACTGGATGCATTGCGGACTGGTGAGTACCCACATGCCCACATGCGAACCTTGGGAGGCCACTGCGAGACTGCTGGCTAAAGAGGAGTGGTCAGTGTTAGCTGCTGTCACTGAGTCTTTTCTCCGCCCCAGTGTTGGTGCCAGAACAGAAGGCTGAAGCCGTCACCTGGAGAGTTCAGAATTAAAAGAATTGGCCAGTGCCCGTAACAGACCCTTGTGAAGGGAGACTTTGAATTCATTGCAATTCTCTAGCACTAGAATTTAGTGAAACCAGCCAGCAGCCTGTAGCCTGTAGCTGTCTCTCCCACTGACAGTCAGTGTTCAGATAGGAAGAGCCTGAGGATGTATGTTCAGGGCTTTCTGGGCTGAGCCTTGAGGGGTTGGATGTACAAGAGGCATCCAGAGATGGGGAGGAGGACCTAGTGAATTTAACAGGGGGCACCTCAAAATGTCCCACAGGTTTTAGAGAGGGTTAGGCCCTGAAGTTGGCTTGGCCAGGAGATGCCTCTGTAGGGTCCATGGGGAGCTGGGCCTGCACTTGGGTAACAGATGGGCATTGGGGGCAGAGGTGGCCATGACCAGGTGAGGACGGGTATGCTTCATCTGGGCGGGTGAGGACGCCCGAGGGTCTGGAGCAGAGTGCCTGGTTCAGAACGAAGTGATGAGGTGGGAGGGGGATGGGAGCAGATATGGGAATGGTAATAACAGCACCAGTGCAGCTGACAGTTACTGACTGATTACTGTTGCTGGGTATTTCCAGACGTGAAAATATTCCATTCTCACAGCACCCTGTTAGGTAGATACTATTATCACCTCTGTCTTATCGTGGAAAACCAGAAGCACAGAAGTTTCAGTAAAATCCCCCAGTTCACTCAGCTTTCCAGTTGGAGAGCCAGGGTTTGGGACCAAGCCCCGTAGCTCAGGGCCACAAGGGTGCCACCACACTTCCATCTCAGGCTTTCTGTGGTCACGGGCAGGCGCGTTGGCAGCGACACGTCCGAGCAGGGAGGCAGCTGCCCGCTGTTGACAAGGCTTTTAAGTAACATGACTGCTCCTGGAGACAGGCGGGGCTAGCTGTCCCCTCAACCTTCTTCTATCTTTAAAGGCACTTTTTTGTGTGAATAAGGACATCTTGGACCCAGTGACACACTAAGGACCAGGAATGATAGGCTGCTTAGCTGAGAAAGCTGGCCAAGGCGGGAGCCTGGGGCACAGAGCGGCAGGTGGAGCCCGGAGGCTTTCAGACACCACTTTCAAGTGTTGCAAATTTCTTTTCAAAAGCTAGTGACTATTTGGGAGTTCCTGGCACTAACGCGTGATTTCCTGTATGTCCAGAATTCACTTAGTCATCATTTGTAAATGTTTCTTGAGGACACATTCCCGGGGGACAGTAACAGAGAAGCTGTGAATGGCCTCTGGAAAGCTGGGCGAAGGCCCCCTGGGGGGCTGGCCGGTGGGACAATTGCAGGGTGTTGTTTTTTAACCAAATACTTGAGCTTAAAGGTTTTAGAGTAAACGGTACTGATCTAAAAGATACTCTAATCTCAATATTTTCACCATAAGGGCTTTTGTTTCCCAGAAATCAGCATTGAGGTAGGTTAGGAAGATACATTCATATAATTCACATCATTTCCTTCTAAAGAGGTGCAGTTTGACTCCGGTGCTAGTTTCCTCATTCAGGGAATTTGTAGGGAAAGCAGATATGGGCTTGTGTAAATATCAGTCTGTAAGGGGTTTAAATTGTGTAGCAGTTGTTTTGTGAGTTCTTCTTACACACGCATGCTGTTTGGCCTCCCTGATCACACACCAGGCCTAGGGACAGGATGTGGAATACTTTGGGGTCCTCTTTCTGGAGTAACCAGCCCAAGTTTCAGACCCCTCCTTTGCAGTTGCTTTGCTGAGGCTGTGGGGGTGGTGTGGGTGCCCGGGGTAGGGGCGGGGAGCTCTGCGCTGTGGCTGTCTGAAAATTTGAGTGGGCCTCGCTGCAGTTGCAGAGTTTGGTGTTCCCCCCCCGGAGGATATTAACTTTTGGCACAGAGCTCCCCGAGAGCCTCACTGAAAAGGAAACGGACACATTTAGTGGGAACTGCAAACTCACAGCTGCTGGCCCGAGTCCGGCGTGTGGGGAAGTTGTGGAGCCGGGGTGAGCTCTCTAAGGCTGCAGTCAGCACATGATAAATGTTAGGTTGTGTGCTCTATCCCTTAGGAAGGTACTGTTTTCCACACACATTTTGTTTGAGGACATACATTCTGTGCTGAGGGAACAGCCCTGGCAGTGGCTCTGCAGGATGACCTCACCCCTCCCTGGCTGGTTGATTTGCTAGATGGTCACATTCCTCACCCCAGGGACCCTGTACCCCCTTTTTGGGCTGCACCAGAGGACCCCTTGACCTCTAGTGTCTGACCCAGCCTGGCAGGTAGGTGGGGGGCTAGAGGGGGAACACCTGGAGGTCTGAGGGACAGAGGAGGGTGAGGTGGGGCATTTTATTTCCCAGTTTAGTCTCGGCAGGGTTGCCAGGGCTGCCTGCCTCCCCCCCTCGGGATTTCACACACAGCCTCTCTCTCTGAGTCCCATGGCCATCTTCCTCCAAGCTCCTGCTGTGGGTATCCCCGGGATTTCCCTCACACTCACCCACCCTTCTGCAAATAACCCCTTTATTAAAACCCCCTCAGATTACTTCCTTTGAGCAGGACATCAGCTTCCCGCTGAGACCCTGCTGCACTTCTCTAGGCCGCTGTGACCACTGCACGTGTTCTGCAGCTTAAATAAACTAACTTGCTGTTCTGCAGTCCACACTGGCTCAGTCGGTGCCGCAGGGCCGCACTGCTTCCTGGGGGCTCTAGGAGAGAACCCAGATCCTCGCCTTTTCCAGCTTCTGGAGGCTGCACATATTCCTTGGCTCATGGCCCCTCTTCCAGCCTCAGAACCAGCGAAGGCCAGTCAGATACTCCCCACACCGCCAGCTCTCCAGTTCCCTGCAGCCAGGAGAGGTGGTCCATTTGCTAGATCAGACCCACCTGGATAATCGCCCATTGCGCAAGGTCCTTTACCTTAATCGCATCTGCAGAGCCCCTTTGCCACGAAAGGTAACATGTTTGCAGGTTCTGACATTAGGATGTGGACACCCATGAGGGCCTTGTTGGGCCCCCCAGAGCCTCACGGATACAGCCTTCCCCTCACTAATGGGGCTCTGCTCTGCGGGAGCCAGTCCACACAGAAACTCAGGGCTGTGACTACCCTTGTTTACCATATGCTGAATCACCTGCACTTCCTACCCTGACAGCAGCCCTGTAGGTTAGCACTGACCGGACAAGCGGGGGGCCTTTCTCGTGGCCATGCACGTGGTTTATAAGCTGTGGGCATGGACTCAAGACCAAGTACTCTGACGTGAAGACCACGTTTGCCCACAGTTCCTAGCAGTAATGTTTACTCACTGATTTTAGCAATCACCTGGGAGGAGAGAATTAGAATAATTTCTACAAGTGAAAAGAAAATCGAGGCTCTTTTCTAAAATGTCAGGACAGGGCACACCAGGCTGGGTGGGCGTCAGGGATGCCGGCCTGCAGGACGGGGCCGTGAGGGCTGCAGCACTGAGCTGCCTGCTCGTGCAGGCCCTGTGCTCATGACCACCAGCTCTTCAGGGTTCAATGTGCTGTGAAGTAGGACGGTCACCCCATTTTACAGATGGATACCCCTGTTCAGGGACACAAATGGAAATAAAAATTGATGTTAGATTTTGCCTTCCTTCAGGCCAATTGAGATATATTTTAAATTTATTTCTATAAATGTGCCTGGTGTGGACAGAACTACCTGCAGCCTTTTCTGATAAGGCCAGGACCCCAGCACCAGCCCTGGGAGGAGATGGTCAAAACCTCCGACAGGACGATTGACTTACGCCGGCATCGGTCCCATAGCTTGGCCTCATTTCACTAAACTGAGTTCACTATGGGGAATGTTAGAAGCCTAAAAAGTTCAGAATGAAATTGTGTCCTGTAGCCCCGCCCCCCCCCCCCCCCCCCGAGTTTTCTGGAAATTACATTCATCTCCATAGAGCACAGCCGTGTGCTACTGAGATTCTCTCACGGCCTTGCTGGGAGTAAGTTCCATTCCGCAAAGCTCGCTGGTTGACGTGCACAGCTCAGGAGCTTCAGAGTATTTGCAAAGTTGTACAGAAGTCGCCACTCCCAGTGTAAATATGTCCACCAGCTGGAAGGAAGTCTCAGTATCTACGTTCACTCCCTGTCAGCCAGCAATCTACTTTCTGTTCCTATTTGCCTTTCCTGGGCATTTCACTTTTATGTACATACCTTATTACATGTATGTCCAGGTGAGATCAAGGCATTCAGCTGCCCTCTGGGTGTTTGGGCTGCCAGGCCTGGATTGCCTTCCTTTGACAAATAGAGTTTCTCTCCAGTTCTCTGTGAGCTGTTCTAGTTCAAGCTGGTTGGGTTATAGTAATTGGTGAAGGAAAATCTGGGAGGTTATGAAGGGAGGAGTAGAGAACCAGTTACTTTCCAACCCCGGGGACCCCCCTCTGACCTCTCAGCCACAGCTAGAAGCAGCCACACCTAGCGTTAGCCCATCTCCCAGGCTCTGATATCTGCCTGCCGAGTCTGTGGGCTGCCTTTTCCAGAGACCGAGGCCTGGGCTCCTTCCAACCCCTTGCTGCCTGGTGGGCTTCACATTCAGGTTCACACCCATTATTTAAACTTCCAACTATCTTAGTTTAGTCTCAGTTCAGTTTAAAAATGACTTCTCATCATATAGTTGAAAGAGACTGGCAGCTGGCTTGGCCCTGGCTCTGGTGGGCTGTGTGTGGTGCCAGGTGCCTGGCTAGTTACCAGCCCTGACCAAGGCCAAGCCCCTGACTAGTTACCAGCCCTGACCAAGGCCAAGCCCCTGACTAGTTACCAGCCCTGACCAAGGCCAAGCCCCTGACTAGTTACCAGCCCTGACCAAGGAGATGAAGCTGCTTCATTCACCGTCTGTGCTGACTTTGGAGCCAGTTAAAAGGTCAGGGGTTTCTCAAGATATGCTGGGCGTGTCAAGGTTTACTTTTGGGGAGTTGTTATTGATTTTGTTATCCTCCTATATACTCAGAAATAGACTTACAAACAGGAATTGGGTTCCTGTGTCAGTTCTATTATGCAGTAGCTGTTTAATCTGTGCCCCTTTATCGACAAAACGAGGGGGTCGGGCTGAATTTCGCCTGAGGGCCCCTCTATTCCTGGGTTCACCAGAGTGGGCATGGTGAGTGGGACAGCCCCGTCCTCACCCAGCGTCTGCTGAGCACCTGCTGGGTGCTGGGTTGGGCAGCATTGCCGCCCTGTGGCAACCCCCCTAACGCTTCCTTTCCATGCACAGGGTTGGCCGGCGGCCGGTGCTCCTCTGTTCCATCGTCTTCATTCTGATCTTCGGCCTGACCGTGGCCCTGTCTGTGAATGTGACCATGTTCAGCACACTCAGGTTCTTCGAAGGATTCTGCCTGGCTGGGATAATCCTCACTTTGTATGCGTTAAGTAAGTAGGAGCCTTCACACCCGTCCTGAAGAAACCAGCGGCAGCGTTGCTGCCCCGGGGGCTCTGGGAAGGGATGGGATGCCCATGTTTTGGAAGCACAAGCTCGAGTGGACTGAGCTCGTGTGAAAACACTTTCTTGGGAAATGTCATCCAACACCCTGTCTGTCCTGTGTGATGACAACGCTCTGAGGACGTGGAAGGTGGTGTAGCTGCTTGGAGAAGCAGGGACCAGCCCACAGCTGATGTGGGGGGCTTTTGCATTCCCCAAGAATTTTCTGTTAGTGTTCTGTGCACTCCACGTCCAGCTTATAACTAGGCGTCCCTGTGCTGGGTTCCGGAAAAGCATACCAGCTGCTGCTACCCTTTGTACTGGTCTCTGTTTTGATGGACTCTTTAAGAGTTTTTCTTCCAGCCCTGGCCAGGCAGTGCAGTTGGTTGGAGTGTCGTCCTGATACAGCAAGGTTGCAGGTTTGATCCCGGGTCAGGGTGCATACAGGAAGCAACCAGTGAAGCAGTGATAAGTGGAACAACAAATGTTTCTCTCCCTTTCCCCTTTTCTCTCTCTCTCTTAGAAAAAAATAGATAAAAAGAGTTTTTTTAATTTTTTCTCTGTAAGGCTATGCAGAGTCCACAGCATCCACAGTCCCGTGTGCCCAGATGTGGCCGTAAGTGGCCTGGACTTGAACCCATGCATTGGTACTGGAAGAGTGAGTGGCAGTATTTGTTAGTATCTGCTCTTTGTAGGGTGAGGAAAAGTATCCTCCATGAATCCGTCGTGTCTGTCGGTTGTGTCTCCCCCTCCCGGTCTGGTCATGTTTCACTTCTCTGTAGTTGGTGTTTTCTAGAACACAGCCCCAAACCCATAAGAAGGAGGCAGGTTTTAGGCATGAATGTTTTCACTTATGCTCCAGTTTTATGCCTTCTAGTCACCTGGTGGAAAGAATGTTAGGAATAAAGAAGAATTGATTTATAGGGCGTTTTGTTGTTTTCTTTCCCTCTGTCAACATGGGTAGGAGTCAGTTATAGATTAAGTAGCAATTTCCAGGGAGGTCAAATAAGAATAGTTCTGCTTCTCTTAAGTTTTCTTATTAAAAACTTGATAACACTTCTAGGTATCCTGAATATTTGTTCCCCTGTTATCTAGAATATAAATATAGTCAGTTTGTAGCATAGTGTTAGAGCCACAAAGAGAAAGGCCACGGCCTACCTCCTGAACCACAGTCCACAGTTCTGTCGTCCTCCCAGCAATGAACTGGTTCCAGCTCATTTGCATTTATTTTGCACCCCTTGCTTCTGAGGGGGGTTCTCTAGGAGTGTGTGTGTTCAAGGTCAGTGGGTTAAGGTCATGGCTGTTTGGAGGTTTTGCTTCTTTGAACAGCCACACGAATGTGGGGCTTGCACGTTTCCAGGTAAATGCCTGTGCTGTCCTCTGGCCCCACCCGCCCACTGGTCTGTGGGAGGGCAGCTTCCCCACCCTTTTTCCAGGGAAGACCCCAGGCCCTGCTTTCAGACACCCACTTGCCCTGCATCTGTGCAGGTGTGATGTGCTCTTCTCTCCAGGTGGCCGTCTTTGTGAGGCCCCTGATTCTCGCAGGAGGACGTCGATCCAAGGCTTCCCCGGGATGGCCACTAAAATAGCTGCACTTGAGGAACTTAGCAGAGAGTGTGACCTCAGCCCCACCACCCGAGTACTCATCGAACTTGGTGCAGAGAATGCTAATGGCAAATTGCCTTCAAACAAAGATGACATACCGGTTTTATCTTGCATGCCAACTGCTCATGATTGGTTGAGGCTGCCAGGGAGCTCAGAGAGGACTTCAGCTGGAAGGAACACCTGATACATTAGCCGTGTCTGCCTGGGATTAGGAGGGAGGGTGGGGAAGGGCTGCCTGGAGCTGACACTCACCCTCTGCACAGATCCTCCTGAACGGAGCCAGATCGGGAGAGGACCCCCAGACTGCATCCTGTCAGCCTCACGCAGAATCATCTTACTGACTGATGTGATATCAGGCCATTGGCTCTGTGAAACCTGTTGGCTTATTTACCATAACAATGAAGTTAAGGGTTTTTTTTTCAGGAGATTACATAGTGAGCTCTTTGTGGTAGGAAGTTCTCTTTCATCTCAGAACCATACAGAGAATGTGCTCACCCAGGAGGCTGCTATGCTTTTATCCCATAGGCACAGGATCATGTAACCCAGGTATCTGCAAACATTTTTCCTGTAAAAGGCAGGTAGTAACTATTTTAGGCTTTGCACGTCTCTGTTACAACTACTTAACTCTGCTATTGTACCATGAACGCAGCCACAATAACGTGAATGATTAGGTGTCGCTGTGTTCCAATAAAACTTTATTTGCAGAAGCAGGTAGTGGGCTGGATTTGACCAGCAGGCTCTAGTATTTCAGCAGCTGATGTGAGTTCGTCTCTCTCTGTTGACTCCTAGGTAGCTTAGAAAGCCTGGAGTCTGGTCCCGCAGGTGTATGGCCTGACGAGTTGAGCTTCAGATTAGGGCGCTCTCCTAATTTCATCGGAACTCTCCTACTTTAATTTCCCCCTTGTCCCCGTTTCCTGTTTCTATCATATAATTGTTATTTGATTGTGTGTATTTGTATAAGCAACCTTAAATTTTTCTGAAATAAAGCCGGGCATAAATAAATAGTTATGATCTCTTAGATTGGAATTACATGAGACATCATGACAAATACCACTGGAATGAAAAATTCCAAGTATTAAGCAGTGGCCTACTGTCTGAGCTAATATAGTGTCTGGTATAGCAAAATTAAAATAAAGCGAAGGACATAAGTGATTACTTAGAGCTCATTGAGATTATAGTTAAATAATGTAAATAAGGGGCCATAGATTGAGAGACATCAGAAGAGCGAAGCTTGGCGGGAGAGGACACCCAGCTGTGAGGCAGGCACGACTGTGGAGGATGCTGCCGATGGGCTGGGGCGGGCGCCTCTGTCAGTCCTGGATCGAGACACGGCTGCTGACAGAAGTTAAGGGACAAGCTCCTGGGCAATAGGGCAGATGACTGAGTTTCCAAATCTGTGTGCTTGCCAGCAGTTTTCACAAGAATAGTCTGTGTGCTTAGTTAATGCTTAAGAATTTGTTTTGTTTAAAGGAAATTCTCATCATCTCCATTACTCGGTTGAAGTATTTCTTGACTCTAAGGAAAAGTTTAAAACTTGTGGGCACTGATCGTTTGGGAGATACGTTTTTAATGGTCTGGACTTTTTCTACCCCCAGCGTGGTAGGTTTCCACCTCACCTAATGCGTGTGCTGGAAAGGCCAGCACGTTCTCAGGGAGGTGGATGCCATTCATTTTCAGTCCTGCAGGCTTGGCAGTCAGGAGGGGAAAGTGATGATTTTTGCAGAGTTCATTTCTTATGTCGCCGGCCTGTGGGTGGACTCTGCGTTCTGAGAAATGCTGCTGACTTGGGAAAGTTTTGTGCTTTATATGCAAGGCTGCTTGAGGTTTTTTCATGCTTTGGGATTTTTCTAAGGTACATTCCAGTTAAATACTCTCCCTTAAACTTTTGTTTCCTTCAAGTCAACACAGGGACATGGTTGCACAGTTAGGACATAAAGCAGAGATTATTGGCAGCTTCCCCAGGAATCTTTACAGGGGAGCTGAGTGTGCGCTGGCAGGAGAGGATGGGGAACCGAGAGGGTGTGTGCAGGGCTGTGGTCTGTTTCCTGCCTGCCTCTGGCTCCGAGCTGATTCAGTGCCCTTGGGCTACATCAGTGGCCTATTGTATCTCTTTACTGCTGAACCACACAAAAAACGGGTAGAAAATCTTAGCTGGGCCAGGGACAGGGAACTACAGACCAAGGAAAGAATTGACCACATTTCCTTGTTTATGAAAACGAAGTCTTATCAAGACTGAAGACAGAGCCACATTTCAGTGCAGGCAGACGTGCCTGTGATGGTGTGAATTCAGATCATAACATTGGAGACAGGGTAACAGCATAGTTTGAGATGTGTCTTTCTCCAACAGAGGCCAATGGGAGATCATTGCTTTTTAATTTGATTTGATGTTGGATGTACTAAGTCCTGTGGGAGAGAAATATTTTTTAAAATATAAATACTTTTTCATTTCATTTGATCTTGGTCTTCCCCTTCTCCACCGTTAACATGGCCCCCCCCCCCCCAGTTTGAAACAATGAGCATTGCTTTTGGCTGTCAGAGATTGTACCAGTTACTATGAGCAGATGAACAGCTTTTTTGGCCTAATAACAAGACACTACCTTAAAGTTTCATGTTCTCATTACAGTGACCCTCCCTCTGCCCAGATAGCTTAAATAATTGGATGAATTTTGTACATAATCAAGGAGTGACCATAAATTTCACAGGTGACTAAGTCACTGATTACTTTACAAAATTCAAAGCCAAGTCTTAGCTGGTAAACAGACTCAGGAAACTCTGGAGTTTGCTCTGGGTGGGGCAACGCTCTTTCTCACATTGCACGCATAGTTTCAGACTCTCACGTGTGGTTGAGTAATTTCTAATGTGCTGGGGTGAGGTGACTTTTTCTCCCTGTTGCGTATATTTCTATAATCTGATGTTCTCCTGAACTAATATTCCTCAGGACATATTTTATTCTACATGATTATTTAAGCATCAGAGCTGTGCTGTACATTTTTAAAAATCAGCTGAACCAGGTGGCTGCATGTGTGAGTTACTGAGCTGTGGGCTGAATGAAGCGGAGACTGCTGGGCTGTGGAGCCAGCGGAATGGAGATCGCCACTGTCAGATATATGGGGCTTGAACTGCCTTGTGTTTCACATCTTCCAGGGAGCAAATATTTGCATGTATCTGGGTGAGGGGGGAGCGTCAGGAATGCGTGCTGGGTTACCATCACCTGTAGGTCTCTGTTCCCCACCCTTCGCCTCCCCAGCTTCCAACACCTGGGCCTTCCCAGTGGCAGCAAGCCCTGCAGCCCTAACCCTGTTCTTCCTGTGGGACTGACTCTGTGGGCAGAGCTTTTCCACCAGGGAAATGAGTCACGGTTTTCCAGATGCCTTTAACAAATGATTTTATATATTTTTAAAAGGTTTCAGAAGAATTTCAGTTTCACCCAGGTCCCGACTGGGAGGGCCAGGGAGTCAGCGCGATTGAGGCTTCGTCGGTCTTTTTGTTCTCTGGAAGCATGTTGGTAACCCTGCAGACAGGCTGTGAAAAGCAGAGGAGTAAGTGTATCAGCAAAAATGTGCTGAAGCATTTGTCCCTCCACCCCATCTTCCCTGCCACACCTCTGGGGAGTCACAGCGCCTGGTAGCTGCCGTGGTGACTGATGGCAGAACTCCTGGTTGGCGAGTGTTAGGCCACAGGACAGAGTGTGGCCTCCCCAGGGCAGTGCTGATCGCTGGCTGCGACTGGAGGACTGTGTCATCCAGGAGGTAGCCAGAAAATGCCACCGAGGACTAATGTTTCTCAAAGTTGTACCAGCCCTTCAAGTAAAAATTATTGAACCTCTCTCTACTCCTACTTAGTTTTAGCCCAAACTTGGGCTAATAGCAAGACTTTTCTTTGAAAAAGTTGAGCTGCGTGTATGTCTTGTAAGAGCTTGTGAGGCTGCATGTAAAAATGGAGAGTTGAGGCAGAGGAAGAGGCGGTGGCTGGGTGGCATCCTCAGGACCATACACCCACGGTTCTTTTGTCCAGAAGTTACGGCAAGGGAGCCTGTATACACATATTGCCTAAATGGACACGTGAGCTTCTGAGTGCACATTTCGCTGGATGTTTTGAATTCATTGAAGATAGTCCTGTCTCAACATCAGAGGGGAAAACAGCAAATATGTAGCTGTTGGGCATTTGGACGCCTTTTCTACACAGTGGAGGACGTTGTTAACGCGGAGCATGTCCCTCGGGCGTGGCTTCTCCCGGGCTGGGATTGCAGTGGTGCATGGGTGCTTCATTGGAGACAGGGCTGTTCCCACACTGAAAGGGAAGGCGGAAAGATCTGGAAGCCCGGGTATCCTGGCAGTGGTGTGAGCTCGCAGTGGACTGACTGTGTCTGTCAAACTGCTTTATCTCTGAGCTCCTGCCTCCCCCTCCGTAAAGCTGGGGGCATGGGTTTCCAGACTGTGTACTGTGGAGCTGTGGGATCCCTTTCTAGCACCATTTGTGGGGGAAAATGGATAGAAAACAAAAACAAATGGATTCTATGTGACAATATTTAATACTGCTGTAGAAACAAAATAACAAAACGGAAAACCACTGGTCTCCTTGTACCTTCCAGTTTTGGATTCTGTGGCTTTTGAAGTCTAAGCTCAGCAGGATGCCTCCTTCAGTGTTGAACATTTCATGGCTCTGGGAAGGGGGGCGCGAAAGCAGGGGTGCTGGCCCCCAAATGCTGTCCTCACACCCACACTGAGAGTCTTTGCTTTCTGTGAGACGGCGCTAAGTGTCTGCCAGGGTGACCTGGGAGGAGAGCGCGCTGGGGAGGATCGATGGCCAAGGCCTCCCTTCCCCCATGGTTCTAGCCTCCTGTCAACAGCGTCACCCTCCCAGACCCCTCCCCGCTCGCTCCAGTCTCCTTTCTCACCAGGCCGTTGCTTGGTAGACTCACAGGCCTGTTCTAGGAGCCCTGTTACACTCCACAGAATTTCCCGTTCTCACCCGGAAAGACGGGATGAGGCACGAAGCTGAAAGCTGTGCTGACTAGAAGAGGGGGTTGAGGAGACGTAAGAGAGCGATCTTGGGCTGATTTTATGTTGTTTTATTTTTTCACTTTTGATACAAAATAGAGAGGAAATAAATCAGTCACCTTGAAACCAAGTAAGGAACACCAGGCTTCTTCACAGCATCCAAACACATCTGGTGGGAAGTAAAATCATTACTGGTCTGCCAAGTCTTATGTTAACAAAAACCAAAATCTTGGCTGAGAGAAGAGAGAGAAATGTAACTCAGATGGTGTAGTTAGCCGCTGCGTGTCTCTGGCCTGCCACATAAACTCTGCTGCAGGCAGTTTGTTTTGTTTTGGTGATTCATGGAAATACTAGACTTCTTTCTCCCGCACTCATCTGCTTGGCGAACATTTGAAGGCCGACTAGGTGCCACGGGACCAACAATTGGTTACCTCGAGTACTTGCCGGACACCAAGATGCTGAGCCCACGAAGGCCGACCGACCCGCCCTCCTGCCTCCAGGACGCGGGTTAGTGTGTAAAGATGCCGGGACAGGCCCTGGTTGGGCTGCCGGAACGTGACGGCCGAGTCGTGAGTTTTGTGGGACAGTAGGTGTTTGCTGTTTGCAGTGGGTGCTCAGAGGCCAAAGGAGCCCGGGGCATTCTGGGTACTGTGGTGATTAGGGTCCAGGTAGAATACTGAGATCACCCCGAGACTCTGTAACGTGAGCAGTAACTGAGTGGAGACAGGAGAAGCAGTTGAGGGAGAGGCGTGGGAATAGCCTGAGTGCTCGGTGGAGAGCCGAGAGCAGGCTGATAACCAGGGAGCTGGGAGGGTGTGACGGGAGTGTCACCTGATGGGAGACAGGGACTGAGAAACGCCCACTGGCTGTGGCAGCCATTGTCCAGTAGGCCAGAAGTAACTGGGGCAAAACAACTTTAGTTTGGTTTAGTGATTAATGTAATCTAAATTATTTCAAGTGTACGTTTTAATTGCCTAGAAGAGTACTGTCTTGTTATGATGTCAGATATTTTAGAAAGAAAATACATTTCTTATTGTGGTAAAATAAAATTTATCATTTCTACAGCTTCTAAGTGTACGGGTCAGTGCATTCATTTTGTGTAAGAAAATAACGTTTTAATAATGGTTAATGTTCATTATAATTGGGTAGAAAAAATTGAACTGGAAGGCAAATCAGTAATGACTATTATTTTTCAACTCACCTGAGACAGTAGCTAGTATGGCTCAGAAACTGGAAATTCGGAGCCACAGCTGAGTTAGAGATGCGTTTCTGTTGAGTTTCTGCTCTCTGAAGGCAGAGTCCGAAGCCTTGCTGTGCATCTGCCCAGGACACAGGAACCCGTGTGCATGGTCACGACGGGCAGTTGACCAGATCAGGGGAAGGCTCCCCGTGTTGGGCGTCAGCCAAGCCCTACCACTCGAGCACTGTGACCTTGGGCAGGCCACTTAAGTCTAAATCGATTTTCTCCCCGAGGAAAGGCTGTGTTCAGGGTCGAGACTGTGAATGTCCTCACCATCAATGAACCATGAGTGTCCAGAGAAATGGTGGGCAAGGCGTCTGCTTCTGTCCCGTGGTAGCCCCTGTGCTGAGATAGCCCTTCCCTCTGGCAGTTGGTCCTCTCAGGTTAGGGCTTCTCTGCGTTCGCAGCAAGCTTGGAAACCATCACTGAAGAGGCACTTTGGACTGAGGTTGCCACTAGCTTAGGGCCACACAGGAGAACCACTGTGGTGGGGGGTCATGGGGACTAAGAATCTGCTTCATGAGCGTTTCTCTAGTTGCCAGCTTAATAAATTACCTCTCCTGTAACACTCATTCAGCGCGCCATGGACTGCACTTTAAAAGTCCCAACCGTGTCCAGGCTGGGAGAAGGTAATAAACCGATGGACAGATCACACATAGGGAGCGTGGCTCCCTGTCGGATGTCAGCACCTGAGTGCTCATTGCACCTGGAAACCTCCATTAATCACTGAGAAAAGGTACTGAAGAAACAGAACACTGGTGGCCATTGTCAAGCTGTATCTTACACATATTCAAACAAGCTCTCCCTTTCTCTTCCCTGTATCATCAGTTCTGTTTTATAAAACATGCCTCTGTACATTTTCTCTATATTTAAACGTTAATTCGTGCAGCTTGCTGACTGTCCCCTCCCACAGCTGTGGCCTCTCTGTCCTGTTGGTGGCTTGTTCTCTGTAAAGTTTCACTTGCCTTCCTTCGTGTTGGGATGATGACAGTTTCTATTTATGACGTGATCTGTGTGATATCTGCTCCCAGGACAGGTGTGAGTAACTGTGAGGAAGGTTGTTATTTTTAAATAGGGCAGGGTTTGTTTTCTCTTGTATTTCCAAATGAGTCTCCTCTCGGAAAAGCTGTTCAGGAGCCACCTTCCAATCGCTGTTCCGAGAACCTGGTTTTGTTTGTCCTGCTGTCCCCCCTCTGTGTGAACGAGCCCTCCCAATGCAGAATCTGGCCTTTAGAGTCCGTGCGCCCCAAGGCTGAGTGGGGATGTCCTGTTAGGCCCTTTCTGGATTGTGCGGACCCATCCATCTCTTCTCCCTGGATTCCAAACTCTGTGACTGGCAGACAGACCCTCCTTTTGCCACGTTTGCGGCTCCCAGTGGCTGAGACTCGGTGTGCCTTTCTGGTGATGCTGTGTGAAGTTGGACTCACAGACTCCCTGGGCGTCTTTAGAGCTGTGCCCTCTACCCTCATGGAAACTAGCCTGGGCAGTCGGCGAGCCAGGAAAGGGTTACCCTGGGTCAGGATGCTCTGCCCTCTGGGCGGCATCCCCGGTGACCAAGTAGGATAGCTCAGAGGCCCAGGTGTGGTGTCCCCTCTGAGCCTTCTTCTGCACCAAATACAGAGACCTGAAAATTATGGATCTCTGATTGAAGGCTGCTATTTTCCCTTCGTTTCCCATTCTGTGAGCCGTTGATGATTCTTGTGGAAAAGGTGCCTTAAGGTGCCTGTGTCCAGCCTGAGTTGTTTTTCCCCACTCTTTTTGGAAAGCTGAAAGGTTGGAAAGCATCTCTGCTTGATATTTGCTTTGTGTCAGTTCTGGGAAAGGGCTCGGAACTCCCTCCAAACCTCAGGCAGGAGAGGAACTAAGGACCAGTTAGTTCAAGCCTAGCTCCCCAGCCAGTCAGCCTTACAGAAGAGAGAAATTTTGCTAGTTCCAATGTGACTTGGGATTGATGACTGTTTCTTCCCTGATATCTATGTAATATGTCAAACTGGCATTGCTGTGAAGGCCCTGGCTCAAACTGCAGAGGCCATTCGGGGCTCCTGAGATGGAGAGTGTGGGGATTAATATGATTTGTCCATGTTGAGAAATATTCTTGGCTTTTTTGCGTTTGGGTGGGGGGGGCTGACTGTACAGGAGGTGCTTGCAGGGAGGCCCTTCGCCCCTGGCCACCTGCTCTCTGTTAGCTGGCCTCAGTGCTGAAGCATGATTTTGTCTGCTGTCCCATCACATCACTGCCTCGCATGGGTAGAGAGAGAGACAGACTCACTTATTCCCTGTAGGAAAGAATCAGAGACAGTCCTGATGAGCAGGATCAGGCCGAGGGCTGCCGAGGTGAGCCTTGCGCCAGACCCCCTTTCTGTGTCCTCAAGCACCTGCAGGCGTGAATGGGGCAGGGCGCCGGGCAGCTGAGCGGTATTTTGATAGAAAGGAGTAAAACAGAGAGATGAAGAGGTCTTGATGGTTGTTTGATAACAATAATAGCTAGTTATTGAGCATTTTCTAAGTTCAGGTACTGGGCTAGGTTATTTACTCACACATACATATTTTAAAATTTTTGTATTAACTATATAAAGTAGATCCTACTAATAGCCCCATTTTACAAAAAAGGACACTGAGACCCCCCCAATCCCAGCACCTCATCTACTTCCCTAGCAGGGCCGTTAGGCGAGTCTAACATTTATTAGACTTTTACAGTTTTCTTTGTGCAATACAAACATTTCATTTAATCCACCCCAGAATCCTATGATCTGGATACTATGATTGTCTCCATGTCACACAGGCAAACCTGCGGTGTGGGTGAGGCAACTCGTGCAGGTTGCTTACCCAGGGCCCTGCGGCTCCAGGGCTGTTTGTTAACTGCTGCGTTGTTCCTAATAATCCTCTTCTCCTCTGACTCAAAATGTGTCATTATGACATTATTTAAATATGTACAAATGTCCCGTGAGGAGTTTGCATTAGTTCTTCTAAGTAAGTCTCTGACCAAAATGTTAATGTCCAATTTCAGAACTAATACAATGCAAATTCCCAGTGGCCCTTGGGTGTGGTCGTTTCCTGGGACGGAGCCACCCTCCCTGGGTGAAATGGCGGAGAGGCATAGCTTCACATTCGGGCTCGTATCTAATCTGTTTTGGCATTTGGACTTGAGAAACCGCAGCGCACACAGTGCCGTGCCCCACGGACTGTGCTGTCTGATATGTTAACAGTCGAAGGCTTTGCCAGCGTGGATGCCTCACATTCCATAGTCTGCCACCGCGTGGCATGCTGTGATGGGCGCCTCCTGACGGCTCTGCTAACCTGCCCACTTCTCCTGAGGATAAACTTGATTTGTGGCATTATTAAAGTATTAATTAAATAGGTATTTAATCCATTGATGGCTGGAAATGAGATGAGGAACCTGCATTATTGCTTGTCTCCTAACACTCTTCTGCTAGTGACAGCTAGCCTGCTGGCGAGTGGAGCACACGCCTGTATGCCCAGCCTGCCGCCAGGCCCAGCTGCCCTCAGTGTGCTGACGCAGTCCCCATCGCACGTTAAGACCACATTAAGTTCATTTGTGCAGCCTCTCATGGTGACCTTCGGTCTTTGCAAGTGTAAATCTAGGTGCTGCGTGGGCTGTGGGCTCAAGTCTAGGCCCCACCGGGTTATGGCTGCTTATCTAGGCCACCCAGGTTACATTTACATGTAGGCAGATTCTCATTGACCCGAGAATATAAAATTTGAAAATTCTTGTAGACTGCAAGAATGCATCCACAGGTGGCCACAGGCTTCCCAGCTCCCTTCAGGAACCAACGATCCTGAGTCTAGCAACCCCCACCCAGTGACCCACTGTCCCTGTCTTCCTTCCTGCTCCCCTCCTGCTCGCTGCACTGCTGGGCAGGTGGCTGGACATAGGCCTGCTCCCCGCTCCCAGTTCCTTCCATGGTTCAGCTTCCATTCTGGCCTCGGGCCTTGCTCTCCAACATCCAAGAGCAAGGCGCCTTCCCCTCAGCCCCTCCCCAGGGAGCCCAGCCTGCCCAGGCAGCACCTCTGCACAGGGAGTCTCCGCAGGGGCTGAGCAGAGATGCAGCAGAGGACGGCCCAAGGCTTCCCCAGGGCTCAGGCCACGGAGGGACATATGCCCCAGATGAGGTGTCTGTGCTTGTTCTGTGGGCAGTGGAGAGCTCTCGCTGGCTTTTTGAGAAAGTTTTGTTTTCTGTTTTGGGGAGATAACTCTGGGTGCTGTGCCCTTCTTGTCCCTGGGGCTGCCCCGAAGCAGCGATAGTCTGGGCTGTTAAACTAGTTTGAACCAGTAGTTTCCTCTTTGACAAAGACGGCACCGCTGGAAAAAGTTATATGGAAAACTAGTCATCCATGTCTGCATTCCCATGAATGAAACGTACCCAGATCACTCTGCTTCTCGGTGGCTTGTCACTGAAACAATGGTCTTCCTCACGGTCATTTCTCAGTTTCCTCTTCTCACATGGGCTTCCTGAGCCTTTTGCAACACAGCCGACCCACCACGTAGAAGGATGACCGTCAGACGTCTCCTGTGAGCTTGGGGTTGTCGGGAGAACCAGGTTGCTCTAGGAGACAGAATCTTGCTCTTTCAGAGGTTTCCGTTGAATTACAGAGAGCACCACCCAGGGAGGCCTGGGCTGAAGGCCTGGGATAGAGAGATAGCACAGAGCCCAAACTCTGTTTTTCGTTGGTAATCATTACCCCAAAACACAGTGGTGTTCTCTGACCTGTGGCTGGATTGTATTTTCCATTTCCTTTGTGGGGTCACTGTACGGTCTTATTTCATGTTCTCTTCAGGGAATAATTGCACTTTTGCTGTTTCTCTGAGCTCTCCTTTTGGCATGTGTCCCTTGTACCTTGTGACAGTGGAGGCGAATGTTTGCACAGTTGGCGTCTGTGGGGAGAGGGGAGGGGAGGGGAGGGGAGGGGAGGGGAGGGGAGGGGAGGGGAGGGGAGGGGAGGGGCGTGCCTGGGGAGGGCTCTGCTGCCGTCAGCCCACTGAGGAGCATCTTTTGTTCCCATCCCCTTTTTAAAGGGGTGATAAGGCAACTTGGAATGAAAGAACAGTGGAAGACCTTAGGGTAATTACCTTCTAAAGTTATGCAGACCTCCGATCTCTCCAAGTAGAAGATTATTATAAACATGGACCTGAAGAATTTGGGCAAAGGAATAGGAACAGTGGTTTTTCCATGTCTAAGTTATGAATGAAAAAATGAACCCAAGTGGGGAAATGCATCTGTTTATTCTGCCCATTCTCTCTTACACGTACCTTGCGAGACCAGGCAAGTCAGTGATAATAAACTGTTCTGAAGAGGTGTGGGCCGGAGCCCTGCACGAGACTTGTCTGCACTGTGCAGCTCCCACCACTAGTCAGTCACATGTGACTACTGAGCACGTGAGATGTGGCTACTGTGATTGGGGGGCTGAATCTGTAACTTAGTTAATTTCAATTAATTAAATTCAAGTAACCACAAGTAGCTGGTGGCTACTCTCTCCGTCAGTTGTGCCGTAAGTGTGTTGTTCGATCGTGTCTGTGCACCACCTCTCCCGTCCCTACCAAGTTCCAGACTCACGTATCCAGCTACCCCTGGAGATTTTACTTGGAAATGCAGTGTGGCCAAACAGAACCCTCATCCCAGTCTTCCCAATCTCAGTAAACAGACCCACCACCCATGCGATTGCTCAAGCTGGAAATGTTTGGGTCGCCCTTTATTCTGCACACTCCTCCTTGATCAACTAGTCTTCTCAGCTCTTTCTCCAAATTATACCCCGAGTCCCTTGATTTCTCTCTACCTCCTTAGCAGCCCTCGAGGCATAGACACCTGGCTTCTTGCCCGGTAACTGCAGCTCTTTCTGATGGATCTTCCTGCTCCCCTCAAACCCCACCGCTAATTCTCCTCTTACACCAGTATCTTCCTGCTTCCCGCTCAGGGTGACATTTATACAACCTGGATCAGACCTTACCCTCACCTACCTCAAACCCTCTGTTAGTCAGCAATTGCTTCACCATGAAAGACTGGAAACCGAAGACACGGGTCTACACAAAGTAGACATTCATTTCTGCTGTCATTGTAGTTAGTCCAGGGCTGATATGGACAGTCTCATGGCCCTGGGGACCCAGACCCTTCCTGACACAATAATTCTGCCATTATGCTCATATTTCAGCCTCAGGGAGGTGGAAAAGAGAAGGCAGCAATACCTTTTCCCATTAAGATCTCTTCTAAAAAGCTGTAGGTACTAGTTCTTAATCTCATTGGCCAGAATTCAGTGACTTGCCTACGTCCAGTCGCAAGGGTGGCTGGGAAATGTCTTATTTTGTGCAGTGATAATCCTGAAGGA
This sequence comes from Miniopterus schreibersii, assembly GCF_964146895.1. Lineage (NCBI taxonomy): Eukaryota > Metazoa > Chordata > Mammalia > Chiroptera > Miniopteridae > Miniopterus > Miniopterus schreibersii. Next base: position 83,329,508 of record NC_138109.1, on the reverse strand, counting down.
AGAAGGCAGAATGGGTGTTAGAGGGTGACTAGTGGCCTTTGCCATGCCCTCCAATGGCTTTCATTGTGCAGTCCAGACTCCATACCGTGGCCTGTGAGTCCTACGTGGCCTCATCGAGCCAAATTGACTTTCTTTTGATTCTCTACATGTCAAGCTCTTACTTGGTCCTTAGATCATTTTTACAAGCCTTTCCTTCTTCCCCAAATGCTCTGTCCCTGGCTTCTGCGGGCCTGGCCATGTCTCGTCACTATGATTCTGCTCCTGTGACATCTGCAGCGCTTTCTCAGACCTCCCATATCCTCATCACCCACATAATTCCTTGGGAGTTATCCACCTTTTTTCAAGCATCTACCACTCCCTGAGAATACATGTACTTATCTGCATCTCTGTTCATACCCCGCTGTTGCTCTAGAGTGAACTCCACTAAAGCAGGGCCTGCCTTACTGTCCTCTCCATGGTATCTTCAGTGCATAGATTTGTACCTGGACAGATGGGCATCTGAATAAGAGCTGGCTTAATGAATGAACGAATGGATTCATGGAACATGATGAAATCTACGCAGCACTGTTACAAAACAGATGTATGCGTGTGACTTTAAAATACCAAAGCCGGATAAACTAGAGTTCTTTTAGTCCAGTTCCCATGTATGAAACATAAGGAAAAAGGACAACTGATGTTGTCAAGTATAGGTGGTTGTGGATAGTAGAGATAACTTGCTAAAATTTCTCATGAAAGCCCCTGAACTACAGATTTGGACTGGATGCCAAAATATTGGTTGGATTCGAAACTGATTGCTCAGCCGTATCATACAGTTATTGATTGGTAAATTGGGAGCAGTCAGAACAAGGTAGGTCTCAGTGACTTGGTGAGGACATTTGTGTGCAAGTAATGTTTTAATGAGCACACGTGGGGGGTGGTCGGTAATGACTGATAGGTGGGGTGGGGTCACCACCTTCCTTTCCCTGCCTTCCCGCTGGTGGTCACTCTCTGTGAGCCCTGGCTTTTATCTTCGCAGGGGCCCAGGAGAGGGGCGGGCTGTGCCTCGATCCTCTGTGGGTAGCCTAGCACCTGCCCACAGGAGGTGCTGACTAAGGACGTGTGAGGGGTGCGGCCTCATCACTGAGGCACGGAGAAAAATCTCCGGGGCTTTTGGGTAAGTTTAAGGAACGTTCCATCACTGTGAAGGCCAGGGTGTCGTTTCTCTGCATTTCCTCTACGCAGTTCATCAGACCTGCTTGCAGAGCGGAGCTGGCATCAACTGTGAGTGTTCTGGGTAATTCTCGTTGGGGGGCAGGGCCTTCAGGCAGGATTCCCGCTTCAGGGTTAGAGTCCTTGGCTCCAATTCCTTCCAGCCTACAGGACCTGAAACTAATGTTTAGAAAATAAAAGAGCCGAGTTCTAAATGCTCTGCATCCTCACTTGGGGTTCAGTTGTGCGTAATAGACTTGGGGCACCAGGTCCCCTGCGTGGGAGGTGCCAGCTCCCCGTTTTCACCCAGCCCTTGACATGCGAAACACATTCATAGTGAAGTGGAGCCCAGGTGGCCACAGGTGACACATCCCAGCCTGGTTATTCCTTAGAAGATGTTGAAGCCTTGGGTGAGCAGAGCCGCCCCGAGAATTGGGGCCCCCAGGACTTCTTGTGGGAGAGCCTGTGGACTCAGGTTGCTGCAGATGTGGATAGAGTTCTGGCTTGCACACACAGGCTCGCACTAGGACTTGGCTAGGTTTGGGCATGGAGGAAAGAGGGCGTGGGGCAGGGTGTGGGAAACAAGGCTGCTTAGACCTCTGCATTCCACGGGGCGGGGGGGGGGGTGCTTTCACAATCGTATGTAATTTGAGGCCAATTCCTCGAGATGGTAATGCAAGTTCTCTAGGCAGCCATGCATCTTCTTCCTCCATAACGCTGGATACCAGGCTGGTTTAGGCCGAGAGGATGCAGCGGAAGCCCGCTCCCCATGCCTGGCTGTGGTGCACAGCTGGTGGCTGCTCCAGATGAGCCAGTGGACAGATGGGGCAGGAGCAGGCTGCTCAGCTCATTCCAAGCCGGGCCTTTTTTAAAATGCAGAATTCTGTCATTTTCCTAATTAGCCCTCCCTTTGACTGGCTGAGTATTATTTTTTGAGGACAAGTGACATCAGGTTTGCAAAGTTAGCAAAAAAGGCCAACAGTAGAGAGAAATCCTTGCAGCTGGTCCCAGCAGGGCAGCTCTCCACTCGCATGCACGGCGTCACCGGCGGGTTTCACGCAGTTGACAAGTGCAGACCCCATCACCCCAGCACCTGACCTGCACGGATGGCCTTTCTCTGTCCTTCCTCCTGCATAGGCCCCACCCCGAGGAGTTCAGGCGTTCCTGAGGTGAGAGGAGGCGGTGATGCAGGAACACAGCCTGCAAAGGTAGAGGCGGGGCGGTCAGGGAGCAGCAGGAATGAAAGAGGCCACGGAGTTCTGGGTAGACATGGATCCCACCCTCACGCCCCTGTCCTCCTAGAGGCCTTCCCTGAGCACTCACTCAGCATCCACTCTCTCTTCTCACACTCTCATTCCCTGCATATGCTTGAAAAAATGTTTAATTGTGGTAAAAAAACACATAGTATAAAATCTACCATCCTAACCGTTTCTGAGTGTGTGGCTTAGTTGTTAAGGACATTCACAGTGTGCCACCATCACCACCACCATCTGAAATTCTGCCCGTTAAACACGACCCCCCCCCAGCCCACAGCTGCCGCTCTACCTTCTGTGTCTGAGGGCCTCAGATAAGGGGCCTTCTGTGACTGGGTCAGTCCACCGAGATACTGTTCTCCAGGTGCACCCATGCAGCAGGTAGCAGAATGTCCCTTTAAGCCTGAGTGATGTTCCCTTACAGCCTTGGACACGGGGTGGTTCCACCTTCTGGCGATGGTGAGTCATGCTGCTCTGAACATGGGCAGGTAACTCTCTCTTGGGCACAGATACCTCTTTAGGACCCTGCCGTCAATTTTTTTGGATATAGACCCTGAAGTGGGGCTGCTGGAACATCAGACTCACTTTCTTCATCTGTGGAGCAGACGGTCGGCCCTCAAGCTGCTCTGAGCTGGGGCTGTCTCCAGCAGCGCCAGGCTGGGTGCTGAGGAACAAGGGCCTTCAGAGCCCCCCACCCACGGGACGGCTGTCACTCAGCGGTGCCAATCCCCTCTGTGACCCTAAGAACGAGGCCGTCTTGGAACTGTGAGCCCCGGCGGCTACTTTATTTCCACCCAGGCTCACTTCTGAGGAGGAGCAGGGAGAAGGGGGTCCCAGGGCCACTTGCTGACCCCATAGATGCTGCTCTGGGTGTGGCTGCTGGGCAGCAAGTGAGTTTCTCTCTCCTCTCTCCAGCTCCGAGGTGAGCCTGCCTCCTCCCATCAGCCTGTTTCTCACCTCTCTGCAGATGAGCCCTGGACTCCTAACGGCTGCCCTCAGGGCCCGGGTGGGGTCAGTGTCGTTTCCAGCTAATGTGGAGCTGGGTTTGTTAATGACTCCATCGGGCCAGGCAATTAAAGACCTAGGGGGACGTGGAAAGGTGTGCTTTTTAAGCCTGTTAAAGCTTACTCTTCTCCATGTCGGGCAGGCACTGTGGTTTCGTGTGGAGTGTGCGAGCCACGTCCTTCACTGCAGTGCATTTAATCTGGCAGCATATCCTGCTTGAGTGCAGAGCCTGCACCTGTTGCATATCTCAGAAGTCTCATGGATATTCTGTGCGTGTGCTTTAGAGAAGACGAGCGGAAAAAACTTAGGTGGCCTTCACTCTTACAACGTCACAGCTGTAGAACACCTCCTGGCAACAAGGTGTGCTCAGAGGAATGTTTTGTCTGGAGAACAGAGGTTTTTGGTTTTTCATGTGGGCCAGTAGTAGGCACATATGTTGGGTACCGTGATCGGGGGGGGTGGGATGCTCTTACCCTGGTCACGCACTCGCTGAGATTTCAGAGGACGGCCACACGCAACCACAGCCTTCTCCGGGCACCAAGCAGATGAGGTCCAACAGCGAGGGACACGTTTCGTCTGTCATGGACTCAGCAGCTGTGGTTCAGTTCAGACACCCAAGCTTTGCAATTTTTTGTTTGATTGTGGCCAAATATACATAACATGAAATTGATTATTTTAACCGGTTTTAAGTGTACAGTTTGGGATATGGTGGCATTAAGCGCCTCCACGTTGCCATGCAGCGGTCGCCGCCGCCCACCAGCTCCCGCCTTGCACAGCTGAAGCCGTGTCCCGTTGAACACTGAGGCAAAGGGTGCGTGGAAACATTTTGGGCTTTGCGGGCCATTTGGTTTCTTTCCTGACTACTCAGTTCTGCCATTGTGCATGAAAACAGCTGTAGGTGATACATAAACAAATGAGTGTTCCAATAAAGCTCTATTTATAAAACCAGGGACCAGGCTGAACCTGGCCCATTGGCTATAGTTTGCCAACCTCTGCTCTAGAGAGCGTGCCTGGTCGGGAGGGAAGACAGTGCTGCCCCTGGGTTAGTGAGAGGAAGCTGGCCACACCTCGTCCTTTAGGGGACCTTGTCTAGCACCGGCAAGGGCCGAGTGGGCTTGTGTCACCTTGTAAGGTCATAGGCAAAACAACATGGCTCTAGTCAGGATGGAAAAGTGGCAGAGTGCATCCGACTGTGACCAGCGCACGTCTCGCCTGTAGCATGCTGTGTAGACAGACAACGCGACAGAGCCAGGATACGATGCTGTGATGCCTGAGTCCCAGGCTGGGCAGTGTGGGTGCCCTCTCACTGTCTCCATCGAGACCCTTCGTCCCTGTCACCTCCAGCACCTGCGGCTTGAGCCTGCTGGCTCCTGTGCACACAGCCGGGAATTGGTGCCTCCACTCCCTCAAGCACTCAGAGTATATTCTGATGGAGAAAACATTGTCTCATGTCTGTCACATTGAGAAGCACAGCTTCTTCGGAAGAGTTCTGGTGCACGTGGAGGGTCATCTCCTTACGTGAAAGCAGCCCTGTATCCACAGTGTCGCAGACCAGGGAGGGCGCTGCGTGTGGTCAGGGCTCAGGCAGCGACTGTGGGTCTGGGGGGCAGCTGTGGTCCATGGCAGGCAGACCCTCCACTGTGGGGCTGGCACTGTGGTCCGAGGCTAGCCGAGGCCGCTCAGCATGTTCTGTTTCCACCTCCCAGCAATGCTCTCTCACAGTGGGCCTTTAGTTAGTCCCAGTGATGGTTTTAGGAGACACAGAAGATGGTATAGAGACATCTGCTATTTCTGTAAGGTTATAAGCATCCGGGAAATCATGTCACATATGATGTGTGTTTGAAGCATGGTTGAAAACTCAGCTCCACATAACAAAGCATGGAAGTCATTGGTGCCCTTTGCCACTGTTTCCCTTGAGGTTGGGCAACTCCCTGTGTCTAGTTCTGGCTGGTGAACCGTGCGCAGAAACGACGTCTCCCCTGGTCTGGAACGTTTCCTTCCCTCTGAGAGGCCCCTGGGCCTCGACACATCAGTCAGCTGTGTTCAGAGGGCAGCTGCCCCTTCAGCCTGCACCCCAGCAGCAGCCCTCATGGGACAGGTGGTGTGAGCAGGGAATACACATCTGATGTTTTAAAGCTCTGATACTGTAAAGAGTTGTTACCGCAGCACGGCACAGCCGAGGACTAACCCACAGACCCACCGCAGCTTTCCGTCCTGGGGAGCAGACTGTACATTTTTTAAATGACTTAACATAAGTTAGGACTGGCATGAAACAATGTCGGTGCTGACGTTGAGTGTGTAGAGTTTGATAGTAAATAAGTTCCAAGAGTAGAGTCCAGTTCCGTAGGACTTTGTACGTAGCAATTGTACAAGGTACCAAAATAGCTGGTTCGTGGCACGTGAGGGCGTGTTTGTCTCGTTGGCAGGCAATGTATATAAATACGCAGGTGTATGTAAATACTACTCACTGGTGTATCTAAGTCAGTTACTCCCTCGAACAGGCTTATCAGTGCCTTACGGCTGGGTCTGAAATGGTTCTTTGTAGGAAGACTTCTTACTAACATCTCGCCCAGCTATGTTACAGGATAGGTCAGTGTGGGTATTGTATTAAAAAAGGTCATTCCTGATTCCTGTGCATTTGCAACTTTCATCTTAACATTTCCAAAACCTGCTTAACTTGTTGAGTTTGGGCAAACCATCCACCCACTGGCCCTGCGTGTTGGTATGCGGTCTCTGTCCCAGAGCCTGTTTTGTGCTAAGTCCACCTTGAGCAGTTCCCACGTAGGGTTCCTGCACCTTCCACCCTCTCCCCGATCCTCCTCACATGCTTTATGTTTCCCTCTGTCTCTTGCTTGCACGCAGGCATACTCTTCCCCTCCTTCTCTCTCTCCCCAAAGGTTTAAATTGACCCTGTTCTAAAACCCCTGGCACACGGCGGGCGGGGGGGGGGGTATATGTTATTCATCCCAAATGAACAAAACTGCGGAACCCTTTCAGCGCTCCTGCTAGGACCTGAGGGAGGCGTGCTGAGCGCCGGCAGGCATCCGAGCCGCCTGGCTGCCTGACTCAGAGCTGCAGAAGCCTCTGTGTCAAGCCCTGTCAGACTCAGCAGTTTAGGTTTTCGACCTGTGTCCCAGGTGATAGGAGCAGGAGGCTTCGTGGGAGAAATTTAATGTGGGGAAGGGTAAAGAATGGCAGCACCACAGCCCCCACCAGGTGCGTGTGTTTGCCCGCCTTCGCCTTCTAGGGAGCTGAGCGCTTCAAACCCAGGCGCACACTGCCCCCCCCCCCCCCCCCCCCCCCGCGGGCTCGCCAGCTCTCTGACAGCCCCGAGGCGGAAGGTAAAACTTTCATCCTCGGCCGTGAGAGGCACACTGAACTTTCTCAGGGAGTATTTGGTGATATTTGAAGTTTATAAGTTATCATTTAAAAAGTGGGCCTTTGCCTAAAGCTTCTAATCTAGTAAGTTGAAAGGCTTTTGCTGAAAAGAAAGAGCACGTTTGGGGGGAAGATGCCTGTGCCCCTTTGGTTGAGGACAGGGAAGTAGATTTCGGGTCTCACTCAGCGTCACGGCGCTCGTCTCGCAGGCAGGCGAGGGGAGGGTCTCCTGGAGCTCGCCGAGGGCTCAGACCCTGTCGTGGAGAGCACGGGGCCCATGGCAGGCTGGCTGACAGGGAAGGGCAGGCCAACCAGGCTGTGCCGCGGAGACGGGCTTTGCCGAGCCACAGCTTAGCGCCAGACCACAGTCCAGCGTGTCCTTCGTGTTCAAACTCAGTGGAAGACACGCCAAAGACCTGGCTAAGGCTAGAGAGATGGGCTCGGGACTCAGGCCTCCTGAACAGCAGTCTAATGCCCCGCAGACATAAAAGGAGCTTGCAGTTGTCCAGGAATATTCAAAGGAAAGGGAATGGCTGCTTTTCAGGGAAACGGGTGCGTGTCGTCTCAGGGGCAGTGCCAGCAGTGTCGCTGTGTGAAGCCTTTATTTAGCTCCCCTGAGTCTTGCAGGAGGGAAGACCACCCAGGCCCTCACCGCCTGTGCTCGGTGGACTTTTGGCCATGCTGACCGCTGGCCTCCCAGCACACCCGCCCCACAGGGGTGGGCCCAGCAAGAGGGCAAAGGACACAAGGTCAGCAGAGTGCGAAGGACAGAGCCTCTGGGGCCTCTGGTAACACTGAGTGTTGCAGGAGGACTTGAGGACATGCAGGAATTGGTCACAAGTGGGTTAGGCCTGTGCTGTTGTTGCCAGTTTCCATGTAAACAGGATCTGTAAGGGTGTTGCCCAGCCCTTCACACACCTCAGACATCCTTGTGTGTGTCCTGGGCTGGGGTGGAGCCACTCACTGCAGTTGCCCAACAGCTGTGTCCTCAGTCAGGGGAAACTATGTGTGTCCTGTTCTCATAATGTCCAGCCGGCCCTGGAGAGGACTTGATGTGCTAAGGGGAGGGGGGGTGAGTCTCCCGAGGGGAAAGAGAAGTACCTCCTGCCAGGGCCACCACCCACTGTCACCAGGTCCTGCCGGAGTGTGTCAGGCATCTCCTGACTGTTCCCTGCCCAGCCTTCCCAGCAGACGCCCGGGGCCTCTCCAGGGACACAGATCCCTCTGCAAATGCCGCTGGACGGTGACCCCTAAACCCACTTCAGAAGCACCAAGGGGACCAGCACCAGCCAGGAGAGGCGGTGCCGGCCCTCCTGCTGCCACAGCCGGGGGAGAGAAGGGGCCCCCGCGCTCCGCTCCTTTCGCGTGCTGGGCAAGCGCCCCAGCCAAGAGCACACGGGTGTGGGGAGGCGACGTCTGGGCAGCAGAGGGCTCTCCCAGGCCGTCCCCTGTTCTCCTTCCTGGGTTCCCTCCCCGTCCACACCCAGTCCTCTCTTCACCCTTCACTGCCCCCTCCTTCCGCCCAAAGTGTCCCCAGCCCTCTGTCCCCATTTGCATTTCCAGATCCCACCCCTTTCTCACGGCCGCCTCAGAAGGCCCTGCTGCTTTTCTTCTTGAAAATGTGGACTGCGTCACAGATTGGCGTGTCCTCGTGCTGATACTCTCTGCACCCCTCCGAATCTGGTTCATGTGCAGCCCAGATGAGCACAAAGGCCCATTTTCTTTACAGATCTTCCCATCTCCCCAACCCCCAAGCTAGGGGCTAGTCTCACACTTGGAAACTCCTGCCAGACTTTACCTTTGCCTTTTTTTTTTTTTTTTAAATGTCTTTATTGATTTCAGAGAGGAAAGGAGAGGGAGAGAGAGATAGAAACATCAATGATGAGAGAGTCATTGATCGGCTGCCTCCTGCATGCCCCAACTGGGGGTGGAGCCCGCAACCCGGGAGTGTGCTCTGACCGGGAATCGAACCTTGATCTCCTGGATCCTAGGTCGATGCTCAACTGCTGAGCTACACCCGGCTGGGCTGGGCTACCTTTGCCTTTCTTATGAACTGTGTCACGTCTCTCTCCAGCTGTCCCATTCTTTTTTGTCCAAATGACCCCACACAGTGTTTGTACAGTGCACTGCACCCAAATGCACTGAACAGCACTCAACAGACTGTAAGATATTTGTAATGTAGAGGAATGAATTAGGGGTTGGCATGGAGTGGCTGAAAGTAATTGGAAATGCAGGAGAAGGCAAGAAGGCCTTGGAGGGCTGCAGATGGGAGGCAGTGAGTGACGAGGGGATGAGAAGTCTCATGGCATGAACAGATGCAGGTGGAAGGGATGGTGGGAGGTGCGGGGCTTGTGGGGCTCAACCTGGCTTAGAAGGTTGGTTTAACAGGAAAGCAGTGGGAGGGTTCATTTTGCACCGAGATTTGGTGTCGACCTCATCTGGCCAAGGCACAGCAATGGTTAAATATATTGTTCAGCTCAGACATGAAATGAGGAGGGAGGAGGTGCTGGGTGTCAGTCTTTGGTCTGGCTGCTCACTAGAGGATTCCACTCTGGAGTGGTTGCCCAATGACGTGTGTTCGGAAGCCAGCCTTGGTATTCGCGGCTTTGCTTCTGCTGGCACAAGTGCGTAATAAAATCTGCAGGGCCTTTATTACCCCAGTGCATGTGTTTTTCCAAAGAAATGTAGATGGCTGTAAAATATTCAAAGATCAAATATAGGAGAGGCTTCCTAATGCTACTAGAGGTGGAATTGAAAGACACGTAGCACAGAATGAACTTGTTTCTACTATTAAATTCCTAGTTTACCAACTTCCTAAAAGGCAAATTTAAGTAAAGAGAATAGTCATGTGTTTTTCTCTATGGGGACTATTTTGATAAGAATAAAGACAGTTGATAGACATTTATATCTGGATCTCTTCTTTCTGCTCCATTAAACCAGAAATAGTGACCTTGTGTATGTGGACAAGGGAAGGTAATTAACTTGAAGCGGCCAGCTGTGGAATTGCTAGTCCTGTCCCATTCAGTGTCAGCCGGGCACATTCAATACAGATACACACATGCGAGGCTTTCAGTCCCCTCCCTGGAGACAGACGCTGGACAAAGAGCGGTAAGGTCCACCTGCGTAAGCAGGCTGTGCAGTAGGACCGATTGGTTTGTCCCCGGAACGCCATCTCTGCCCGCAGCCGTGGCCTCACATGAGCCCGCCGGCCGTGCTGACCCCCGGCGGGAAAGCGCCCGGTGGCGCCCACCATGCGGCCGGTGGATGGTTTAGTTGGATGCAGAGCTGTGCTGAATACGTGGAAAAGCAGTTAGCTTCCTGAGGGTTGGTAGCTGATATTCTTTTTCAAAACACAGAATGTGCTCAGATATAATCATGAGAATTAATCAGGCTCAACCACAGTTGTATAAGCAATGTTTTGAACGGGGTGGTTTCTTTTGAAGCTGGGAGCACTGAAAATGCTACATGATGGGTAAGAGCGGATAAAGTAGCTACCGACGAAGTCATTTTCTCTTGGGCTTGCTTTTATTTAATTTTTCTCTGCCTTTCTTTTTCTTGTAGCCTATTGCCATTTAAAATATCACTTCTTGCCCTAGCTGGTACGGCTCAGTGGTTAGAGTGTCACCCCTTGGACTGGAGTCCCAGGTTCAAGTCCAGCCAAAGGGCACGTACCTCAGTCGCAGGATCACGTGCGGGAGGCAGCCAATTGATGTGTCTCCCACATCAATGTTTCTCTCTCCCTTGCTCGCTCGATCTCTCTATCTCCCCCACCTCTGAAAAACAATGGAAAAATATCCTCAGGTGAGGATTAATAAAAATAAAATAAAATCTCACTTCTTACAGCTATTGAGATTTTTTCAATTAAACATATTTTTGTGTGAAATAATGTATTTGAATTTTCTTTTTTAATGATTAAATTTTTTTATACTGTCTTATATTGCAGTATTTGCAACAGAAATCAGAAATTTAATTAAAATCATAAATATAGAAAGATACCATAACAAAAATTATCTCTAACCCTTAAAAAATGGCTGTAAAATACATTTTAAACAGCCTATAGTGGTCTGTTTACTAAAATATATATAAATAAAACCAGGGATTTGGGCATATACTCTATTATTACTAAAATTTGTGGTTTAGGAATAAATTCAGAGCACCTGTTTAGCAAGAATTTATATCAACAATACATTTATAGATGGCTAACCTCTTCCAATGGATTTTGCTAATTTAACTCTTGGAAGGCAAGCTTATTTTAGGTTTGCCTCCCAGTGCTCCGTCTTCAAGGAAAGCCCCTTCTTTGCAGTATCTTGTGGCCCTGAGCATGTTAAGTTCTCTTTCCACTCTGGTTTGCATTTATGAAACAGGGAACGCAAGCCTGCCTGCATGGTAACATGGTTGATCTGGGCTTCAGAGGGACAACACAGGCAGAGCATTAAGCAAACTCTTGAGCACATCGCAAGTGCTCAATGAACTTGTATTAGTAATTACAGTGTAGTAACACAAATACAGTGAATCTGTTACGTGTATTAATCAGAGTAACAAATGCTAGCTGCTGTAATACAATCTGCCAAGTCCCAGTAGCTCAGTGGTGGTTTATTTATCAGTCATGCGTTGATCCGACGCTAGCTGGGTTTCCGGGACAGATCTCTACAGGTTGTGGTGACTCGGTGATTTGGAAACATCCCATCTTTTGATACTGGCGTCTTTATACTCTGGCCGCCTCTGTCACTGCAGAGAGGAACGAGGGGTAAATGACTGAACGGGAATTTTGATAGCAGACCTCGGTGTGGGATGCTTCCCTCTGTATCCCGTTGGCTAACAGTCAGATGGCACCCAGATGACCTACGGAAGAGCTGGTAGATGGCTTCTTCCTTCACGTCCAGAAAGAAATGGGTGGTTGAATACCTGAGCATTCCTTGTCGCGCGCTGTTGCTGTGCAACAGATCATCCTAAATTTACTGGCATCAAACAACCACCAATTTCTTTTTTATTGAATTTATTGGGGTGACATTGTTTGATAAAATTGTATGGGTTTCAAGTGTACAATTCTACAGTACACCGTGAGTGTGTTGCACTGTGTGTTCACCGCCCCAAGTCAAGCCTCCTCCCACCACCCTCCTCCCCCTTTCGCCTCACCCCCCCCCCCCCCCCCCGGGCAGTCACCATAGTGTTGTCTGTGCTTATGAGTTGGTGTTTTCTTAATCCCTTCGCCTTTCTCACCCAGCCCCCAGCCCCCCCCTCCGACAGCTGTCAGTCTGTTCTCTGTCTTTGAGTCTGTTTCTGTTTTGTTCATCAGTTTATTTTGTTCATTAGTTTCTACAAATAAGTGAGATCATGTGACACTTGTCTTTCTCTGACTGGCTGCTTGCACTGAGCACAGTCCTCTCCAGGTCCACCCAGCTGTCTCAGAGGGCAGACTTCTCACTCCAGCCATGGTCACCGTTATCTACTCAGTTCTCCACTCACTCTCCGCCCCCTTTAAGACCCCTGCCACTATTAATCAGCTACCAGATTCCATAAATCCTCTCTTTAGAAATGCCTCTTAAAACCCACACCTACCATCCTAGTTCCAACCCACATCTATCAGACTCCTTAAAAGGTTAAAGTGGGAAATGTCTGAGGCTGTCAGGTGCCACCCCGCAGCTCAGAAAGGAGACATTGTCCAAGATCTTACTCATCTCAGTGGCAGATCAGCACTGACACCCCCGGTCGTGGGCTCTGGCCTCGTATGTTGGTTGGCCGTGTTGATATTCTGTGCAGCAGTTTCTCAACTCCTCACCCTGCTCCTGTGCTCTGGCCCATCAAACCCTCTCTCTGTTGTGCCCCCGATGAATCTTACCCAATCATTGCTTATGTCACTGTCACTTTCTTGTTCTCTGGCTACCCACTGCTTGTAACTCTTGCTTTTCATTTCATCATAGTTAGGTTTCACCCAGTTTTACCAAGGCACACCCTTTGTTCCAGCCAGCTTTCCCTCGGTCCAACTTGCCATGGTCATTGTTGGGTCCACCTCTCTGTTCATGTTGTTGCAGCCATGTGGAATGCCTATTTGGAACTTACCGTTGAGATCCTCCTCAGTGTCTGGTGTTCCCTGGGACCAGTCTTCACAGTTCTAGACTGCTGACCTCCCACTTCTAGATGGTCCTCCTCCATTCACCTGCATTGGAGTGCTTTCTGTGTGCAAAGCATGAGCCATGGAGGTGACTCAAAGTTGCGCTGGGCACAAGCCTACCACACAGAGTTTGGCACACGCATTAAAATATGCATAGAAATAATTCTGATGTTTGGTAGAATGTAATAAGTACTATACTTCTAAAAGTTGTGGGTTAAGTTGGGCCTGTTTATACTAGTTAGGATTTATTTCCATGTCCAGAGAGACAGACAGTGTGGTGTACAGGCTAAGAACTCAGATTCCTGAGCCAGAGGATGTGTTGCTAATAACTAGCTATGTGGCCTGGGGCAGCACTTCACCTTTTTGTGTTCAACTTCCTCATCAGTAAAGATGGAAACAATAAAATTGTCTGCCTCCCAGGGTTGCTGTGAGGATTAAATGAGTTAACACAGGAAGTGCTAGCAGAGTGCCTGGCACATAGTAAGTACCAGATACGCGTTAGCTATTATTGCCTCCATTGCCAATACCATCACCGTCATCACCATTACCATCACTGTCATCATCATCATCACCATCATCACCATCACCGTCATCACCATCACCGTCATCACCATCACCATCACTGTCATCATCATCACTGTCATCATCACCATCACCACCATCACCGTCATCACCATCACCGTCATCACCATCACCATCACTGTCATCATCACCATCGTCACCATCACTGTCATCACCATCACCGTCATCACCATTACGACCATCACCATCACCGTCATCACCATCACTATCATCATTGCCATCACCATCACCGTCATCACCATCACCATCACTGTCATCATCATCACTGTCATCATCACCATCACCACCATCACCGTCATCACCATCACCGTCATCACCATCACCATCACTGTCATCATCACCATCGTCACCATCACTGTCATCACCATCACCGTCATCACCATTACGACCATCACCATCACCGTCATCACCATCACTATCATCATTGCCATCACCATCACTGTCATCATCACCATCACCATCATCACTATCACCGTCATCACCATCACTATCATCATTGCCATCACCATCACTGTCATCATCACCATCACTGTCATCACCATCACTGTCATCACCATCACTGTCATCATTGCCATCACCATCACTGTCGTCATCACCATCACCATCACCACCATCACTGTCATCACCATCATCACCATCACTGTCATCACCATCATCACCATCACCACATCACTATCATCATCACCATCATCATCATCATCACCATCACCACATCACTATCATCATCACCATCATCACCATCATCAACATCATCATCACCATCACTCTCCATTGTTGTCTCCTATACTTGACTGCAAATTTCTGAAGGACAGAAATCACAAGGTTAATATCTCCCTGAGCATGTGCCAACACATGAATGGAACAGTAGATAATCTGATGCCTGGCTTCTCCCAAACTTTTGCTTCAGGATCCGTATAGCAAGTGCCTCCGTCTCTCCCCCAGGCCTTCCTGTGCTGGCACAGCACTGTTTCAGAAGTACAGTATTCTAAAATGAATCGGCTGAGGACAGTTGTGCCGGGAGTCCCCAAGACCACCCCCAGAATGGATGATTCCCTGGAGGACTCAGAACTCTGTATCTCAGCATCTAGTCTGGCTGATTTATTACAGCAAGAGCACACAGAGCAAAATCAGCAAAGACAGAAAGCACATGGGCCAAAATCCAGAGGAAACCAGGCTTGGTTTCCCAGAGTCTACCCCGTGGAGCCCCACGGGATGCACTTTGGTCCCCAGCAGTGAGTTGTGACAACACGCATGAAGTGCTTTCTACCAGGGAACCCATTAGACCCAGTGCCCAGGGTTTTTACTGGAAGCTGGTCTCATAGTACTCTCTACCTAGCACGTCCCAAACTCCAAACTCTCCGAAGGACAGCAGATGCTCACCATACACCACACTGCAAACCATGTAGGCGCAGAGAGCCATGCTGCTACTTTAGGAACAGGAGGGACGAGTCCTGACACCCAAGTTCCTGGACGCCAGACAAAATAATTGGAGAAAGAGATTTGAGGCCAAAATTTTGAGAGGAAAAACAAATCAGAATTTAAGAGTTTTGGCCTAAATTCACCTGTGATTTCTGCATTCAGAGGCTCGCATGTAACACCTGTGTTGTGCTTCCAGCTCTCTGGCCGACACACACAGCCTAGCCAAGAGGTGGGAGTGAAGTGAGGATGGGAGACTCAAAGGAGCCTGGCTCCCTAGGTGACAGAGCCAAAGCATGATCTCTGGCCTTTGGACTCCACACCCCACAAGAAAATAAAGCTCAAAGATAAGAAACCTCGCCCCTGGCCGCCTCCGTCTGCCAGTCCCTTCGTGTTACATGCTCTCGGCATGGCTCCCTTCCTTCCCTGAGCTGGACAGGACTCCCTTCTTGCCTTTCTTACTCTGCACTTTGGAATCCCTGTGTCCTGTTCCCTGTTCCTGCATTTGCGCCCTGCTGTGAAACCCCAGAGCCCGCCATGGTGTTTCCTCGGGCTGAGGAGGAGGTGTGCCGCCAGGCGTCGGCCTTGCTGTTCAGGCTTCAAGTTCCATTCCTACCTCCTTGCAGGTGCCTGTGCCCTTATGGCAGAGCTCTGACTCCAGACAGAGTTCCCGTATTTAAAATACCAGCACTGGCCCTGGCCAGTGTGGCTCGGTTGGTTGAGCATTGTCCTGTGCACCAGCGGGTTGTGGGTTCGATTCTGGTCAGGGCACATACCCAGATTGTGGGTTTGATCCCTGGTTGGGGCGCATACATGAGGTAGCCAATCAATGTGTTTTTTCTCTCTCTCTCCCTCTCCCTTCCTCTCTCTCTAAAATTACTGGAAACATGTCCTTCGGTAAGGATTAAGAAGAAAAAAGTCCCAGCACTAACACTTCTAGCTGTTTGAATGTAGACTAGAAACTGTTTCTCAAAACAGGGACAATAATAGTGCCCACCTAGGTACTCGGTAGTACCTGTCCTAGGGTGATTGTGGGCTTAAAGGAGAGAGCAAATTTCCTTGGTTCTAAAATGCACTCCCCGACCCCCCCCAGCATTTGTGAATTAGGACGCATCTTATATCAAGGCTGTGTCAGAGCTTACCTGGCAGCTTTTTCTTTCAGTTGGTACATTCAACAATGGTGCATATTAAAATCGATGGCCTCAAAGATTAGATAAAACACTGTAAGAAGTATGCAGCTCTGAACACAATGCCGGCAGGAAAAAAATTCTCTCAAAGGTTAGATGTTATTGTTAGTGTCATTGTCAGCATCAGTCAGGACGTCCCTCCAGGAGGGAGGGCAGCTGACATTCACTAATGTTTCCTCTGTTAGAGATCTAATTCTTAGAACACACAAGACAGAGAGTCTCATCCCCATTTTACAGATGAGAAAGCGAGGCCCTGGAAGTTGGGGCAACTTACCCTCTCCCCAGGGCTAGCGGGGCTGAACCTGAGAGTCTCATCCAGGAGTCGACGAGCTACGGCCACTGGCCCACATCACCCAGCTGCCTTTTTATATGGTCTGTGATTCCTCAGTGGTTTTTACGTTTCTTAAGAGTTGTAAAACATCAAAAGAAGATTAATATTTTGTGACATGTGAAAACTGTAAGAAATTTAAGCTCCAGCGGCCATCGGTAAAGGCTTGTTGGACCCAGCCCTATTCAGACGTCACCTAACGTCTCTGGCAGCTTCGCCTGCAGTGGCAGAGCTCAGTTGTTGCAGCAGAAACACATGGCCCACAACACCTACAGTATTTGCCGTGTGGCTTTTCACAGGGAACGTGTGCTGACTCCAGGTCTGGCTTGGGCACCCCGGCACGTGTCCTTTTGAGGAGAGAGGGTGCCTCGTTCATCTTTCTACCTCCCACACTTGGCGGGCACTCAGTAGGGGCTGCTGGGCTGAATTTCCATTGTCGCTCCTATGTCTGAAAAGTAAATCGCAAGTCCTCCTGGTACCGTGGCCACAGAGAAACAGCAAAATGAAGCGGTTGTTTGCTCAGGGAGAGGGGAAACCTGCTGCAGAGACTCTCCAAAACTCCTTTTCCCATAAGTTCACATTTGTTTTGCAATATCTCTTCAAGAGTAAATAAAATAAAGCAATTTCCGAAGCACCAGGCTGTTTCCAGGAGCAGCTGAGCGGGGAAAAGAGCCTCAAGTTGGAGATGTTTTAAGGGAATTGAACCCTTGGTTTCCTGCATGTTGGCCCCTTGAGAGGCCCTTGTGGGCCACTGAAGGACCAGGTGAGGATGGCAGGGGCTTCATCTGCCTGGACCCTTCCACAGGTGTGCAGAGAAGTGACGGTGTCCTGGCTTTGAAGGCCCTGTTGGTTTCAAGAGATCAATCAAGTTCTTAAACCTAAACCAGGATTGATGTTTCCTCTGCATTAAATGTTTACAAGGTGGACATGTGCAGGCACATCAAGGTTGCTGGGGGAGCTTGCTCAACGTGGAGTTTGAGCCGGGCCTCAGGCATGTGGGCCCCGGTCAGGTGAGAGGCACTGAGGGGCGCGGGGAGCTCCGCTCCCTCAGGCTGCTCGAGGGAGGTGGCGTGAGGCATCCAGGAGTTTCCTGTGGTTGCAGCTGGCTATACCCTGAGCAGCCCTGACAAGTTACGGCCCTCTCTTGCCCACCTGGAGACTCTTTCTCTCAAGCTCACGGGTCCCTTGGGGGAGAGCCCCCCCCATTCTTCAGACGTGTGTGGAGTCAGAACTCAGAGCCAAGGCTACCCGCCCTGGGAAGTCAGCATGCACCTTCTCTGCCCCATTGGACTTGAAGTTCCTCAAGGGTCTGCTCCGGATTCTTCAAAACTTGTTAAAAAGTTTGAATTGTTTTATTAAGTAATTCTTCTTGAAGTCATTTCCCCCCAACACTTAATTTTATAAAGATATTTTTCATTCCTAGATGTAGCTAACCACCTCTAGTTTTATAAAGAATATCAATGGATTTTCTTTATAAATGTAGGGGGGAAAATTCCCCAACCAAGGCATTCTTTTAAAGGGAAGCATATACCATATTCCATAGAGTGCAGTGCAGTGGTGCACCCTGTAGTCCAGTTTCTAACAGTCATCCTGATAAAATTGGGTCTATTTTCCTATAATTTGCCTCTTTCTCTCAAAAGAAAAGTACAGTGCTCGACAAATGTTAATTGTGGTTACAGTGTACTGAGTTTTTCCTTTTTACTTTTGCTCTTGAGTGTGGAAGTGTACCTATGTGTAAAGGAAACTTTCACAAGATAAAAGTTAGGGTTAAGGTATATTTAAGCCCAGCTGGTGTGGCTCAGCGGTTGAGCGTAACCTAGGATCCAGAAGATCTCTGTTCGATTCCCTGTCAGGGCACAGGCCCGGGTTGTGGGCTCGATCCCCAGCAGGGGGCGTGCAGGAGGCCCCTGATCAATGAGTCTCATCATTGATGTTCCTATGTCTCTCTCTCCCTTCCTCTCTCTGAAATCAATAAAAATATTTCAAAATAATAAAAAAGAAGATATATTTAAAATGATTTCTAATATGGAAGCAATGTTGTAACACACACATTTTAAGCATGAAGCATTTCAACAGTCTTTGGGTTGACATACTTGTGTGGACTAGTCTGGGCCCCTCAAAATTGTGGCTTCTAATTGAGAACCTCAACCTATGTTTACACCATTATTTCTAAAAAGCAAGTTACACATAAACATTTGGAAAACATTTGTGAGGTGGAAATTGCCTTAAACATGGGGTTGGAGGAAAATTATAGGGAGGAAATGGTGATTTTTAAAACGCTAGGGTTACAGTCCTTTTTTGTCATCAATTTTTTTTTTTTTTGGCCTTTTATTTTTAACTGGGGATCTTGCAGGGTGGGACACACGGGCTCACATGGTTGTATCGGTTCCTTCCTGCCTGGAACGGCCCCCTCTGTCCTCGGAAGAAATGCTTTCGGAGACCGGAGGAATTATCAGCTAAGCTGAACTATTCATGAGAATGTTGAGGGAATGGGGGTGGGGAGCCTGTACTCCCCTTCGCCTTGATGACTAATCTCTAAGTGCTAACGGATAGTCAGGAGCCCTCCAGTGGAGCAGCCACTAGCAAACCTCACCTAGGACTCAGTCTTGCCCTTCGACTGCCACCACTAGCTGTGTGACTGGGCAACCTGACTCACCTCCCTGGGCCTCAGTTTGCCCTTCTGTGAGGTGGGAATGCTAATATTTCCCCCTCGGGGCTGTGGTGAGCCCATGTTGTGCAGCTGTGGAGCGAATGCCCGCCTCCTCCCCACTCTCCAGGCATCTCACTCTGGCTGGGTGGCTGTGGTGGCCGTGGGCCCACACTGCCTTCTAAGGGGAAACGGAGTAAGATGACCACAGAACTCTCTGCAGACCCTGTCGAGGCCAGTCCCAAGGCCATGGGAGAATGCCCCGCGGGTGCCATCAGGTGTGGCTCGCTAATGCCCCAGTGATGGTATAGAAATAGACATTCTAAATGCTGACCGAAAGCCAAATATCCAGCTAACCGCACAGCGGGACCTCATCCTTCCTTCAGAAGTGGCGTCCGCACTGCTCCTGAGGCCATGGGAGCCGTGCTCCTGCAGCTGAAGCAGCTGAGCGCTGCGTGGAAAGTCTTTCCTTCCCACTCCACGTGCACGCTCTCCAGAGGTTGCCTAAAGACACCTGCGGAAGGCGGGCAGCATGTTCCCCCGGGAGCGTGGGACTCGAGTGTCTGACTGCCGCCTTCACGTGCAGGGAGGATCCTGACCCTCTGCTCGCTGCCTGAGACTTGGGGTCATCCCCAGGGGTCATCCCCAGCCCTTTTTTTCTAGACCAGGGATGGGGAACCTTTTTTCTGCCAAGGGCCATTTGGGTATTTATAACATCATTTGCAGGCCATACAAAATTATCAACTTAAAAATTAGCCTGCTCTGTTTGGTCAAACATTTCCTTAACTCGTCCCTAATGTGATGGCTGGAACTGCTTCTCTTTGGGGAGGCCTTGGCAGGTCCAGACCACATGATTTCACGGACTGAATATGACCCACGGGCCAGACAGTCCCCACCACTGCTCTAGAGGAAATATGTCAGGGGGTTGCCACAACCTTGACAGGTCCCAGCAAAGCTTTATTTTTGAGTAGGAGATGGAGTGCGGCAGAGAAGCCTCTTGCTTAACCTAGATTTCACCTACCGTGGCTGGGACCCCTCGTGTTTGAGGTCCACATGGCTCCAGCCGGGGCTGGCCTGGTTTAGGAGTTCTCTAAGAATGATACTCAGGGCAGGTGTCTTGCTTATGGGAAAGGTCTGAGTGAGCTCTGTGGACTTCAGCCATTGTATAGACCCTGTGGAGGTATTTTTCCATGTGAGGTACCTTGAGTAGCAGATAACTTGGGAAAAGTCCGTTTTTATGCATGAGTGGTGGCAATAATCGTAATGAACCAATACGCTCCTTACTGAGTCAGGAACTTCAGCGGAGACTCGACCCACCCCCACAGTGCTGTTCGTAGAACATGGAGCACCTGGCAGACGGGAACCGCAGCTCTAACACTGGGCCAAGGCCACCAGCCTCCCTGCAGTGCAGCCGCAGCTCCTCCCCACGTCTTCCCGTCTTTCTCCCTCTGACTCCCAGGGTCCTCCCGCCAGCTCCTGTGCTCTCTCCTGGTGCGTAAACCCCTCATACGTGCATAGTGCCTATGGCAACGTAAAGGAGTCAGAGAAAAGTTAAATGAATGAAAGAAGGAACCAACATGGTTTTTGCTTGGAAATCAGGAGGCTGTTTTAAAGACAGTTTTCTGGTTTCCATTTCCTTTTGCCTCTGATGTTCCCAGCAGAATTCAGGACAAAGACGCTTGCATTACAGAACTGATGACTGTTTTTTTAATGTTTTAAATTTTTTAGGAGGAGAAAAACCTAAACACATGTCTTATGGTAACAACAGAAAAGAATATTCTTAATGGGATTATTCTGGAAAATCCATGAGGGATATTTTCATGGTTGTAGATTTAATCTGTGTTCTTTAATGTTTTAATTCTTTGCCCCACACACCATGAGATAGAGAATGTGTGCCCCCCACGGGCAGGTGTTTGCGCCAGTTTGCTCACTGCTGCGCCCTCGGTGCCGACCAGGGCGCACTCATGGTGACTACTGGGGTACCCTAGAGGCCAGTCTTCCAGGAAGTCCCACTCTGTGCCCAGAGCACTGTGCTGAGGTAGGGCTCCTCACGTTTCCCTCAGCCAAAACGGGACGTGGAGGTGTTGTCCATTTGAGCTGCAGAGCTCGCCGCAGACCCCACACCTCGTCTCTCCCCTCAATCCTCTCACTTCCCCTCCACCCCGGGTTTTGATTGCTCCTGAGAACTCCCAATATCTTGCCCTCCCCCTGACCCCTCCCCACTTCACAGGCACCTTTCTGTACTGAAACCCATCACATCACTCTTCTGCTTCAGGTCCTTCAAGGGACTGACCCCAGAGTCCCATTTAACCCATGCCGCCCTGGGCAGTGGGTGGGCTGGGCACACTCCTGCCACCCCTGGCTGCACTGGCTCCCAGCCAGGCCCACCCTCCTCCTCCCCTGAGAGGCCCCCAGGCCGGAGCAACTTCTCTCTCCGGCTGCTCCTTCAAGGATGAGCTACACACACTGATCCTTGAGATACAGGTGGGCCACCTCCTGACACCCACCCTCACTGTGCTGGATCAAATGCCCTTCTGGTGGGGCCTCATCCCACAGTGTGGGCAGGGCACCCGGGACAGGTGTGGCCTCATACACAGTCCAGCATCCAGGACAGCAGTGGCCTTGTCCCATAGTGCTTTACTGCACTGGCCCAGACTCTTTTTAAAGAAAGGAATGAATATGAAAGATCCTTTGCCCAGGAGTCTGACACCTGGACTCTGGTCCTGAAGTGAACACTTTATTAGCCATGTCGGCTTCTTAAAATAAAAAGTGGGAGTTGTGTCTGTTCTGTCTTACCCGATCACCGTGGGGTCCAACTCTGTGTGTCTGGTGGCACCTTCAGGACTCTCTGATCCTTTCCAAGCAAAATTACGTGGCATATTGTGTGTGAATTGGAAAGTGAGCTCTCTCCTCCATGTGTGCCTTACCTTTTCCCATCCCAAAGGGGCTCGTGACAGCACCCCAGGGGCGGCGTGATTTGGTGGGAGGCAAGGACGTTGGCTGTCCTAGGTCCTCTGGTGCCTGGGCCCGCAGGCCGGGCCATGTAAAGCCGGCCCCTGTCTGAGCCACCAACCTGACCAGGCTTGCATCTCATGCCCCAACGTTGAAAATTGTCCTTGGGCTGTGCTTGTAGGTTGCTGACGCCTGTGGGGTCAGCCGGTCCCTGGCTGTGCCCCATGTTCCCGGTCCTCTCAGACCTGTAAAGCTCATTCCCCTGAGTGGCCAGGCGTGGAGAGTGGGGGTAGTGGAGTTGTGGCTGAGGTGGAGCTGAGCAGAGGCCAGGACCAGTGGCTCCCCACCACCCCTGGAAAAGTTCCTTTCTTTCCAGGGACGTACGGTGGTTGGAGCGAGGAAGGGCCAGTGTTTGTGCTGTGGTTGTCCTTGCTGGTGTGCCACTGTCCCTGTTGGAGAGCAGGTGACAAGACCCCAGGCCTTTGGCAGACAGCAGCCCGTCCTACCCAGGTGACCCAGCAGCCAGGCGGTGAGCAGGGCCTGACCCCAAAGCCGATTCCTGCCCGTCCCTTCTCCCTTGGCTGCCTCCAGCCCTTCCTCCCTCCCAGCCCCCTCAGCCTGGGCTGGGCATCCCGGTCTGGAGGGGGAAGGTGCTGGAGCCGCCATACCCCAGCCGCGCTGGTTCTTACTTCCGTCCTGCTTTGGCTGGTAGCCTGGCTGCCACTTGCCGTCCACCCTGACATTACCGGGCTGTGCTGTTGGAGTTCCTCCCCTGCTGCTGTGCTAGGTGAGGACAGGTGAGCCGGGGCTACAGGAAGGAACACTGGCTGGTGGAGGGGAGATGCAGCTGCTTGTGTTTTTGTTTTGTTTTGAAATGACAGGAACTTAAGTCACAGGAAAAAGTGGCAGTGCCTGCGTGTTCTGTGCTCACATGCTCAGCCGAGAGGAAAGCTGGCTTCTGATGCCCATCAGGGGCTGTAGGCAGTGGGCCTCAGGATGAGTCCCAAGGGGTCAGCGAAGGGGGGGATGTTGCCTGCTGCTGCAGGACCAGGGACCAGGCCGCTGAGGCTGGTGTGGACTGTGGAGGGGAAGCCGTGGGGGCAGGTCCTCGAGGGCTGCCAGCCCAGTGGGAAGCTGGCGAGCAGAATGCTAACAGCAGATCAGGAGGCTGTCCCCAGTCGAGTGCCCCGTCACGTGAGAATACAGAGCAAAACTCTGAGCCCTGTGGCTGTTAACTGGCGCCTGCCATGTCTTCATTTCAACACTCCGCCATCCAATTCCAGGCCAGTGCTGTCCAACAGAGCCCTTGAGATGCGGCTAACATAACTGAACGACTGAAATTTTAATTTATGTAATATTAATTAATTTAAATTTAAGTTTAGCCCAGCCAGTGTGACTCAGTGGTTGAGCATCAGCCTGTGAACAGGAGGTCACAGTTCGATTCCTGGCCAGGGCACATCCCCAGGTTGTGGGCTCAGTTTCCCGTAGGGAGCATACAGGAGGCAGCTGATCGGTGATTTTCTCTCATCAGTGATGTATCTCTCTCTCTCTCCCTGTCCCTTCTTTTCTGAAATCAGTAAAAACATTTAAAAAAAGTCTAAGTAGCCATGTGTGGCTACCATATTGAGCACTGCACTTCTGGAGGAAAAGCTGCAGAGCCAGGATACTTGTCTGGCCATCAGAGACAGGGTTGTCTGTTCTAATTGTGTGCCGTTCCTTAGCAGACATCCTCTTAAAAGATGTTAGGAATTAATGAACCAAGTCTGAAATGTACTGAAGGAAATGATATCCTAAATATGGGGGGTAAGTTTTTTCTTCTGCCAACTTGTACTTCCTGCTTGTCCTTTTCTGAATGAAATGGTTTCCTTCCTGCGTTAAGTCTGCTCTCTAACAGGCACTCGTGTCTGACCATGACTGGCTCTTCCCTGGGCTGAACTACACCTTAGTCCTGAGGTCAGCGAGTATCATTATGTTTGGAAGCAGATGGACAATTCAAGGCTACCTGTGGTCCTTAGACTGTTGGCTGGTTGCTGAGTAATTAATGGAGTGAGCCTTCATTAATAGATTTAACTTATTGAGGGCTGGTCTCCTGAATGGTCGTGGTAATAAATTGTGCCAGTCTTTTGAAAAGAAACATGGAAAGAGAATTGTGCGTTTAAATGAAGGGCATTTGTGTATGTATTTGAGGATGAGGTTTGTGTGGTTCTTAAAGGGTAAACTGGTTTTAAAATCAAAAGATCTAGATTGAAGTCCTGGGTACTAGAAGCCATATGATCTGAGGCCTGTTTGGTCACCAGCCTCTGGAGACCCCCCTCCCCTGTAAAATGGGAGTAACTCTTGTTTGCATGACCAGAATGGGTCAGGAATAAATGTGGTGATCTGGTGACCGTGTTTGCTAGTGAGGGTCCCCAGTCTGACACCGTGGCAGAAGGATTCTTTTGGACTGAAGGCACTTGAGAAGCAACAGATGCAGGAAGAGGCTTTCTCTGCACCCCCTTGACTGCCTAAAGGAGTAGGTCCTTTTAAAAGAGTTCAACTGTTACAAATCCCCCTTGAACTTCAGGGGAAAGCAAAACTCCTGTCACCTTGAACAGATTCTGCTAACACAAACCTTGACTCCCACTAGCTTTCCTCATCTGTTTTGCAATAAATGGTGGATTTATTATCCCTTGAAATCCTAGCTCCCTCCCTGTGTTCCATGGTGTACAAGCCCCAAATCCTAACTGTTTTCCAGCCACTTCCTTTGTGAGCCCCCCCCCCCCCCCATACAAACCTTCCTCAACAAACCTTGTCTTTTTTCTTGTTAATCTTTGTCAGTTTAATTCACAGGCCCCCCAGTGATTGACTTAAGAGGATAGAGGGAAAGTCCCCCTCCCAACGCTAACAGGTGAAGGTGTTATTTGTATGATGGTAGTTTCAGGGGATAAGAAATCCCAGGTGTTGTCCTGACACATGGCAAACGCTCCCAGGCTTTCCCGCGCGGCCGATCTCCTTCCTGGGCCATCACCCTCTGGCTCTGGTGGCTTCCTCCTGGGAGCATCCGATTCCGTTGGGCACAGGGCTCTCTGCCTCTAGGAAGACTGCAGAGTGGGGATGTCCCAGGATGGCTCACCTTCACAGTGTCCAAGCTGAACTTTATTCTGCATTTCAGTTTTAAGGTTGCCTAAATGAAATGGTTTGCTCCTCTTGTTATAGGTGGGGTGCTGTCCGCATCCCCAGCTGTTACTGGTGGAAGTGGAGTTCTTGTGATGTTGCAATGGAAGAAATTTCCTGAGGCTCTCGCGGGAGGACAAGTGATCTTTATTTTCGTGGAGTTAAACTCCTGGGTTTCCCATGTTGTATTTCCCTCTGGAAGAAGCCCAATCTTGTCTTCAGCAGGTCTAGGATTGGGGCCACTGCCCAGTCTCCGCTCCTTATTAAAGTCTAGTCCAGCATCCTGCGTGTGGAGCCTGTAGGGTCCTGGGCCACGTGGCTGCTTAAGGCCACATGGCTATGATGAGTGGACGGGAGAGTGTGGGTCATGGAGCAGAGGAGCAAGCGAGTAAGAGTGAACCAAGAAAGAGAGAGAACGTTTTGTCTGAAGGTTTGACCTGGAGCCTAAATGATTAGCCCTTTAAGATGTCGCATGCTTGCGGTGGCTTCACCCACTTAGCCACTTATCTGTTTCCATTTCTGCTTTTCCAAATACTAAACGTGTTCCTTCCCTACATCACCCTGTCCTCACTGTGCATGAGCCCATCTTCCCCTTTGTTCTATTCCTTCCTCCAGTGGTCTGCAGGGAATGGACCGGCGGTTCCCTGGGGAGCACGAAGCTGCAGCTTCCTGGTGAAGCTGCCCAGATGACCATGCTTACAATATCCGGCCTCCCCTTTGCTCCTTTACTATTATTAATATTAATAACTAGCTAATTATGATAGCACTTTCAATTTTGCTTTATCTCAATTTGCTAGACACCAAGTAACTTTTTGAAGGAGTTGAATGTTGTCAAGGAGACACATATCCTTAAAAATTAAGCCCTCATGGGTTTGATTTGAAATTCAGGGTCACATCTTGGAACAAAATGGTGACTGAAAATAAATTTCACATAGACACACCTGGCATTTAAAACCGTGTTATTTACCTAAAGGAACAAAATGCTAGGTGAGGAGTTACTAAACTTGGATTATCTTCTTAACTGTACTGGAAAGACTGCTTCCTCTGTCCACGAATCAAAATATATTTAACCACTTGGGCCCCGGGATTCGTTTATGAAATGAGAGAAGTACATGGAGATTAAAGTTACATGATTTTTAAAAATCTGTCAACTTTTCAAAAGTTTACATTATTTATTTTGCATAAAGCACATCACTTGAATTTTATTTTATTTTTCCCAAACCAATGTCTTACTTGTAGTTTTCTCTGCTTGTGTCTTACTGCCAGACATGCTGCTTCTCTCCCTGCCCCACCCCCGTGCTGGGGGGAAAGCTCTGGCCACTGCAGATGATAAATGAATTGTTCCTTTGTTTCTGCTGTCTTGCCTCTTTATCTCTGTCAACTTTGTCAAAGGCTGCCCAGTGTGAATCAGAAGTGCTGGCAAACACTTGCCCTGGACCTCTGGGGTTGTTTCGTGTGATAGCATTTCCATTGGAATGTCCTCCGATGCCACAGAAGTGATTAACCAGTGACTGCGGCACCACATCCAGAGGGGAGTCATGGGATGACTTTTCCTGTGTTTTTGTGTTCTGTACCGTAAAACACATTGGTGAGGTCTGATACTTGTTTTACTAAAAATGAACAATTTTTTTGGTTAACCCTCACCCAAGGGTATTTTTCCATTGATTTTTAGAGAGAGTAGGAGGGAGGGAGGGAGGGAGAGAGAAACATCACTGTGAGAGAGAGGGGCACTGATTGGTTGCCTCCTGCACACTCCCCAACGGGCAGGATTGAACCTGCAACCCAGGTATGTGCCCTTGACTGGGAATCGAACCCACGACCCTTTGGTGAGTGGGCTGACACTAACCACTGAGTCACACGGGCCAGGGCAGCTCTGATGTTTGTTTTAAACATGATCTTCAAGCTTGACACAGCCACTTGCACCATATCAAAGGTAGGCTTTCGGAATAAAGGCTTTTGAATAAAAAATTGTAATTCAATGGCAGGGTGTTTTAAAACTTTAAATCCTTTGTATTTAACATGTTCTCTCTGAACTTGACACGAGAGGATGCTTTCTGAGAAACTCTCTTCCCACCGACCCTCCTGGGGGCGGCTGTACTCTGGCTGGCCTCCTCAGGGCCTTGATCTGGGGAATGTTTCTCTTTATAAAGTGCTGTGTGTCCTGAACATGTTTCCTGCAAAACCAAGAACTCACGGGAGCCACGTAATCCCTGAGCCCACAGCAGGCCTTTCGGGCAGTGTGACGTGGTTGGAGGTGTGCTGGTGACAGTGGTGCCCACACTCACGTGGAGCGTAAAGGATGGGGTCTGACCATCCAGCTCTGCCCCAGAGAGGGAGCGTAGCATGAAAACAGTATTTTAAATAGAATCCCTTTAAACCTCTACTGCCTCCAGTTTTGCTTTTCCAAATACTAAAGGTGTCCGTTCCCAACTGATTCATCAAAACCGCGGACGCCCTTGGGAAACGCCTCCGTCCCCCGTCTCCGGAGGGCACAGTGAGGGCCGTCTTTCCCAGGCCGCCATTCCCTTTTCAGAAGGATCGCTTTATGCACCGGCTATGGGGGGAGTCTCATTCTTCTTCACACGGGACCTTGGAAATCGGTTCCCGCCTTTACATGAGGGCCGTTTAGAAAGGCCAGTGTACTGTGGCAGGAAATCTGTCCCTCTGGGTGATGCCGTCCCTGTGCAGAACATCTTCTGAATTCACAAGGGTTGCAAACTATTGCAAAAGCTTATTTCTATCAGGGTCCCTGGAACTGCGGGCATGTTTTGTTCTAGTCTCTGTGTGGTTGTTGAACTGTGTCCTGAATTATTACACTAACGGGCTGTTCAGGGCACCGGGAAGTGTGCCTGCGTCTTGCCTTCCATCATCACTCTCTGTCAGTCTCACACCAAGGTTTCCAGACAGTCCTGTCATCGTTTCATAAGAGAGTCACAAGCATGTTAAGCACCTTGTTCAGTGCCACACAGCTGGCACTTGGAGAATGGAAACTCCAACCGATTTCAAGCCTCCTGCTCCTTCTGCCCTCAGTCAGTCTCTCCTGGACAGTGTTGTTTCCGTGGGAGAATCTGTGGGGACAAGAGGAGGGAAGGTGGGCTCCCTGGATACAGGCACTTTGAGTCCCAAGCACTGTGAGCTGGTGGTAGGCTGAGGCCCTCCCCCAGGAGGGGAGCGGCCAGGGTGAGGGAACTGGGCAGCCCCTGGGGAGCAAACAGGAAAAAAGCGAAGCTTGACTCACCTTTGAAGACAGATCCTCATTGGTCTCCATCAGGGCCTGGGCTCATGGTGCTGGGTCATCAGGTTGTGGGCGGGGGCAGGGCAGGGAACAGAATTCTAGTTTTATTTTTATCAACGTTCAGGAGGGGTTTTAAAGGATGGGAAGCCCTGGCAGGAGGCTGGCATGGAATTTAGTCATAGTGGGAATGACTATTATGTCACCTGAGGAACAACTGGCTACTCTCTCCCCTCGACCCCACCCTGCGTAGGGCACCTGTCTAGGGGTGGCTTCCAAGCTCCCTTTCTGGGGCTCTTAGGTTGGGATTGCTCTTGCCCGATTGTCCCTCTTGGTGGAATAGTGACTCTGGGCTCAAAACGGTCAACTTTCTCAGACAGAAGAAATCCAAAAGGCTACGTCTTGTATGACTGAGCTCATCTTAATGCTACTGCTAAATTTTGTAAAGACTTTTCATTCTCTAACAACATTGTTCTTTTTTGATAATTATAGCAAAAGCAGTTCATGCAATCGTGAAATGTACCATTTTGAGGATACAGCTGTGGGGAAGGAAAACACTTTTTCCTCCACCCTCTCAGGTTCGGCACCCAGGGCCCTGCAAACTAAACCAATAAGACAGATTAGCAGGAGAGAGCACAGATTTTATTTGAGTTTAATATTTTAATCTTTATATATACACAGGTCTCACAGAAAAGGAAGTGAGAACTTAAAGAAACATTTAGGCCTGAGAGCTCATATGCCATTTTAACAAAGAACTATAAACTTGTGGCAGGGTGACAAGACAGAGGAAAAGGGAACATACGGGGTGGTCCGCTGCGGAGAGAAACAAACGGACGATAAGGGCTATCTCAGTGACTCACGTGGATGCCATCCCCAGGGATGGGCTGTCCCATCTCCCTGGCACAGGAGAAGGAAGGAGGGACACCTCCACCGAGGAAAACGTGCGCCCTGCCTTTAGGCCGAAAGGAGCACGGTAAAGAGCTTTTCTTGTGTCTGCTGTTTCTCTCAGCTGTAAGCAGTCCGTCCACCACAGCGGCACGGTTTAGAGCGGCACACTCGGTCCCCTTTGTCATCGAGTTCAACATTCCTCTCCCCCAGTGCCCGAGGGAGTACTCGTGGGTCACGGAGGCAGAGCCAGCCCTGGAGCCTCGCTGAGGTTTCTCTCTCACTGGCAGGCCGCACCCTTTGTAGGTTCCGCGCACCAGTCCACAGGGAGTTCTCCTCCAGGTCCTGCGCCTTTCCCTCCTGTTACCTTCCCACCTCTCCACAGAGAGCCAGCCAATTAATTGCCTGAGCTTCAGATAACAATAACACCTACCAAAGAGGGAGGGTGTGCTGATGAAATTTAAATAAGGTGTGTGCGAAGAACCTGGTCTGGCGAGAACCTAGGTGTGTCACTGAAAGTCTCCACGCCGGTTCAGCCCGTCTGTTAAAGAAAGGTAGTAATGAGATGCCTCATAGTTTCCTCCAAGAAGAAAAAGAAAAAGACAAAGCAGAGGTGCCGTGCACAGCGCCAAGCCCATGCGGTGCCACCCACACCGTGGGGCAACTCCGTACGCGCTCCACCTGAGGGGGCAGCACCCAAGGGGGGGAGCTGCTCTGCCCACCAGGCTGCTCGCTTCTCTGTGCTCCGGCGGTTTTGAGGAGCTCGGGCATCTGTGTTTGGTGCAGAGCCCTGGAGGCTCGGATCGTGACAGACCTTCACACCCTCATGTCCTCATGTAAGGGGCTGATACGGCTGCAGCCCTTTCTTCAGCGGCCCAGTTCTTGGCTGCCATGGAAATCTGTGCCTCTCTTGTTTTTGTTGTTTTAAGTCAGCATTTATAGAGCATCGGAAAGGTGCTGAATACAGGACCAGACATTAAGAAGGATGCAGAGGGGGGCCAGAATGGTTTTCATTCTCAAGGAGTTCACGGCTGTGGGGAAACACTGACAGGTACGAGAGGAAGAGGAGTCCCAGGTTCTAGGACGTGGCTACAGAGTGCTCTGGGGTCCAGGAGGGGGAGGCACATCTGGCCTGGCGGTCTCAAGGTGATGGAGGGAGGTGTGGGAGGGAGCAGGTCCTTGCTGGGTGGGAAGGGCTTGAGTGCACAGAGGCACAGGAGCTGGGTGTGGCAGGGCTGTGGGGAGTGGCAGGCAATATAAGGCTTAGGGCCGTCTGATTTGCCAGGAACATTGAGTTATATGAGAAGAGCAGAGAGTGAGAAGAGAAATGGGGCTGGGAGGTGGGCTGGGGTGGAATCAGGGGCAGCCCAGGACGGCATGCACAGAATTGGGACCTGACTTGGCATTTTCAGAAATGCTGCAATATAACAGCTGGCTGTAGGCACAGTAATCTGTCCACAGTGTCGGGTGGATTCGAGGAAAAGCCTCCCTGAAAGCTACTGGAGCAGTCCAGTGGAAGGGAAACGAGCTACAAGGCGCCGTCTCCCACCTCCGCCGGCTGGGAGCAGGTGATCGCCTGTTGGGAATATTTGCCTCGCTGCTGAGTCGGGTGAGGTGCAGACCTCTGGGCAGGCATCTTCTACAGCTTGCTGCAGCTACTCCTGGAGAGCAGCAGAGCACCGGGGGGTGCTCCGAGCCCCGATTTCAGTCCTGGGGCTAGAACTTCACACACGTCAGAGATAGAGCCCCGCCCCCAGGGGAGAACCGCCCCTGACTTCCAGGAGAGAAGGGGGCCCTGACTAAGGCTGTCCGAGGGAACCTGGCTGCCTTAAGGCCACACAGCTGTGTGTAAGTGGGGGTTACAGTGGGGCTCTGTCCTGAGCTGTGAGTTCTGAGTGTGAGGAGCTGCGTCCACCGCGGGGGTTTAAGCAGAGGAGGGCTCTGATACTTGAAGGTTGCAGATGTGTTACTCAGCGTCTGTTCACCAGGCCACACTGCTGGCACTGCAGCTCTAGGGGGTATGGGTGTGGTGACTGCAACATGACCTTCAGCTCCCCGGAGGGGACTGCACACCAAGCCCTTGGCTTTGTTCCCAGGGCCTGGCCACAGAGGGGCATTTCCCTAAAGTCCCGGGCAGGACTTGGCTGAGACCTATGCTCGGCAGTGTCCAAATTCTCATCCTCCCCCAGCCCCCCCCCCATGTGCAGCAAATTAAAAGGCAAACATGTCATGGAACAAGTTCTGTCAGAAGCAAGGTGGCCCTGGGACAAGGTGGCCCTTCGTCTCAGAGCATCTCAGGTCCTTCCGCCACTGCTGCTGAGGACACATCTTTCTCTCGGGTTGGGAGGAAAAACACTCCCTGGTCCCTGTGGCCAGTATCTCCCTCCCCAAGGACCTGTGTCTTGAAAATCCCTTCCTCTCTGCTGGCTCCCTGACCCTTTGTTCAGTTGGCTGATGTTGGTTGAATATAATACCCAGGGGTTTCCTGATTTGGTGGAGGAGAGAGCTAATTTTAACTGCTTTGTGTCACATCGAGTTTGCTGCTTGTTTTTATTGTAATCTCCATTTAAAAATAAACCAGGAGCAATCCCAGCGACTCGTGTTCTCCAGGGCAAAGTGCCCTGGGCGTAGAATTCATGTCTTGCATTTGCTACCAACTAACTGTGACCTTATTTCCCCTTCAGTAAAGTGAACAGTTTGGGTGAGGCTTGGCTCTGCAGGCTGGCCATGTGCTTGGGTCCTGACCCTAGCCCTGCCTCGTGTGACCTGGACAGTGTTTTATTTTCTAATTGAATTTAAAGGCCTTTAAACCGGGCAAGCAGTCCAGGGTTTGCCACGGCCCCGCCCCTCCCACCGGGTCAGTTTGGCATTTTTCTCACCTGCCTGGCCTTGGACTCCACCAGCCCTGAGTTTCCTTTCGGCTAAATTGTCTGAGACGCGAATTTTTTTGCAATTTCGGGTCTCTTATGCCTCCACCTGACTCGCCCTTCAGACACAGGAAGAACTATTTCCTGCAATGGATTGCTTCTGGTTTATTTTTAAATGGAGATTACCATAAAAACATGTCTGATGATGGGAGAAACGTAAACCATCACTGGGTCCTTCTGCTACCAGTAGGCCGACAGGTGGTGTAACCTGTACTGTAGCTTTGTTTTGTTTTATTTTATATGCTGAAGCTGCAGAGAAGACGTGCAATGTATGGATCTTGTTTGGACCTGATGTTTTATTTTAATACAACCATAAAGAGATTTTTTTGAGGTAACAGTAATTTGAACACAGACTGAATAAAGTAATATTAAAGAATTATTAATTCTGTTAGATATGATGATGGCATTGCCTTTGTGTAAGAACGTGTCCTTTTTTTATAGAGAGATATATATTTATATTTAGAATTTGATTAAAAATTCTTGATTATGTTCAAGAATTTGATTTAAAATTTTACAGGAAAGAGAGAAAAGAGGCAGAAGAACCAAGAGAAGCAAAATATTAATAATTACTGACCCTTGTAGATGGTACAGAGGGAGTTATTAAACTATTTTGTCTTCTTTGTGAAGAAAAGAAAAGGTTTTCTAAATGCAAACACAAGAAAAGATGGAAGGTAAGAAAATATAAAAGGAAAGCCTTGTTTAGAAAGACTGAGTTGCTAATAATTCTTCCCTGTGTAGGGAAATTATGCCAGAGAGTGAAGGCATGCACTATGGCTAGACGTCACATAGTAATGGGACTATCAGCTCCTATTGAGATATATCCTATTTACCATATACCCAACCCCTAGTTTTCTGATTGCTTGCCAAGCTCATAAAATAACGACATTATTGACAACACTGATGATGAGAAATAAAAGCGGGTAACCTTCCCTGCCCTCTGACATCTGGGAGGCTCCGCTGGTGCTGTTGTGGGACAGGGTTGGACTAACTCGGACACTCTCTGAGGTCTTAACATCCGAAGGCCTGTGAGGCTTCCATTTGCTCAGATTCATAATCTAATTATGCAAACACGGTCAGTCAGTATCTGTGACTCTGACTCAGAGTGGATAGTTTACAGAAAGCGGGGGCTGAGAACTGTCACTTTGGAACTGGGAAGCCTGGATGGCAATTTCTAAAGTGTGCTCTCGACCCTCCACCACCCACTCTCTGTCTCCGCTCCTTTGCTCAGCTTGAAAATACTCAGCAGACCCGAAATGCAGGGTTTCCCCAGACTCGAAGCTATCCTGCTGTTTGAAGCCATTCCTCCCCTTGGGTTTTTCTTCTCGCATTAGACACGGAAGCCTGAGTGACATTAAAGTCCTAAGTGTGCGCCACTGCGCATCGGTCACTGTTTGTGAGCAAGAGGAGACTGCGGAGCAGAAAGGCTATAAGCAGTTAAATCCCTGTTCCTCATTTTGAGTAATTGTAATATTAGTTCAAAGGGAAAAGCATAAGGTGATAGAAAGAACTTGTCTAGAAAGGAAACTGAACCTCATGGCTCCTGTTGGGTGGCTGGGCTTCATGGTTCTCCCATGTTATTGGCGTGTGGGCCCTGACAAACTCCAAGTAAGACTGGTCCTTCAGACTCACTGACTGGTCTTGGCCACCATGGCTCTAATTGGTTCTATTGCGGAAACCTAAGGAAAGGGAACGCAGGTAAAGTGACTGAACCAGACAGGAAGAACCCGTTATTCAGTGAGTCCTGCGGTGGACAGACATCTGAGCCCTTGCAGTGTGCCAGGCGCTGGCCTGGGCTCGGAGGCCGAGGACTCCTGTGGGGCACAGGGAAGAGGCCAGACCCCCCAGGGACCCTGCAGCAGAGGGCTGGGACACACAGGGGGCCTGGCTTCAATTCCGACCTCATTCCTTCCCTAGCTATGTGAGCTTGGGCAGGTCACTTCATCACTCTGAGCGTCAGGATCCTTGTGTAAAACGACAGTTAAAACGTCGTAGAGTTGTGGTGCAGATTAAATGAATTTAATGCATGAAAAACGCCCTGAGTGTTTGGCCCATAGTGAGTGGGGGTTGTTACTCAGCCCAGCACTGGAGACGGTCAGCAGCTAATTCCCCCATTGCTTCCGAGTTTGAGTATTAAAATGTCCATGTGTCTGGTGGACACTAGAATGGGATTGGTAGGAAATATTTAAATTTTTTTGGTAGCTTTTATTTCCTCTTTCTCTAAGTGGAGGAAACAGCTTTGGCTCTGCAGAGCGTTCCTTTGGGTTGGCAGGTCCTGAATGAGAGGAAAATCCATGTGCTGTGGAGGGAGGGGTTGCAGCTGTCGGTAGAAGCAGCCTTTCGCAGTCACACCTACAATGTTATTTGAGTCTACGTGACCCGCAGTTTCAGGTGCTCCTGCTATAATGAGGAATTCCACAATCGATGTGCAGAGGTCGCTTTGCAGGGCTCCTGGGCCCCGTGTTCTTGGTCAGGGCAGTAACGAGTGAGCAGCACACTCGCATCCAGGCCCCTCTGAGGGGCAGGAAGGAGGGCGAGTGCAGTCAAGAGGCTCACAGTGCGGGGAGACGGGAGGCAGCCAGCACTGGCAGCTCTGGGCGCTGCCCCCTGCTGGGTGTGACCAGAGTGGCTCACAGTCTGCCTGGAGGAGCCTCTAGTGGACCCCATGTGTGTGCCAGCAGCCCCGAGGCCCAGCTGGAGCCGGCTGGAGGAAGCCAGTGCCCGGGTGAGGCAGGTGGCGTTGCCCACTCCCTGGTCTCCCAGATGAGGTGGGAGGACTTGCAGAGGGAAGAGGCTTCCTTCTGTTCAGCTGGGAAGTCTTCCTCCCATGCCCTCCTAAGCTATCTGACGGAGGAGATTTGGGAGAGGAAAGGGAGACAGTCTGGAAAGGGCCTCCGTGAATGGCGCGTGCTTCCCTGGGGCTGTGTAGCCTGGTGGCAGTGGCCTGTTGGCGTCCTGTGGTCTTCGTCTGTGTGCCGGCCCAGCCGCTCAGCAGTGCCCTGCATTTTGACAGATGTCTCATTCCCAGGCCATCCCGGGAATAGTGTTTCACTATGGTGCTTGACCGCAGTTTGGGGAGACACCCTCTTCTGGGCCTGGCTCGTGTCCCTCCTCCGGGGACTGAGTCCCCGCATCCTGTGTGGTGCAGTGTCTAGTCCAGCAGAGCGACCGGCAGGGCAGGCAGGGAAGCTGCCCAGCTGACTCCTCCGATCCAGCAGAGTGTTCTACAAAAGTGTTGACTCCTTACTGAGCTTATTGGGAGGAGTGTGTGTTTGTACCAGCTTAGAGGCCTGTTTCTCCACCATCCAGACCTCTCTGATTCTTCCCTGGAATCTGGTGTATAATTTATGAGAGGGGAGGTGGGTCTGGGCCTGGGCTTCCTGGCCAGAATGAAGTCCTGTGGGAGGAGGTGGGTGCAGGAAGGAGGGACAGCCGGTGCCCCCCACCCTGTCCCCCATGCCCTCACGACCTCCACAGGGCAAAGACCCTCATCCAGAAGGGACCTTTCTTCTTTTCAAGGAACTCCACCAGCTTTCCCCAAAGAGCAGCAGCTACTGAAAATCAGAATCCTGTCATAAGGAGCTTGTACATAAATCATAACATGTCGTCAGTTCTAACCAAGTTTTGCCAAAAACACAGCACAGATTAGGTCCCACTTGGAAGAACTTAACTCACTGAGTGAATCTCTCAGTGGCATAAGCCCACCCAGAGCCTCCCCAAAGTGGCCAGAGGTCTGTAAGGACAGCTGCAAATAGGATTTCTGTAGAGGTCAGACGTGCACCTGTGTGGAGCGGGTATGTACTGTCTACCTCAGGGACCAGGAGACAGGAGCACAGACAGGCTGAGTGGCATCCCTGGCCTGGAAGAGGCAGGGAAGGAATTTAACCCCCGCTTCCCGCCCATAGTCTGGGCCTCAGCCTCCCCCACCCCCAGAGGAGCACATTTCTCGTTCGCTGGTGTAAATAGTGTCAGTCAGCTCATACATTCCTTCCTTCCTAGCGGACGGATCCAGAA
This sequence comes from Miniopterus schreibersii, assembly GCF_964146895.1. Lineage (NCBI taxonomy): Eukaryota > Metazoa > Chordata > Mammalia > Chiroptera > Miniopteridae > Miniopterus > Miniopterus schreibersii. Next base: position 83,293,252 of record NC_138109.1, on the reverse strand, counting down.
CAATCCCGGGGGCTATTTTAGAGAACCTGTGAACATGTAGCAATTGCAAGACTTTAGCAAACACACCCAGTTTTTAAAAAATATATTCAAGAAAGTACAAATTGTTGGCCCTGGCCAGGTGGCCCAGTTGGTTGGAAGGTTGTCCTGTACACCAGAGGGTTGCGGGTTCGATCCCCCATCGGGGCACGTGCGGAAGGCAACTGATTGATGTTTCTCTCTCACATCTGATGTTTCTCTCTCTCTCTCTCTCAAATCAATGAAAACAAATCCTCTGGTGAGGATTAAAAAAAAGAGGAAAGAAAAAAGAATTATGTTTTATTTACTTACACATTATAGAAGAATGGGACATGTCTTTTTAACACTGGTTCCAAAAACATTTTTTAAAATTAAATAATCATAATTCCCAAATGCAGTGACAAGCTAGTTGGGTCAGTGTGTTGGCGGGGCTGGGGAGGTGGGGAGGGAATGTTAAAGCCTTGCTCTCTGGCTGGTATTCCTGGCAGGCAGGCAGCGTAGGCGTTGAAGGAGCGTGAGCTCCGCCAGCACCGCGCTCGTCTCGCCCCCGGCGTCCTGGCCTGGAGGCTCGGGCGTGAGGGTCCGGCACTGCCACCTAATCCCATGCGTCCTGAGCTGCAAGGCAGCTGTGCCTGCCAGGGCTGGGATAGGCTCCGTTTTACATGAACAGGAATCTTTTTTTTTTTAATTTGAAGCTGTATAAACAAGGAGTTTCTAAAATCATTATTTGGCATCAAATACCAGCAAAACCATAGGCTTTTAAATCCCATGAGGCCGAGCGTGGGTGACCGAGTGAGTGAGAAGACAGGCCTTTGGTGTAGGCCAGCGGAAGGTGGTGTGTGTGTGGAGGTTCTTGGTGGACGTCTTCAGAGGGTTTTCAGGATGACTTTGTTTTTCTCTGTAATAGCCGCCCGACTCTGGGTTCCTCCTGCAGCATCAACCACTCAGCCAGGTTCCAGAGGGGCCTGTCACCAGCCCGCGGAGTCTGTGGACGCCGTACTCTAGGGCTCCTGGTAGAGAGGTGACAGTGGAGCTGGATTCCGGTGATGGGGCTACCTGGACCCGCCCTGGGGCTCTGCACCCTCAAACCCCTTCAGTCAGACCACGTGGTCATTTGTGCAGTTCTGCGTCGGCCATCACTGTAAGTGGCCGTGTTTGAGATTTGCTGTACATGCGTAGTTAAGGCCTCCCAGCGGCTCTTGTGTAGATCACAGAATTTCTAAGCTGAGGGGCCTTGGGAGGTGTCTGCTGCCTTCTCAGACTGGCCCTCAGATGTCTGGTGGGAGGTGATCAGTGGGACAGAGCACCCCCCAGCCTTCCTGCTGCCCCAGCAAAGATACAAGCCACCATGGTGCTTTCTTATTATTGCAGAATTTCTGAATTCCTTTCTGAACTCAGGAGTTTAATCTTACATCTTGTCACCGCCCCCCCACTCTTCAGCTTCTCCCTTCCACACTGCCCTCCCTGCCTCCCCTTGCCTGTTCTCAGTGCCATTTTGTCATCTAATCCAAGGGTCCCGTCAGAGGGCCATGTATGAACTTAACAAAGAGAGTGGAACATCTGCCACTTGCACGGGTTTTGACTTAGATGCTCCCTGAGCCTGCCAGTGCCCTGTGAGGCTGCCTGGGAAGAGAAGCGGGGCTGGGAGGTGTGGGAAGGCACCGCAGCTGGTGGGGAAGCAGCTTCTGAGCCAGGCTCTATGGGCCCTGTGCGACCTGGTGTGGGTGTGAGAAGCCTGGCCCCTAGTTCAAGGCTCACCCAGGGACACAGAACCAGGAGGAGACACAGGGGAAGAGATTGTCTGCAAGGAGTTGGCTTACACTATTGTGGAGGCAGCTTGGGCAGACCTGAAGTCTGTGGGCCAGGCTGGCAGGAAGGGCAGTCTCGACTGCAGGCTCTGGGTGACCGCCGCCTGCGAGCAGAATGTTCTTATCTTCCTCAAGGAAGCCTCGGCTCTGTTTCTAGAACCTTGCAACTGACTGGGCCAGGCCCACCTAGATTATCTGAGATAATCTCTCTCACTTAAATCAGCTGACTGTGGACTTCATTCACCTCTACAAAATACCCTGACAGCAACACCTGGATTACTGTTGTGAGAACGCCTGGGACTGTAGCCTAGCAATGCTGACATAGAAAACTCAGCTGATGACCCCCAGGCTCCTGCCCTCGGTCTGTCTTCCTCATCTGAAGTGACTAGAAAATGATAAGAATCTGAAAGCTTTGGAAAGCCCCCTAAAATACCTTGCACCCCAACACCGCATTTCCCAGCAGAGCTCGAGAAGGGCTTCAAGGCTACACCCGCACCTTGTGTGCTCAGACAATTGTGGTCATGCTCCCTTTTTTTACAAGCCAAATGCCTCCATTACATCTTAATTACATGCTATTTAATTCTCATAACCTTCAGTAATTTCTTGTTTTTCAACAAAGTATATCAGGCTTGTAGGAATGGCTTTTAAGCCTTCCCCATTAAGGCATTAGGGGAAATGTAATTTTAACAAAGGGCATTTTTGTGGTGGTGGTTTCCTTGGATTCACTTAGTTCTGTTTTTCAACTGATGGATTGTTTCTGGTTTATGAGAATGTCTGTGAAATAAAAAGCAATGAGAAGAAAGCGTGTAGACTGATGTAGCTATTTCTCTTTCCCCGTCGTCTTAGAGCAAACCTCAGCCCCACCCTGAAATTCACCATGTCCGTGAACAATGACAAGGTCAAATGACTTGGCAATAATTACAGTGTTATATATGGTAATGGTGCACAGTAATATTACTTATAAAAACTAACATATAGCATTTACTGTGTTCAGGCACTCTATGTTTCTTTGATGCTCACAACAGCCCATTTTACAGATGACAAAACTGAGACACAGAACTCCTGGATGGCTGAACCAATGTCGTAAGTTCTTAAGCTCTGGGACAGGATTCGAACTCAGATGTCTGGCACTAACCTCCAGGCTCCCAACCATGCATGAAAGTGCTGCTCACTAGACATGAGATATTTTCGTGTTTGAATTGATGATGCATCACCTAAGATGACAGTTTTTGTGACCTTTAATTGTTTTCTATAATGAAGGGGGGGTTGCTGCCATAAGTGAAAATCTGCTACGAGGACTTGAGGTCAGCCCCTGTGGCAAAGAAAGTAGCTCTAAGAAGTGATGGCACGTGTATGGCCCGGGACCAGCAGGCCCTCAGAGCCATGGACACCTGCCTGTGGTGACCTGTTATTTGACACATCCCAGGCCCTGAACAGGTGGCTGGGGCAGGACACCATTCCCTGCTTCTGGCAGGCTTCCTGCCTTTGAAGACCACGGCCCCAGGCCCGGCTAGGAGTCTGTAAGCATCTCCGGAGTGTGTGAACCATTGACCAGCTGCTCCTGTGTGCAGAGCTGGGGTCAACCCTTAGTGGGCAGAGGATCCACCTGCCATCTCCGCCCTCCTGCCCAAGCTGGGAGGTAGGCTTTTAGCATCCTGATGGATGTCTCCCTCTCTTCTGCTTAGAATACCTGATTCTCATCACCCAGAAGGATCATGCAATTAATGGCAAGCTTCAGGTGCCTACAGTTCTCTGATAATTGCTTTAAAAAAACAACACATCCTAATAGCCACCTTAAGAACGTAGTTGCGGTCAGGCAGTTTGGAAAGAATTTCTGGTGAGTTGAGGCAAAAAGGTCATTATCTGCAAGTGTCATGCCTGTGCCCTCCCATCTGATTGCTGTGTTTTCCATTGCCTGCAGGATTGCTGTGTTTTCCATTGCCTGCAGGAATGCTAACGAGCCACATAGCTGCTGGGGCCCCTCGCATCTTCCAACCTGGCGAAACAGTCAACTCCCAGCTGGGCTCCCAGCAAACGCAGGGATGCAGAGGTTGGGGAGGAGCTTTACTCAGTCAGCCCTTGGAGATGTGTGTGTGGGAGGCGAGGACATTGCTTCTGCTGTGGGTGATGCTTTTGGTCTGGGGGAGTATAGTTGGCCAGTGCTTCTTACTGAGGCACCTGGGGGCCTTGTTAACAGGCAGGTGCTGGTTCTCTGGCCTGGGCAAGGCCTGAGCTCCCATCGCTAACAAGCTCCCAGGAGATGCTGATGCTTCAGGTCCAAGTAGCAAGCGTTAGAGGATTGCTCAGACCACTTACGGGAGAGGGACGAGAGAAGCCCACAGAGGAAAAACTCTGGCCAAGGACTCATATCCACAGTAACACTAGCATGTGCTCCACACAACATCCCTTCTGCAGCGACGGGACAGTGAGGGGTCAAACTGGAATCACAGCCTACAGGGGTCACTGCCCTGCGTCGTCCGCCGACCCGGCCCAGCTTGGAAGTTGTGTGATGGTGCATCGTGTGGGCTGGTGTGTGGGGTTGGGCGTCCTAAGGGATCTGTGGGACAGAATTGGAGTCGCGGATAGTTTCACACTCTGGTATCACAAAACTAAAGAGAAAGGTGTGCCGTTGTACAGCTTCGTGTGCCGTTGACACGAAGCCACGATGCTTCTCCGACATGATCTCCGTGACTCCGTTTAAAGTTGCCTGAGTAGCCAAGTGCTCAGTGTCCTCATTTCATATGAGCCTGTGCTGAGCCACAGACGCCAGACTTACCCCGCCTAGTGCCGATTTCGGGTGTCGATAGCAAACCCACTGCTTGGGCTTAGTAAGGGAAAGCCCGAACCTGCAGCTGGCAGTCTCTTCTGACAAGACTCTGGTCTCTTTATTATGTTTAAGAGCAGACCCTCCAGGCCTGGGCTGAACGCCTGAGCCCTGCCAGGAAGTCATCTGTGAAGTGAGCCTGGCCTGTGAATTGAAAAGAACATCACAGCCGTGGCCAGGATGGGCTGTTTAACCCTGTTTTCTTAATTAAATGGAAACAGAGTTCTTTATACCCCGTTCTCAGGAGGTCGGGTTTCTCTTGCTCGCCGATAGCTGGGACGACGATGCTTGTTTGTGGAGAGCGGGAACGGAAATTCTGATCACTTTATTATTTCTTTCCTACAGACAAGCCGGTGCAGATATTGGGTGGCATGGTGCCCTCTCCTTGTTGAGGCTGATTCGTCCCTGTGCCCAAGTGTAGTCTGTCTCTTCTCCCCTGTAATCTGCTCCCCTTCCCTGCCTTGCAACCCCCACCTTTGCGCTGGTCTCTAGACAATTGGAAGGTGGGTGATGGGCTGTGGCAACCGATCTATAAACAGTGTCCGGACACAGAGGCATGAAAAGTATTTTCTCCTGAATCTTCTTTTAAAAAGAAGATTCATTTTTACTACACTTGCAAAAAACAAAAACAAAAAAACAAAAAGCCAGCCAGCTCTAGGGAATGCTGCATATTGTAGCAGAAGAATACAAATTTGTATGTTCTGTGGGGGGAAATGCAGAAAACCCCACTGTCGTCTGCAGTGTTAAGGGCCTCTGTTACAGGAACTCACACAGTAGGTCTCTGCTGGGTGCTGCAGGTTAAGGTTGTGACCACCTCTTTTACTCAAGGTCAAATTTGAGGGCACAGATTCTTGCAAGGAACCGTGGGGCCCTTCCATTCAGTAGAGGCAGACACTGGTGTTTTGGAGCTGCACAGACCAATCAGACACACCCTGCCAAGGTATCTAGAGTGGGATGCACCACACCCACATCACAGTGGGCAGAGTCCCAGTGGGGAGGAGAAGCTTCTGGTGAGATGTCAAACAAGATCCAAGTGCTTTACTGTTTGGGTGTTGTCTTGTTCAAAAGGAGGGGTGGTGCGGGTTGATGGGTGTGAGCACAGAGATCCAGAGGGTCCCTAGTACAGCCTTGCAGATGGGAGGAGTGGCAACAGGCAGGCATGAAGGAGTCTGCTCTACAGGATGCTCAGTGGCCCCTAGAGAGCAGAAGTGGCAATGTGCAATGCAGCGCCACCCTGCAGTGTTTGCCAGTGTGGGGTGCAGCGCCACCCTGCAGTGTTTGCCAGTGTGGGGTGCAGCTCCACCCTGCAGTGTTTGCCAGTGTGGGGTGCAACTCCACCCTGCAGTGTTTGCCAGTGTGGGGTGCAGCGCCACCCTGCAGTGTTTGCTTGCTTCTGGACTAGGGAACTCTGAATTATACCTTTTGCCACTGACTCACTCTGACCTTGAGCAACGATCTCGCTCCCTTCCCAGTCCGGTCCTCAGCTCATCCAGCTGTGAAAATGAGGATCTCAGCCTTGACATACCACACAGGGCTTTCGGGGTGACCAGCAAATGACCCCAATTTGACAGTTCTTGTTTGGTTAAGAAGTGCACTGGCCCCAGTGCCCCCGTGGCTCCGCAGAGATCGCTCATGTCTCTCTTGTCCCTTCTGTGTTGCAGGAATAGAGCTGTGCCCCCCCGGAAAACGGTTCATGATCACCATGGTGGCCAGCTTTGTGGCCATGGCAGGGCAGCTCCTCATGCCCGGGCTGGCGGCCCTGTGCCGGGACTGGCAGGTGCTGCAGGCTCTCATCATCTGCCCCTTCCTGCTCATGCTGCTCTACTGGTCGTGAGTACCCCCAGCCCGCCCGGGCTGTCCCCCACCAGCTGCCGCCCTCACGGCCGCGCCCCACCCCAGGGGCAGGCAGGGGGAGCACAGGGCCCGACCCGCTATTCCCAGACTTCCCTCGTTTCAGCTTGTGTTTTGTGAGGGAGTGTTCCTCTCCCCCCACCCTTTCTTCATTTTTTATGTCTTAACTTGGGAAATGTTCAAACCTGCACAAAGCACAGAGTGGAGAGAGCCCCAGTGCCCGCACCAGCTCTGAACACACTCTCTCATCAGGCTGGTTTCACAGCTGCTCACTGGGTTATTTGGATGTGATTTCCATGATGGATTTGCCAAGGGGGGGATCCCTGTGTTAGGAGGGGAAATAGGGAGATGGTCAAGGAGTGACTCAGCAACCTACCTCATCTCCTCTGGACGAGGAATGGGCAAAGGCCGGGCCCTGGGCCACCACCCCGACAGCCACTGCCACTCGGGCTGTGTGGCCTGCAGAGCCCAGAATATGTGGTCCTGTGTAGGAAAAGTCTGTTTCACCTGCCCTAGATAAGCTCGGCAGGAATTTTAGGGCTATGTGTAGCTGTTAAGTTTCTAACTTTTAAGTTTTGGGCTTGCTGACTTTAGGAAAAAAGAAACAGCTGAGCGCACTGGTCTGGGGTGTGACCTGGGCAACTAGAGTTTTTAAACCCCCAGGGGATCAGCTATAGCCAAGGTTGAAGGCCACCCCTCTTAGAGATGTTCAGAGAAAATGAGTGCTCTAGCCTTTCTATGAATAACTCTTCTTTCCCTCCCTTCCGTTACTTCCCCACAAGTACAGGTACTGTCTGTAGATTGTGACACTATACTATTTCTGTCCCTTCATCGTCAATGGCAACCAGATGTCTGGCAAGAGGTCAATCCGTGTGTCTCAGCTTTGTTCACAGGAGCGGAGAGGGCACCACTGGGGCTTCCTTTTCAAAGGTGCAGCGGAGTGTGGGGGGAGAGTCCCTGCTTTTTAACTTCATGGTACTGGCTACCCACCTGGGTCATCACCCCCCCAGCAGAGAAAAATCGGTGAGCGAGGTGCAGGCACCTTTTCCTCTAGAGCCCAGTCCTTGCTCACAGTGTCCTAAGAGCCTCAACAGCAGCGAGGAGCTAGAGGCCACCTGCTGGGGAGGCCCCATCGCAGTAGCTACCACACTGCAGTCCTATCGCCCGCGCCTCTGCCGGGCTCCTGCACCTGAAGTCAGATATCACTGCCTTCCGGCAGGAGCCTCACAGGTCTCAGAACATCCTGTTCCCTCCAGCAGGGTCTGAAGAGGCAAAGAATGGCCCTGGCTGGTGTGGCTCAGTTGGTTGACTGTCCTTCTCTGCACCAAAGGGTTGCCCGTTGGATTCCCAGGTCAGGGCACATGCCCAGTAGGGGGCGTGCAGGAAGCAGCCAAGCACCCTTCCTCTCTCTCTAAAAGTCAATGAAAATATTTTAAAACAGAGGCAAAGAATGAAATGGTTCTGCAGAGCAGGATGGAGTGGGCAGCTCTTCCTTCAGTCAGTCGGAGGAAGCCCTTCCTGTTCCCTCCCCCACATCCGGAGCTGGGCTGTGCTTGTTTTGGAATTTGGGGCATTTATTTATTCAACAAATGTTTGTGTAATGTCTAGTCTATACCAGATGCAAAATGCTAGCACTACACAAGAGTAGATCATGTAGTCTTCCTGTTCACCACCCCATTGAACAGATGACAAAACCGAGGCCGCCCCGCTGCCCCTTAAACGCAGCACATCAAGCTGTTTCCCGCCTTCCCTCAGCTGCTGCGCCTTGACCCTGGCCACCAGGGACACTTGTCCTGGGAGAGGAGCCTCGTTGCCCTAGAGGATCTTCTGCATGGTCTGGCATCCCCCCACCTACATTCTCTCACTTCCTGGCCTCCACAGCACCCAAGGGCACAAGTGCTGTCTGCTAGCCCCTGGGGGTGGGGGGCCAGGGGCCCACAGCTTCTTGGAGACTCACACCTGTAAGGGCAGACAGGGCTGTCTCCATTACCTCCAGGCTCTGAGTCTCAGCCCGGTTCTGCTCCCACCTGTCCCAGGTAGGACACCTGATGGGGAGAAATGGCAGAGAAGGTTTCCTGGAGCAGGTCTGGAGTCCTGGCCCTCGTGGGAAAGGGCTGGGGTTTTCACTTGTCTTGTTCTTTCTCATTTAAATTTATAATACATCAGGGTTTAATGGCAGGCGAGGTAAGATGTTCATTTATTCAAATACATGCCAAAACCTAAGAAAAGTTCTTTGAAACACACAATTGTAAAAACAAAACTTTACGGTATCAAGGATGTCCAGGGTACTCTGACAAGTAAAGTGTGTGTGTGGACAGAGGGACGGACATCCAGATGCACCGACTCCATGCAGTCACTGCCACACATCTTACCTCTGTGATCATAATGGGCATTATTTCTCATTCATATTATTATTCAAGGGGCAGGGCACATGTCTGGCCTGCACGGGTGCTCACTAGCGTTAGCTGCTGTTATGATGATTATATCGCTTCTTCACCTATGTGGCAGCGGGTGGCCTGGGGAAGGTAAAGAAATCTGTGGTGAGAGACGCATTCCACCTCGCCTTTCTGACTTGAAAGCCCCCATAGCTATCATTGACTTTTGAAGGCCACTGCGGTGCCTCCTTTTTTATGGTCTGATTCCTACCCTTGTCGCATCTGCTGCAGCGGGAGCCTGGGGCTCCTGAGGCTCTATGGTTTGAGAGGGTGAAGTGGGCTGTCAGGGGAAGGGGTAAGCAGCACCACCCACAGGACCAGCCCTTGGTGACGAAATATAGAATGTCACTTGCTTTCCTTTAGTGAGCAAGTGTTTATTTTGTGCGCCCAGAGCCCAGCAGTGCATTAAGAGTAGAGCATTAACAAGGATCATAACCCAAACTGCATGACACAGTGTTACGGAGACTCAGGGTCCTGGGCTAGAAGCAGTAACGACAAAGGTGGAGAGGGGCCGGAGGGGGTCTTCTGGTCCCAATGGAGGGCTAGACTGGCAGGGCCGTTCCAAACACACACAGATGCCAAAGATGTCACATTAGCCAAACAGACACACAATGCTGAGCTCCAGTGCAGGACAGGAGGATTCCCAGGGCCAGACTAAGGAGAGCGTCAAGCAGGCGTGGACCCAGGCAGCCCACAGGCACCTGGCCCAGGAAAAGGAGCTTGGGTTTTAACACCTGCACAGGAGGCTGGAGCTGAGATCTCAGGCCTGATATGCACTAAGAATCGGGCCCCTTATGAAGCCAGGAGTCAGAGCTGTAGGTGGTAACAGGACTGGAAAAATCTTCCCCCACTGCAGAGACTAAACTCCAAGCTGGCTGACTGCCTGGGGCTGAGGGCAGGAAGGTTCATCCTGAAGACACTGGAGCCTCAAAGTCTGCACCACATGCTATGTGCTCTAAATTCCAGCCCCTCTCTGAGGCTGAGGCATTAGCGTAGAACCATGAATTCGTTGGACCCTCAAGGTCAAAACAAACCTCCTGGGAAATCTACTCAAGACTCGTGGAAGAAAATGTTTGCCAAGGATGATCTCTCAGGCAAAGTTCACAGAGTCCTAAACATCCACTGTGAGGCCCCAAACTGTAAATTGAGGAGTTTGCATCCCAGAAAATCGAGCAATCTGAGAGATAAGTTAATTCAGCTAATCTATTGAGTGGTTACACTCCCCACACCAGGTGGTGTTCTGGACACTAAGTGTTCTACGTATTGCACGTGCATAGAGCAGATCCCCACGCACCGAAGCTGTCCTCACAGTGGGGTGTCGGGTGAGAGAGCCCACTGACCATGGAGCTGCAAACAAGCAGAGCAAGCCTTCAGATAACCAGCACGTGAAGAGAGTGAGGTGCAGGCGGAGAGGCCGTGCTGAAGGGGTGACATCCCCCGGAGGCCTAAGTGGTCAGAGGAGGAAGTCACACAGTTCTGGGCGTAATCACATTCCCAGCACACGGAGCAGCCAGGGAAAAAGCCAGCTTCCGTGCGGCTCCTGGGAGAGGAGGCAGAAGGCCAGTGTGGCGCGAACATGCGGGAAAAGGCAGGGCTAAAGACAGTCAGACGTGGGGGGTCAGCCAGGTGGGGTTTATTCTAAAGCAAGAGGACAGGTCGGAATTTGCTCAGGGCAGGAATGTGCTCTCGTGCGTGCTCTGGGTGGATCTTCACTGGCACACAGGGATGAGAGACGACACTAACCCGGGTTTGCACGGTTTGCCGAGATGGGCCTGAGCTCCCCGAAGAGACGGTGATGTTAGTGCCACTTTCTCACAAGGTCAGTGCCTGCCATCACCACACCTCAAAACGTGAATTAAGGGAGCGGAGTATGCAGGATGCTTTGTGAAAACAAGAGGTGCAGGTCCGCTTGGGACCCGCCTGTGCAGGGACAATGTGATGCCTGTTCACTGATGTCCCCGGAAGGTCTCTCGCCACACAGGAGCGCGGCCCTTCCTCAGGCAGTGTTCGCCAGGTGGCAGAGGCCATCCTAAACCTGGCAGCTGCTGTGCCGCTGTGCGGGATGCCTGGCCAGGCGCTGTGACATATGCTGATCTGAGCATGTCTGAATGTTAGGGACACACTTTTCCCCAAGGTCAATGACAAGTCTCCCTGTGTATAGGTCCACTAGCCAAAATATTCCTGGGCTAGGGAGGAGCGGGCGAGCTGTGCGCGGATGGGCAGCCGGGCAGCCGGGCAGCGCCGTGGGGAAAAGGCGTGTGCTCGAGGGATTCTAATTGCCAACAACTCCCCAAAAGCCAGTGTAATACACTCAGAATGGCCTCAGGTTAGATAAATATTCAGAAAAAAATTTGCTCACAATTCCAGTATGTAAATGGCCCTAAATATCACTGGTTCTTTTAAATATCATGAGAAATGTTTTGGCCAGAATAATCCTAATTTAGACACTTCTTGAAAGTTTGCTCTGCCTCGCGCTGCTAAGCACGTTCTACAGCTTAGCCCTTTAATCCTCTCGTGGACCCTCTGGAGCAGGCCCTGGGATAGCCTCCAGCGTGGGTGGAGAAACTGAGGCACAGCCAGATTGCTTACCGCCTCGGGGCTGGCAGGTCTGCCAGGGCCTGATGGCCGGCAGGGGACCCCAGAGCCAGAGTGAAGACGCCAGGCGGTCAGCTCAGGTCACAGTGTAGAGGGGCTGCAGGGACCCTGGGGTGGGACCAAAATGCTGGGCGGAAGGGAGTCCCCTAGGCCACCAGGAGCAGTGTGTGCCCGGCCAGAGCTAAGCTCCTCACCCAAGAAGAAGTTTCTCTTCTAGTTACTCTTCTTTATTTAGTTTATACAGATATTTTTAAATATGTTTCTATTGATTTTACAGAGAGGAAGGGAGGGGAGAGAAAGATAGAAACATCAGTGATGAGAGAGTCATTGATCACCTGCCTCCTGCACGCCCCCACTGGGGACCCAGTCTGCAACCCAGGCAGGTGCCCTGACTGGAATCAAACTGTGACCTCCTGGTTCATAGGCCAAAGCTCAACCACTGAGCCAGGTGGCCAGGCTACTTAGTCTGTATTGTTAAACATTTACAAAAACATTTCTGAAAATCTTTGGGATATCACTACCTTCCCTAATGAGGTTTCAATAAGAATTTAAGTGAATGAATTAATTTTCTTCTTGTCATTGTTGAAATGACTTTACAAGACCCTTTAAAATTACATATGTATTCATTCCAGCAATTATCAGCTGTTTTTCTTGTCTATACACAATTGAGGACACAACACCTTCCTTCATCAAAAATGGTTTTATTTCAGCCCTGGCTGGGTGGCTTAGCTGGTTGAGTGTCTTCCCATGCATCAAAAAGTTTGGGTTCAATTCTTCGTCGAGGGCACATACCCAGGTTTCAGATTTGATCCCTAGTTGGACGGGTACAAGAGACAACTGATCCATGTTCCCCCCTCCCTCCTCCTCCCTCCTTCCCCCCTCTAAAAATCAATAGAAACATATCCTTCGGTGAGGATTTTAACAAATGCTTTTATTTCAAAAGGGGACAAAGTACCACATTATGCTAGTTCTGCTCCAGGTAAATGGGGCTGTGTGGTTCTCTGCACACCAGGAGGGAATGGGAGTTCAATATACCAGCAGTTAAGTCCTACAGGAAAATATTTTCCTCAGAGGAACTGGAGGCAGTGGATCACTATAAGCATGTATGTAGTCTCAGGGAGCTTGAATAAATCTGCAGTAACTATTTTTATAGGTTATCGGGTAGTTAATTTGGGGAGACTTATAGGAAATTTAAAGCAAATAAAAATTTTTTAGTCAAATTCTATTTGTCTAAAAATTATCTAGGTGGGCCCGGCCGGGTGTGGCTCAGCAGTTGAGCATCAACCTAGGATCCAGGCGATCGGGGTTCGATTCCTGGTCAGGGCACATGCCTGGGTTGCGGGCTGGGCAGCCAGTCAGTGACTCTCTCATCACTGATGTTTCTCTCTCTCTTTCTCCCCCTCCTTTCCTCTCTCTGAAATCAAAGATATGTTTAAAAAAATAAATAAAATAAAAATTATCTAGGTGGAGTAATGTTGACTAATTGCAAAGTGTATAAATAAAAATGGTAGCCAACATTTTATTCATAACCATTGAAGGAGCAACTAAAAGTGAGATGAAAATGTTCTCTAACTTAGTGTTTTGGGGGTTGCTGGTGGCATGGAACTTGAGGAAGCCCTTGGGCAAGAGGCTGCTGGTTTTCAATTTCTGAGTGTGCAGAGATTATGTAAAATAGCAGGAACAGCTGTGGCCAGGAAGATGCTTCCTGGTAGACAGAGAGAAAGGCCTGCGTTGGGCAAGGTTCTAGCCTCTGCTCTAAAGGCCAGAGTGACTGACTCCAGTGGCACCCTGTTGTCCTCCCTGTCCCCATGCCCAGAATGAACCCCAACACTTCATCTCTCGACCCCCCTCAAGGAAACTGGGGGTCACTAAGCCCTGCTCCCAGGCTGACCTCAGGAGCACGGGGGTCGGGGTGTTTTGTGGGAGTGGTGGGGTTGAGCTGTTGGCAGCTGACAGAAGTCAAGTAGATGGCTCGTGATAGCTGCTAAGCAGTTGCTGCTGGCAGCTGGCACAAATCCATGTGGGTGGATGAAGAACGAGAGTCCAGCCTAGCTGGCATGGCTCAGTTGTTGAGTGTCAACCCCTGGACCAAGATGTCACAGGTTCAATTCCCCGTCAGGGCACATGCCTGGGTTTCGGTCTCCATCCTCAGTGGGGGGGTGTAGGAGGCAGCCAGTCAATGACTCGCTCATCTTTGATGTTTCTGTCTCTCTCCCTTTCCCTTCCTCCCTCTGAACTCAGTAAAGATATATTTAAAAGAAAAAAGAAAGAGAGGCCAGGGGCCCAGCCTTCGTTGGTTGGCCTTAGGGATTCTGGCAAAGCACACGTCAGTGTCACAGGAAGTGGGAATCCAGAAGGGAGATGAGGATGGCCTCCCACCGTCCCTGGGATGCGGTGGCAGGCTGTGACCCTTCCTGCAGGAGTTGGGAGAGGTGAGCGTGGCAAAGGCAAGAGGCTGCTCTCCAGAGCCAGGCATAAGGTCAGAGCAGAGCCAGCAGGGCCAGCGGGGTGATGTGTCAGTGAGCGTGTGACCTCATGGCCCCCTTATCTCCTGCCAGGGGATAGGATCGGAGCTGCAGGGCAGGGCAGGAGAGGCGGGCTGGGGAGAGGGTTAACTGACTCCTTCAATAAGCTGCTAATACAGAGGCCCCAGTAAAACTCCATTTAGAAGAACTGACATAAACCCTTTCTTTGTTCCTCCTGCCCACTTATCTCCTCAAATTGTTGTCACTATCACATTTATTTTTATCATTTGCAAAAATGCCAGATTAATCCCGCCTGCAGTGTTGCATTTTGAATGCCCGTGTGCTGCACACCCCTGCTGCCTGGTCACTGTTTACCAGGAAAAACCAACGGGAAGAGCAGAGGAGGGGCGGAGAAAGCAGCCCTGCTGCAGAGTGCTTCCTGCTGAAGTCCTGGTATTCATCTGATTGTACTAGTCACTGTGAAACATTCTGCGTGTATCCCAGTTGTTACACATTCAGTTTCTTAATCTACAGGGCCAGCTCCAGGCGTGTGTTTGTGTGGGCTCTGTTCTGCCCAGCCAAAGCCTGAAGCATCTGTGGAATGTCGGTTCAGTGCATCACCATGATCAGCATCTTTCTTACCTTCCAGAAGGAGGCAGCAGTCACCACTAGTCCCTTGAAATAAATCTCGGTAGAGAATGTTGGAGCCCAGAGGGGCCTCGGTGTCATCCACCACTCCGCTGCCCACTATCCCACATTCTACAGGTGTGGGGAAACTGAGGCCTGAAGGGTTAGGTGACTTGCCCACAGTCACAAAACTGGTCTCTAAGCCCAGAACTGATATATTCCCTCCGTAACTTTTCTAGAGTAGAAGAAAGAAGGAGCTTATGTATACATTTTGAAGAACACTAGCGACAACACTGTGAGTTTATGTGACCAATCAGTTAGTGGAATGAAAGAATCCCTTGTTTTACAAAGAGATTTGCAAGAAGAGTCCATTTGCCTTAGGAAAACTTTGGGGTTTAACCATCCTAAGTGCCAACTTTCATTTGATTTCATGACACTCATCTCTCCTCCCTAAATTACTGTTTAACTTGAATCATGAGCTTGACGTTTTTTAAAGAGCTAATTCATACCCATTTGCTACGTCTTGACCTGAACCTACTTACCTTATTTTTTATATACCAAACAGGACAAAAGTTTTTTTAAAAAACCAAGTGAAGCCCTGGCCAGTGTTGCTAAGTGGTTAGAGCGTCAGCCCAGGAGCCGAAGGGTCATGAGTTCAATTCTGGGTCAAGGGCACATGCCTGGGTGCAGGTTTGTTACCCTGCCCCCGTCAGGGTGTGCAACCAATCGATGTGTCCCCCTCCCTCCCACCCCCTACCGTGTCCCCCTCCCTTCCACCCCCCACCGTGTCCCCCTCCCTCCCTCCCTCCCTCTCTCTCTCTCTCTCTCTCTCTCTCTCTCTCTCTCGATGTGTGTCTCTTCCCCTCCCTCCCTACGTGTGTATGTCTCTTCCCCTCCCTCCTTCCCTTCCACTCTCTCTAAAAATCAATGGAAAAAATACCCTCTGGTGAGGATTCACAACAACAACAAAATCCAAGGGAAAGCTTATCATTAGAACCAAGACTATATTTTTGTAAGAGCTTTGAACCAGAAACTTAAAATATTCTCCCAACTGGTATTGAATTCAGTTCTAGACTTTGACTTAATTATTTTATTTGGAGAATCTTTTCAGAATTTCATATTCATGAGATACTTGGTAGAATCCCAAAATGTCAATAGCTAGAATCACCTCTTTAAATCAAAAGCGGCCTTTATCAATCTAAGGCTTTGTTTATATACGTGCTCGGGGAAGCACCATCTCGACACAGACCTTCAAGGTGCTTCTCCCTTGTCCACGTGGGATCCTTACCTCTGCGTTGGGTAACGTACTTGATAGAAGCTCTTACCTGTAAGGCATTTACTTATTTTTTGTAAGGCACTCACTAGTCTACATGTTTTTCTTGACTGGCAGGTTGAGCGTGCTCGGTACACGTTTATCCTGTGAATGATGTAATGTTGCATCGCAACATGAAGGCGTACCTGTCTGCACCGGGTACCAAAACTAAGCACTTCAGAAAAACAAGTCACTTGAGGGTAAAATTGACAGTGTTACCAGTTAATCTTATTTCCTTTCTATATTTTTTATGAGTAAATGTTCTCATGTAATTTAAAGAGGATGCACATGCTTCTAGTGTAGAGAACACCAGCTGGTGTTTTAGGACAGGTGTTAAATGAATTAGCCAGAAGGCAGCCCAGGTGTACACCTATCTGTCAGACCCTCCAGTTGGGGAGACGGAATGCTTGGCTTTATTCTTAAATTTCAAGAAAAATATCAACTTCGTAGTACTATGAAAGGATCAAGTCATGGGTTTTAATGACTGATTCTGTGGAGTTACAGGGACTAAAAGGTAAACAGATCCATGAATGTCGATGAGATGGGCTTGAGACTTAGCCAAACAATAGAGAAAGCAGGCGCGTAGACGCAGATGGGAAGCTCTGAGGAGCAGCATGTTACTGTGAAAGCTGCTGTGCTCGAAGGCGTCGTGGTCTGAAAGGCACGGGCGGTCTTGGTGCCGAGGAGGGGCCGGTGGGCTCCTGATTCAGTTGCACACTGACACTTGGCTGTGAGGAGCAGCACTGAGTGGCATCAATCGGGAAAACACAGAAAATGTTTCTCTCTTGAGTAGTAATGTTATTTACGTGATGCCCATGGGGAAGTGGCTCCGTGTCAATAAGTTTTAACTCTGTAAGAATTAACACTTCGTAGCTATTTGGTGGGTATCTTTCTAAAATATATTTTTTCTACTTTTTAAGCAGTAGTATAAACGTAGTGTGATGTGGAGAAATGACACTGGTGTAGGGATCTAAAGGCCAAGTGCCAGGTCCCTCCCTGCCTGATGTCCCAGGAAGGTGCTCTCGGGGCTCAGCTCACCTGTTGTGCATGTGGGGTGGGCCAAGTGCAAATCCGAGGCCGGCTCTCACTCTGAAGCCCAGTGTCGTGACAGCCTGTCCCTGGTGAGCAGCTCGAGGTTTTCATCATGGCTTCAGGCTTGCCTGTGGTACAGGAGTGTTAGCCTTCAAAGGGTGGCGGGTGGAGTCCCGTACCTTCCTGGTGGAGGAGGGAACACCTGTCAGCGTGCCCCTCTCTGCCCCGAGCACCTCCCCCTCCCTGCCTGCGGCCTGGGCCGTCTCACATGGATCCTGGGTGTCAGAGGGAAGCCCCCGGGCCCTCCTCCGAAGAGAGGCTGTATTTTTTGACAGACGGCGGCTGTAACCTTTGTGTTATTCACTCAGAGGCCTTTTTGCTTAATTTCTAGTTCTTGGCATTTTGTAGAATAACTGAGGCCACAGGGGACGTGACCTTCTGTAGACCCAGGTGGTGGTTTTAAGTTTTAAGAACTGAAATTCATGTTGCTCAGGCTGCTCTGAGGTTGGAGCGCCCTTGGGTCGGTGCCCTGCACTCACACGTAGAAAGTGTGTGAGTTGTACAGATAGAAACCTGTGCACAGCTGGACCAGTGGGTGGGCGGACGTGCAGAGGTCTGGGAGGAAGGGAAATGTTGAGAGCAAAGCTGACATCTTTCACTGAGAGTGGGCAGTGGCTCCCACGGAGGAAGCGTGAGACCTGTGGGTGTGTGATGCCCGCAGTGTGATTAAAGGGCTCGTACCCACTTCCACGGCTCAGCCCCTGGTGGGAGAGGGCCATGCAGGAGGACCAGGTCGGGACAAGAGGTCAAGGAGGGCTTTTGTCTTCTCTGGAATGTTTTCATTTTTAGTTAGAGAATGGATTTATGTGTGATTTGCTTAATTAAGAATTAACTTCCTGGCGAAGACTTTGACTCCAGCTCCCTCAGCTGTAACTCTCTGCTAGTGGTAATCCCGCCTCTGACTGTGGCCAGACTACCTCAGGGGGCCAGGCAGGGTCCCGCGCAGCCCCACAGCCGGTCGCCACTCAGCAGACACCGTACGCCGAGTCCCATGCACAGCCCTCCCTTTGCCCGTTGGAAACCCTGACCTGTCACACTCTCCTCAAGCCCTCGGGCTACTTGGCTCAGAGAGTCGCCGTTTCTGCAGTGGAATGTCTGTGCTGCACGAGTCCAGGCCCTTGTAAGCGAGTGAAATGGAATGGCTGTGGCTTTCAGAAGCTTTGGATTCTGGAATTGTGAGCAGGGACTATGGACCTCCTCACCATCCTGAACACTTTGGGAGAAGGCCTCCAGATAACCTGCCATTGGCCGTGGGGCACAAGGTCCATCCGCAGGGAGGAGATGAGACTTCTGCCCAGGGGTGCTCTTTGTTTGCCCTATTGTGCCCCTCTCTTCCTGCAAGGTCTTTCAGACTAAGCAGGGTCAGTAGAGCCCTCAGTTTTGCCCATATCCTTTCCACAGAAGCCCCAGGCTCACTGAACCACCAGCTTCAAGTGATCACAGCCTGACAGTCTGAGGTGGGCTGTCTGCGTTCGAATCCAGCTCTGCCATTTTAATAGCTGTGTTATCTGGGCTGGGGACTTGGACTTTCTTTGCAGTTTTCCCATCTGTAAAAGAGGCGTAATAATAGCACTGCTGCCTGAGGAGCTTGGAAAGATTACATGCTTCTAGCTTTTGAAGCTTCCCATTCGTTCCACTCTCTCCAGGCACCACTTCCTTTCCCATGGCCTCAGCTGCTTCTAGCAGCCACTGCAAAGCTGTCTCCTGGAGAAGCCATGGTGGCTCTTATGCCTCGTTAACCTTTTGTGGTTGCAGAGGTAATCCTCAAGGTCACTGTCTCACCATTCCCATGTGAGTGTGCTCCAGCAGACGTGAACTCTGCTGCCTGCCATGATCGGCGTCTCTTTCCTCACAAAACCTGGGCCATGGGCTGGATTTGTGGTTTGCATGGTGCTATTACATTATGTCCTTGTCGAGAGATTTCATTAAGTTTCCCCATTATCTGAGCTGGAAGGGCCATTCCTGGGCTTTCTCATAGACTGGCAGCCAAGGAGTTCATGGCTTTGCAGCAAATTTAGGTTTGTTGCTAGAACCACTAACTTCAGTCATCCGAGTACATGCAGTGGGGATTCTTTGTCCACTGAGGGAAAGGATGTGGGCTCCTGAGTCAGGCTGCCTGGGTGCAGATCCAGCTCCGCCATTGAACAGCTCTGGTCTGGACTGTGTCCTTGAACTTTCTGTGCCCGAGTTCCGTCCATGAAATGGGGATATGGCTCCTGTGTAACACGCTCGAGGGAACGAGACCCACAGGAAGCATGGAGAAGAGCACTGGGCGCTTGCCGGCCAGCGTGGGGAGGTGGTTGCGGGCAGTCGGCCTCTGGAGATGGGCTGTGTGGCTGATGGGGCTTCCCCGTTGTCTTGCGCCCACACCTCCTGGGGGAGCCTGGTTCTCTGCTCTGGTTCCTTCCAGGCAGACGGCTTCTGTTCATAAGACTGCACCTGCTGGGTCCTGCCTCTCTCCCATCTTCTCTCACAAACAGTGGTCTGGTTTTAGCAGCTCCCAGCTGCCCACACAGCATGCTGTTTCATGGCCTGCTGCCCACTCTCGGGGTCCTGTCCCCACCCCCACCCCATACTAGTCTGACCGACACCTGCTCACCTCCCAAGACAGTCTGAGCATAGACTTACTACCTCCACAGAGCCTTCCCTGGGCACCCTGTACCACCCTTCCTGGAGCCACCCGCTCTCTTCTTTGGCCCCATGGTGCCGCATGCTGTGCAGGCTTTTCTATCCAAATCACTTGGGGTGGGGAGAGATTACTTTGAGTATCTACCTGTTTGTTTACAGAGATCTCCTTCTACAGGACTCACGTTCCTTTAGGTCAGGGATGTATTCACCTGGGACGCGTTTGTAGTGACAATTCTCAGTACATATTAGAAAAATAAATGATTTGGAAATCAGATGAAAGTTTGAGCTCTAAAAGGGGCCCACACCCACTTCTCAAACTCAAAGACCACACCAAGCATTGCAAGCGGTGCTGAAACCTCTTCTATGAGCTGTGCGATTCTCAAAGGCTCTCTAGGAAGAAACCTGTTCACGGTCCTTCCTCATAAGGGTGTTTATTATTTTTACCAAGTTTTAGTTACCCAAACTCTATTGTCTTTAGGCACAACTTGAGAGTGAAAAGATGCGTGATCAGGGTGACAGGCCCGTGGGGCGCAGGGCAGCCCTGAGGCCTGCGAGCCCACGGCCACTGGACTGTACATGAGGCTCCCCTTGGACTGTGCTCTGCCTGAGGTTCCGAAACCCAGGAATCGGGGCACTTCTCCTCCAGACAAGGGCTCTGCGAGTCTTGATAAAAGGCACACACCACGCTGTGGACAGCAGCTTTAATACCTAGGCTGACGGGCTGTCAGTAACAAAACGTCTGCCTTTTATGCAAAATGCAGGGCTTTGCCCTAAAGACAAAATGACATCAAATCCACAGGGTTCCCTGTGCCCGGGAGCTATCGCTCCCATCAGGGACCAGAACTGTGCCCAGAGAGCGCTGGGGGAGGCCTTTCCTGCCCAGCCCCACCCTGTCTGCAGAGCTTTGGGTTAGAGGGAGGAAGAGGACTCCAGCTTGCCTGGACAAGAGACCTGACATCCTCCGGTACACAGCGTTCCCGGCTGTGTTTACTCCCTGTGCCTGTGGCCCTGGGCTCCCATCCTGCCCTCCCGCCCCCTCCCCACCCGCTGCCTCCTGTCCCCTGGCTTTGCTCTTCACCTGCATTGCATTGTTTATTGTATTTTCAAAATTTGTTTCCTGCTGTAGAGTTAGTTTCATAAACATTTGATATCTTATTTTAAGTTCTTTTAATAGGATTCAGAAGGTGCATGTGTTGTATACCATATTTCATAGTGAGAGACCACCGGCAGAATAGCCTGGGCTGTCAGATCAGCATGGCCACTGGTTTCTGAGACCTTTTAGAAAAGTTTTCCTAAAGTGCCAAATGATGTTTGAACTGCTCATAAACTGTCTTGGTGAAGAGGCGGCAGCTCCACACCGGTGCAGACAGTGGCCGCACACACCACCCTGTGGACAGCAGCACCCTGGCCCCACACGGCCCTGGCAGGTAGAGCCAGCAGGCTCTGCACTGCCACTGTGCCCCGTCATTGCGATGGAAGGTGGCCCTTCCCACTGTGGAATGTCATATGAGGCATCTTGAAGTTGGGGACCCTCCTTGGCTGGCCTGAGTCTCTTTAGCCTCTGACCAACATCTTAGGGTTCCTGCGTCAGCCGCTGTGGGGCTCACATGCAGAGGGCTCTGCCCAAACCAGGACCTGAAACCTGCAATCAGAAGGGCAGTGACCTGCTTCTGATGCTCAACAACTGGAGGGTGGATGTTAGAGTGGAGAAAGTGCAGCACAGTGTCCCGGGTTTCATAGTTGTGCACGGAGCCCTGGTAAAGGAAGGGAAGCCTATGGAAACTGACTAGGCCTGTGTCACAGCCAGTCCCACAGAAACTGGAGAGGCCAGCAGTGCACACTGCGTTCGTGATCATGATCTAGCAAAATTAAAAGTTAACGAAACAGCCGGCTGGGCTTGAGCATCGACCTACAATTCAGGAGATCGAGGTTCGATTCCCGGTCAGGACACATGCCCGGGTTGTGGGCTCCACCCCCAGTTGGGGCCCTGCAGGAAGCAGCCAATCAATGACTCTCTCATCATTGATGTTTCTATCTCTCTCTCTCCCTCTCCCTTCCTCTCTCTGAAATCAATAAAGATATATTTTTTTAAAAAAGTTAATGAAACAAGATTGCAACCTGCCCACCAGCCCCATCTCAAAACCTCTATGTTTGGGAAAATCCTGATAAGAGATCATAAAATATTTACATCAAATCACAGTAAGAACAGCATATCAACACTTGTGAAATGTAGCTAAGAGGATACTTAGATGAAAATCAAAGGCTGAATTCATATGTCATAAAGGAAGAATTGAAGTTAATGATCTTTTTGTCCATCAAGAAATTAGAAAATAGCACTAAAGCCAAATAGATCAGAACGATGGAAATGATACAGATGAGCAATATAGAGGTTGGCATTTGGGTGAGGTTATTTCATTATACAGAAAAAATCTGATAAAAAATGGCCAGATGTTAATATCTATATAGCATCTACATTGATGTCTGTTATAATATATTCTGAATGTTTCTCTTTGCTTGCATTATAGTTCTCAAAGTTGATTTGTAAAAACTGCAGGCCAGGAAAACAAACATTAACTTTGTTTTTGGTTTTTCTAATGAGTGCCTACAATCTGAAATGTATGTTTTAATGGCTTTCCCACTGGGCCCCCAGATAAAAGGACACGAGACTTTCTGATTCTGTCTTAAGGCTTGGACGAAGCCTTCTCCCCTGGGTGGCCACACAGCCCTCCTGTACCTCTGCAACTGCACAGGATGGGGCTCTCTCACTCTTTGAGGAGTCTCCCAGGTCTCCAGCATGGATTAGCGTCCAGATCAGACCATCCCAAACGTACCCCCAGATTCAGTGGGAACCTGCCCAACTGTTTCTGCAAAATGCAGTCACAAGCAAGTAGAAACTTGATTTTTGTTCAAATAGGTGAGGGAGACACAGCAGCTATTAGATATCATTAGTGATGTGACTTTGAAATAAAAATGTTCCAGGGTAACTTTTTCCAGCCTCTGGATCACTTGACTTAGGAGACTCTCCTGAGCTTGCAGGGCAGGTGTTGGGTGGTTACAATGAAGGCTTCTTGTCAGGGCCAGTCACGACTCCTGGTATCATGTCGTTGAAATGAAAGAGTGGTGACTGAGCAAAGCACTGGGCTCAGAGGCTACGACTTCGATTTCCAATATTTGCTTCTCCCAGTCGGGTGCCACCGTTTCGGAATGAAATTCTAAGGGAAACTGTGCACACGCTGTTTGGCCGCTTGCACACCAGGCAGAGCTGAGCAGTTACAGTAGAGACCTTATGGCTCTACAAAGTCTAAAATATGGATTATTTGGACTTTTACAGGAAAAGTGAGCCAATCCTGCTCCACACAAGAACACCGACCTCCTTGACTTATAAATGTCATAAATGTAAACTTACAAAATGCATGGGTAATAAAACACTAGATTTTTCCTATTGGCACTTTTCACAAGATTTTATCCTAAAAGCAAGCAAGCAAGGAATCTGTTGCTTCCAAAACAGAAACTGCTGTGTTATGGCATCATCTCAGGCAGACATGGCTGCAGTTAGCAAGACAAAGCTCATTCTTTGGGGAGGGCCTGGGAAGGTCTGCCTTCAAATCTCCAAGAACCGAGAATAACTGTCAGGTTGCTAGTATCCGGGGCATTGTTTTGGACTTAAAAATTATAGTATTAACATTTGTTTTTTTGTGTGACAAAATATAACAAATGTAGCCCTTCGATGAATTGCTTAGACATGGCTTAGAAATATGTGTTATTTTTTTAAGTATACATATGCTGATTTCTTAACAAAGTTGGTAGAGTGTTGTTCCCTTCTACCACATTTTAAAAATCACAATATTGCCCTGAGCAGTGGTTAGAGCGCCGGCCCGTGCACTGAAGGGTCTCAGGTTCGATTCCTGGTCATGGGCACGTACCTGGGTTGAAGGTTCGATCCCTGATCAGGGTACATGCAGGAGGCAACCAAGCAATGAGTCTCTCTCACATCAGTGTTTCTCTCTCTTTACCTTTCTCTCTGCTCCTCCCTCCCTTCCACTCTCTAAAAATCAGTGGGGAAAAAATATCCTCATGTGAGGATTAACTAAATAAAAAATCAGTTTTTATACTTTTTATAAGAAAGTTAGCAACACTGTAGCACGCACGGTCTTACTGCCCCTAATTGAGCTAATGAGAGTCCTGCGCGTTCCTGGGCCTCCACAGCCCAAGGGCGGAAACTGAGGGGAACAGGTCCTGCAAAGCTCACCTGCCCGGGGGCCATCAGCGGGCTCGAGCTCCCACCCTGCAGAGTCGGAAGGTGCTCACCTTCTCCCTTTGTGTCTTTGAAGGGTCTTCCCCGAGTCCCTGCGGTGGCTGATGGCTACTCAGCAGTTTGAGGCTGCTAAGAAGCTGATCCTGCACCTCACAGAGAAGAACCGCATGAGCCCTGAGAGTGACATCAAAGGCGTGATGCCCGGTGAGTGCAAGCCCTGGGAGAGGCGCCACCTGTCCGGTGCTGGACCGAGTCGCAGCAGGTCCCTGGTGCCGGGGCTGACTTGGTTTTTACCAAGCAGCCGCCCATGCTAGCTGTTTAATTTCCTGTGACGGTTGGTCTGCAGCTAGGCTAGGGAAGTAGGTGAATTGAAATTCTCTCCATCCTCTAGGAGTTGGGTGTTTACCGACCAGCTCTGACACCCTGTGGGGCCTCCCTGGCTTGCCCAAACCCGGAGCTGAGGCGTGAGCCTCACATGCACCTGGTCGTCAAGGGGGCATTTGGGAGAGGTGAAGGAGCCGGAGCCTGGCACGCCCTGCCTGCCTGCCAGGTTCGGGTGCCTGCCAAGCCCTGGCTGGGGACGTGGCTGGCTTCACTGCCTCTCTCCCCAAGTCTGACCTCCAGGGAGCCACCAGCGTCTATACCTCTCATGACCTATTGGTGGGGGCTGAAGAAGTAGGAAAGTGAAGCATTCCCACCCGTGGGTTCAGGTCCACGAAGTTCCTTTGCACTGGGGACATCACCACAGGGCAGACCGGGCTTGCAGTTGTGGCTGCATATTGTCACTGGGGGGCTGTTAAAAATCCAGACTCCTGGGCCCTCCCTGCACCTAGAGGTCTGATCCATTCGATTTGGAATAAGCCTAAGAATGTGCACTTTTAGTGACCACTAGAGATTCTGACCCCTGAGGTGCATACCTCCTTCTGAAAGCCTCTGGTGGACCGACCCACTGCCCCAACCTGAAGACAGTATCAATGGCACTGTTTTTAGAAATTTCCCAGGAAAATAAACTGCAGGACCTTGTCCCAGAGAGATACACACATTTCCCACCATGATCTGAAATTCCATCCCACAGGTGTTTACTAACACCAGCCATGTGCCAGGCCCTGTTCTAGAGTAGAGAAAAAAGAGGCAAAGCTGCTCTCATCGAGCTTGCAGGCAGGTGCGAGAGCCGGCAGTGAACAGCGCAGTGTGGAAACGTCAGGGGGATGGATGCTGTAGGAAACACCCACAGAGCAGAGTGCTGGAGGGGGGATGAGCGAGCACAGTCAGAGGGTTGGAGAGGAAGTTGGAGCCCGCTGGCTGGGAAGGGCGTCCGGACTCGCCTCCGCCATGGTTCCTAGACGGGCTGCTCACAGCCTCCGGACTTGGGATCTGGGTTCCATGTTTGTAGTTCTGTAGAAGCACGGCCAGGATGACATCCCTGCCATAGCCTGTGCCCCTGACCTGGGAGATGGGGACAGCAAGGCTAGGCCACCTCCACTTCAGCACAGGCCTTGAGCCCGTGCTCTACTGGAATAAAGACGGCATGAGCCAGGCCTGCTCTCCACCAAGAGCACTGAGTGCGGGGGCTTTGCAGAGGGCAGCTGTGGTCCCTTCCTATCCCATGGCAATGACCGCTCACTTTCCTAAATGATTTTCAGATATCAACTTACATCAGATACTTAATCCTAAATGCTTGACATGTATTAACTTATATTTCTTTCCAATCTGAGTCCTCTGAGGGAAGTACTATAATTATCTATGTGTGCAGGTGAGGACACTGAGGCACAGAGATGTTTCAGTATCTTGCTGGCTAGGAAGTAGTTGAGCTGGGACTTGAGCCCAAGAAGTCCAGCAGTGGCTTCCCTGACTGCTGCTGAGAGATGAGGGCGAGCCCTGAGGCTAATGTAACTGTTTGGAGAGGAGTAAGTATAGAATTAGCTTCCCTCCTTTTGAACAATGTTTGCTGATTGCGGAGAATCCAGCTATCCTCCCCAAACTTCTCCAGCTCCATTCATTAGGAGGTTAATGCTCTTAAGTTTTCCAGTATAATTTGTTTCTGGTGTTTCCCTAATTAAGTCACATGTTCTACTTCCAGGTTAAAGTACTGCACAGGAAGAGCTTGTTTTCTCGATCCAAATTTCACTCATTCGTGTCCCTCCTATTTTGGGAGGGAAATGAATTTTCCCCTTTCTTTGCTTATGAGTTTTGCCGGTGTTTATTTTTATGCTGGTGCTCCAGCAAGAGGCTGGGGGGATGGAGCTGGCACACGTGACCTCCCCTCCCCTTGGGAGGGTAATCACAGCATCCACTCCTGGGGGCCTC